>NC_084547.1:4141666-4510000 GCF_024500275.1 Phycodurus eques | reverse complement strand
TGTAGGTGGAATTCTTTCCCATTCTTGCTTGATGTACAGCTTCAGCTGTTCAACAGTCCGGGGTCTCCCTTGTCGTATTTTACGCTTCATAATGCGCCACACGTTTTCAACGGGAGACTGGTCTGGACTGCAGGCAGGCCAGTCTCGTACCTGCACTCTTTTACTACAAAGCCACGCTGTTGTAACACGTGCAGAATGTGGTTTGGCATCGCTGAAATAAGCAGGGGAGTCCATGGAAAAAGACGTTGCTTGGATGGCAGCATATGTTTCTCCAAAACCTGTATGTACCTTTCAGCATTAATGGTGCCTTCACAGATGTGTAAGTTAACCATGCCGTTGGCACCAACACAGCCCCGTACCATCACAGATGCTGGCTTTTGAACTTTGCGTCCATAAAAGTCCGGATGGTTCTTTTCCTCTTTGGCCCGGAGGACACGACGTCCAGAATTTCCAAAAACAATTTGAAATGTGGACTCAGTCCATCTTGGAGGACCTCGGGCCCAGAGAAGCCGGCGGCGTTTCTGGGTGTTGTTAAATGCTTTTGCTTTGCATAGTAGAGTTTCAAGTTGCACTTACGGATGTAGCGCCGAACTGTATTTACTGACATTGGTTTTCTGAAGTGTTCCTGAGCCCATGCGGTGATATCCATTACACATCGATGTCGGTTTTTGTTGCAGTGCCGCCCGAGGGATCGAAGGTCACGGGCATTCAATGTCTGTTTTCGGCCTTGCCGCTTACATGCAGTGATTTCTCCAGATTCTCTGACCCTTTTGATGACGATATGGACCGTAGATGATGAAATCCCTACATTCCTTGCAATTGTACGTTGAGGGACATTGATTGTCCTTAAACGGTTGGACTGTTTTCTCACGCACTTGTTCACAAAGAGGTGAACCTCGCCCCCACTTAGCTTGTGTGAAGGACTGAGCAATTCAGGGAAGCTCCTTTTCTACCCAATCATGGCACCCACCTGTTCACCTGTGGGATGTTCCAAACAGGTGTTTGTTGAGCATTCCTCAACGTTCTCACTCTTTTTTTGCCACCTGTCCCAGCTTCTTTGGAACATGTTGCAGCCATAAAATTCTACGTTCATGATTCTTTGCTAAAAAACAATTATTAAACATGATATATCTTGTCTTTGTAGTGTATTCAATTAAATACAGGTTGAACATGATTTCCAAATCATTGTAATGTTTTTATTTAACACAACGTCCCAACTTCATTGGAATTGGGGTTGTATAAGAGAATAGAATTTTAGTCTCCAGTAGGCTTGTAAAATTGCAAGTTTTTATTGTGGCAAAATACAGCTTTCATTGTTTCGATGTAAAGATTACAACTTGTATTTTGAAAAAATAGGACTTTATTCTAGCAACGTAACTCTATAGGAATCGGTTTATTATCATTACTTTTTTTCTCGTAAAAAAAAGAGGCAGCTTTTAAATTCCTACTTCTTTTACGGATATATACGGAACGTCACGTCGACAACGGATTTGCAGACTTCCTGTTCGAAGTTTAACGTTGTGCGTTAAATTGCGCATATACTCTTTAGGATTATAAAATTGTCCCTCGTCAGGGTACCCCGGACCCAAAAAGTACTTTGAGAACTTAAAACGGAGCGCAGACAAACTTGAGTATGACATACAATCTGATACCTGGGAAGTGTTTATAATTGGGTACATATAGTTCCTTTTAATAATGCTCAACTGATCAGAAACCCTCCACAGTTGAACTTTGACTCGTGTGCGTGCATGTGTTATGCAATCGGCCCCCCCCACCCCACACACACACACACACACACACACACTCGCCGCTCAACTCTTATCTGGCAACTCAGACCACACATAAAAGCAAACCATGCTACACAATATCAGCATGTGCGACGCAGCACAGCGCCTTAATTGATTTGTTCCAAATCTGCTCTATATGCCCTGAGATAAGTGTGTATTTGTTTCATTTTATTTATTTATTTTTTTGCTTTGAAGAGAATCCAGCGATTCTGTTTGGTATCTGCGGACGAACGCCATTGTTCACGGAATTTGGGGTCTGAGCCAGAGTCCCTCACGGATGATTTATGTGTTCAGCTGGGATGGGGGCGGTGGGCGCAAAGCGGGCGAATATCGTCTGGCTGGAGAAAGCCGCAGCCCAGCAGGCCTCGAGGAGGCTTAAACAGAAGCAGGACGGGTGCCAGGTCCTCTCCTCGACCATTGTGCTTTAATTAACCTATATAGGAGCTGACTGGTTAAATGTGCAGTGATAGATAAGGCCCCCTCGCATGATTGATTAATTTACTGCGCACGCTCGTGGATTTCCATAACATTACGGCCATATGAGCCACGAAAGTCAGTCTGTGCGGCCTCGCAAGCGGCATAGCCTAGCCTTTCGCTCTGCTAGCTAAATGCTAAATAGTATCCATGTTGCGGATTGAGCACAAACTGTACGGCAACGCGTGGATATAATAGAATTGTACTCAGTCATGTGTTCTTTATCCTCTGTGAAGAGCAACTCCTATTAGTGGCGTACCGATGAGCTGGTAGGGAGTTGATGTCGCGTTAAACGGCAGCTCCATCCACATGTCTGTCTTATACTGCTTATTTATTGCTTGTGTAGTGACCGTCGCTTGCGGAGTACTTTTCAAGATGCATTGTGGGATACATTGAGGGCATTACCGGGAGTGATTTTCAAACACAGAACATCTCCGTCAGAGAGCACTCTCATCAAAATAGACAAAGAAGACGTTTTATTTTTTTACTTCTTGCTTTCTTTTTTTTAAAGCAGGCCTTATTGTTCCACGCGCCCCATTTGCGCAGCCGGCGACCATCATCATCATCATGCTTGCATATTGGCAGTTGCCATGGCGACGCTGGAAGCGCTCTCCAAAAATGGGCGGGGGGCTTTAGGCTGTAAATCTTTTTCTTCTTTTTAATTTAGGAAATTGGCACCAAGAAAAAGTGCGGCAAATGGGTCCGTGTTAATAATAATTCACATATGGGACAAAACCCGATTAGGTGGCTGTTTTGGCTACAGGCAAAGAGCAGGCAACACAATATGATCTCATCTCATCAAAGTGTGTGGAAATGGCGTCACGACAAACGTGACATCACGTTGCGACGGCGCGGCCCTTTTGCCGCTCACGGCGTGCGATTCCGTCTCCTCTCGGAGCACAAATGTTCGCGTTTGCTATTCCGGGCTGAGGTTGAGCTCGCCTCCGTTTTCTGTTATTTTTCCATAAAGTGTCGAACGGAGGCGAGCGGCCCAGCTCTCCCGTTGCTTTTAATAACCCGGTGGCCGGCATCCAGCTTCTGGCGAGCGCTGGGATTGGCTGATCCCTTCACACTCTGGCACCTGGAGCTGTGTGTGTGTGTGTGTGTGTGCGTGTGTGTGCGTGTACACACTGGTGAAGAGGGCCCGCTATTGGTGGCTGCACCACTGGAGGCGTGACGCGGCGAGAATCAAAGGCTCTCACCTGCAATCGAGCGAGAAGCAAAAATCCTTCCGTGGCTGCCGGCCAAGCAGCCCTTGCCATACGTTTATTAAAAAACTTCTTTTATGTGATAAAACACTCAAAAGTGAGACCTAAAATCCCGCAAGATGGTGCCCCCCCCCTTTTTTTTTTTTTTTTTTTTTACCCCCAAGCCTGTTTGCGTATGATTAGCACCCGCCGCTGCAAAACGGCTGCGCAAATACGATATGCGTGTTTGCACGCGTGTTGTCGTACATTTCGGCATTAATCCATAATCTAAACGAAGACGGACGTGCGTTTGATTGCTCAGCTGCGCTTGTAGGAGTTGGCGGGGTGTTAATAGTAAAGTGTTGGGTCAAAATATTAGCATCAATTAAAACGGGTCCAGGTCGTTGTGCCAAAGGAACGGTTTTGCCCAACAATGTTGCATTGTGGGGTCGGATGCCGAAGAGCAGAGGTGTCAAATTGTTCGCGTTGTAGTTAAGGTATTGGCCTTCAGTTATACCGGCGGAACCAAATAAATGTATAATTGCTCGGGAAGGTTATGCCAAAAATCACCATTCGGTAACAACCTTGACTTGACCTTGACGGTTTGGTTCACACGGAACAAAAACGGCCTGTTTTGTGTGAAGAGGAACAGATTTGATGACATCTACAATGAAACCGCTTGAATCTTTTTAGGAAACTGGAACATCAATCGTTCTTCTTTTTCGGAGAGTATAATGTCTTCTTTTCAACCAAGCATTTTTTGTATCCATTTTTGGATATTTGTCCTTTTATCAGGTTTGTGCGATCATCTGGATTGAGAATGCCCTTTTTCAAGCTGTTCTCATCTATCTTTTCCACCTGGCATTTGAAACCCGGACGGTCAATCAGCTTTGATCCGATCGGATCGCTGATATTTCTCCTGTAAATATGGGGAAAACGCCGTCGCTCTGATCGGTCCTTCGCGACAACTCGGCGACGCCAAGCTTTCATAGCGACGTCGCGTGATGCCCTTGAACGGCGATCCTCTAAAGGCTCCATCACGTTTATTAAACCATAAAGAGTTTTTGGCCCCTGATCAAAAGAGGGACGGGTGTACTTGTGCCCTTTAGCAGATGCCAGCCTGAGGTGTCTGACATCAGCTTAACGCAAATGGACCGCCATCAGCCGGTGCCTGTTCAGCACCTCAAATGACTTTATGGATTTTTTTACATTTTCTTTTTTTTTTTTTTTTTTTTTTTTTTTTTTAAAAACAGTACCACACATCATAAAAGATGTGTTAAATGCAAAAATCTGCGATGTACTGTACAGAGACCGTACATCAAAAAATGACACACACGCGGAGCACAACCCAAGTAAACGTTTGAAAGTGTTCCTTCAGGCCAGCGTCTGGTAACGCCGTAGACGGGTGACAGCAGAGTGAGGTTGATGTGAGCTCGCCGGCCGGGGAGCGGCGCGATGACGGAAGGCCGCCGACTGTGAAATTGATTTGGAGCGGGATGTCGGTCGCGGCCAGGTTGAAGCGCGCTAATCCGGTCGACCCGGTTCGGGCTCGCTGCTTCACGTTTCAACGACGAGAGAAGCCCTTACTAGTTAAGAGCCGTGTCCTCATAATTTTGCTAAAGCGGTGACGGTATAATCTGGCCTCACCACCGTTTGACTAGTTTAATCTCAGTTATCCTTAACCTGTTGACCTGTGTGTGTGTGTGTGTGTGTGTGTGTGTGTGTGCGTGTGTGCGTGCGCGCACGCACGTGGGTAGCCAGCCACATTATAGCAAAATGAGGCAAAAAAAACTGTTTGCTTTAGAAAAGTCTTTGTGAGCATCTGCCATTCAAATAATGAAAAACATCCATTGAGGGACTGGATTTGCAACAACGGCCGTGTATTCTGCACTTGTGAAAACTCATCAGTTGCTGTGATTTACAGAACCATCAAGAGCCACTGGGCCCCTCGCGCGCACAGAGAGCAGCTTGTTGGTGCGCTTCAGCCCACTGCCCGAGCGCGTGAATGGGAAGTGCGCGGCTGAAGCCGAGCCGGGTCTCCAAAGGCGGTCAGGGACCGACGCCGTGTGCCAACAAAGCAGCTGGGTAACATTTTTGTGTTTCATCGTGCTCTTTGTGAATATACATTCACGACGTCCCTGCTTAGACCTGCCAGTTAGCCTTTGGAGATGATCCGGCTTCAGGACCCCATGGCATTTGGAGGCATATGCTTGCCTGTCACCCGCTGAGTAGATTCCGCCGACTGAAGCGAGGCCCTCTGTCCGTGGTCTATGCAAATACGCAGGGCATCAAAGATTTGCCGCTTTTCAAAGCGCAACACAATACTCGTACGCTATTGTGATCCGGTGACCGATATGTAAATGAAGCAACAAATTAAACACTGGAGATTGGTCGGACAACTATCGTGTGAATGCCAAAACCGCAGCGTCAGTTTTCTCTCATTTTGGACCAAATGGTTTGACAGCATCGCTTCACGTTTTAATACCCTCGGCATGAAACTATAATACTCTGCCGTAACCTCTCAGTCGCATATTGGAGTTGCACAGTGAACCCACTATACTGTATCGCCGTCAGTGGTGCCTTGCGATACAAGTGACCCGACCTACGAGTTTTTCGAGACGCAAACCCGAGATACGAGCGCTGTGTGTCAACTCACTTGGCAACAAGCAGCCTTTTAGCAGATATGATTTGCAAATTTTCTTAAAAAAACAAAAAAAGAGAGGCTTCAAGATGTTTGACACACTCAGCGCAAGGTTGCTGTCAAACCAAAAGGATGAGAATCTCATGCATTTATTTCAAGGAAGTACAACGCTGACACACGTTTGGAAACAACACGGCCGAACACTTGGCCTCTATGTTGCATTGTTGTCCTTTAAACAACAGATATCTGAACGCACATACTGCAGCAACACATTTTAGACCAAAAACAACAATCACGGGCATATAATTCTTTAACCTCTGTGAAGAACAACAAAGTTTTGCTCTGACCAACCAATCAGGACAGAAAAATGCGGACTCGATGGCCTTATCGACATCCAGCTGATGGTTTTCAGGCTACCACTGGCCTTAAATCCTACAAAATGTTCAGTGAGAAAAGTAGTTATTTTTGTATCTATTCATTATTTTACACAGTCATTTTATTCTGAAAATCAATTTTCACTCTTTTAAATACTATGTACTCCAATTTAAAAAAAAAAAAAAAAAAGTACATTTATCTATAATATACAAGGTGGGTATTCACACAAAAATATATTTTATTAGTTTAGCTTTATTTTTCTGCCATTTTCCTATCCGACTTGCTGTTATTTTATTCAGGCTTTGTAAACCGCTGTTGTTGTGATACGGTACGATGGCGCCGCCCCCTGGATACAAGGAGCAGCACAGCGAAATTGACTTCCGGGTTGAGCACCGTGGCGGGAAAGTTGGCCGTAACCCGCTGCAAATACGTCATCATAGGTTGTCGGAAATATGTCTTTGGGTCTAATAATAATAAAATGTTCTTTTAACTTGATTATTCAAAGTCTTGCATTACAATTTGAAAAAATATTTGTCAGGTAAACCTTTAAATAAAATTTAAAAAAGAACAGTATATAATTAAAAAAAAAAAAAAAAAAAAGGTCTCGGGTTGGCTTTCCTTTGCGGCTATTGCGTTGTAAGGTGTGGCGCTAATTGGAGACAGGTGTGCACCAGGGAGCCACGACGTGCAGGCAGGCGCACTAATGGCCACCAGCAGCAAAATGGCGAGCGTCAAAGCTGCGTTTTCTCACGCCAGCAAGCAAATGTTTGTTTATAACAGTGGCAATGTGCTTGTTGCAGGCTTTTCACTGGCAGAGGCGCAGCAGCGTGGAAGGAAAGGTTTGTGCATGGGTTTGCTTGAGAACAGCACATTCATACTTCACTTCAGGCTTAGCACGTTTTAGTTTTGTTTCTTTTTACATTTTTTTTTAATGCTGGCCAGCTCCTTTTGTGTATTTTAAAAAAAAAAACAATTTTTTTTATTGTTCTAAATGACCTGTGATGGTTTTGTCACTGTGACTAAATGTTTGGTTGTTTTAATTAAGAGTTCATGTGCCGAGATTCTTTTGTTCTATTTTCTTTATGGTGATAAATTGTACTTTTTTTTTTTGGTCTTTTCATGAATTTTGTGGATGGTCTTATAAACTTGGCTATGTAAAATGAAAATGCTTTTTCATGTGCATTTTATTTGGTAATTTAATACAAAAGACTTTCCCCCCCCTAATGTTCATGTCGTGTTTTATATTGTAATTTGTTTTACAAGCGACCTGTTTTCTTAGAATGTTGTACTGTTTTTGCATTTTTATTTTTGTCTTTGTAGTTCTAGGGGGTCTTATGAAGTTTGCTGTCCGGGTTATAAAAATACAAAAATCTCCTCCCCCCCCCCCCAAAAAAAAAAAAAAACTGATATTGTAATACATTGTACTTTGGTTTTTATTCTCCATCTTACTCATGTGGGAGTGTTCAATATTGTAATTTATTTTAAATGCATTAATGGACATGTTTAAATGTTTGGTTTGTCTTAAGTTTGGGGTCATGTGTGTGTGTGTATGTATATATAATCCATAGTATTGGTCAACACACACAAAACATTTGTCCTTTGTATTCAGCGAGGAGGAGATGGCGGATCGGGCGACGCACCGAGGGGAACTGCACCAGGATAATCTGTTTTTGCAGACAAATCAGAATCATCTCTTTGCCAAGTATGTCAACAACACAAGGAATTTGTCTCTGGTACGACAACAGTCAATTGACAGAATAAGTTTGAGACATTAAAAAAGTGACAGCAATAAAAGGTTACCAGTCATGTGGTAATGCCGGTACATTTTTTTCTTTGACAATTGTGCAAAAAGATCGTGTCCTCGAGCAATTAGAGCAGTTTGACATGATTAATATAGTGCAGCGTGATGAGACTACGACAGTGAGTGCACGAGTGAAGTATAATTGGCCTGACAGAGATGTGACAACAAACTCAAGACAAAATTGGCAGCATGTTGCAATGGGGTTGTAAGTTAACTAAAAGGTTAATGGCAAGGGGGAAGAAGCTGTTAGGATGTCTGTTGGCTTGTTGTACTTTGCATTGTTCAGTAGCCCCTACCTGAGGGAAGGAGCTGGAAGAGAAGGTGTCCAGGATGTGGAGGCTCCAAGAGGATTTTGCATGCTCTTAGTTCTGGCAGCGTGCAAGTCTTCAAGGGTGGGTAGAGGGGTACTGACAATCTTTTCAGCGGTTTTGATTGTCAGTTGCAGTCTGATTTTCTTTTTCTTCTAGCAGAACACAGGACTGATTCGATGCAGTGGAGAACTGCCTCAGCAGCTCCTGTGGCAGGCCGTGCTTCCTCAGAAGCCGCAGGAAGTACATCCTCTGCTGGGCCTTTTTTGAGGCTGGAGATGTTGATCTCCCCCTTCAGGTCCTGAGAGACTAATTCCCAGGAAGTTGAAGGTCTCGACAGTCGGGCCGCTGTGGGGAACGATGCCTCCTGAAGTCCACGATCATCTCGACAGTCTTGAGCTTGTTCAGCTCCAGGTTGTAGGCTGCAGCGCCGCTCCACGTCGTCGATCCGCAGACTCGTCACCGTCTTTGAGGCCGATGGATCGACGGGAACGCCAATCTGCATCCTCTTGCGGAGCGTCACTTGGATGCCGGTGCCATTCCCCCTTCTTTGCCTCCATGCACCACAGATCGCAGCTGCCCTCCCAGTGAGTCACTGAGGAAAAAAATGAGCGGTTTTGCAAAAGTTGGATGAACTCTCGCCAAGACTCCGTTTAGCAAGTCTTCCCTTATTTAAGTGAGTTAAGTCATCTCTCCAAAGACAAACGAAATATGCTATTGATTTTGGTTGGTGATGCATGAAATAGCCCAGTTTTGGGGACGTTACAAATATATGAAGTTAATTTTGTTTTAAGTCTTTGTTGTACTTTCTTCCAGCCTGGTCCGTGTTGAAGAACGGGTTGTGGTGCACTATGGGAAACGAGGAACCAAGATCCACGAGGACGAGGGTAATTCGTACACACAAAATAAGGTGAGCAGCGCACACCGGATTGTATCGTATGCGGTTTGGAGATGAGCCGGATGAAGGCTGGGCAAGGGTACATAACAAAGTTGACACACCAATGGAACAGGCAAGTGGCTCCAGTTTGTATTACAGGTTGGTGGAGGAGACATTTGCGAAAAAAGGCAACGAGACCAGGGTAGTAAGTGCAACTGCTATTTCGTATTTTTTTTCAGGGTGAAGAACAACAAATGGCAGACCACAAGATGAACAGCTTCTTTTCCCTTGAGGCAAGTGTGTAATTATACACATGAACATCATGACATGTTCAGGTCTGGAGCGTGTTCAGCTCCAGGTTGCACCGAAGCTCCAGCCGCTCCACGTCGTCGAGACGCAGACTCGCCACAGTCTTTGAGGCCGATGGATGAGTGTACAATTATTGCACATTAGCATCTATACAACATATGTTCAGGTGTCTTCCCCCACCTTTTTTTAAAAAATGTTTTTTTTATTTTTTTCCTTTGCTTGCAGCAATCCAGAACAAAGGTAGCCCTACCTCAAGAGCCAAGCAGCGATGATCGAGAGGGTATGTCGTGGTTCCACTTAAGTTTGTGTCCACTAACTCACTGGGTGTGCACCAACTCACACTATGATTTTTTTGGGGGGGTTCAGAGATGTGCATTGATTAAAGGCAACAATGCTGAAATTTGTTGATCAGTAAAATATACTCTGAAATGTGCTTTCAATGTTTGTGTTGTTTGGAGGGAAGGGTCAAAGTTGAGCGTCTTGACAATGTGCTTTTACTACTTGAATTCAAATTGTAAAAATGTAAGTGGGATGAGATCTACATACACAACATAGTGCTCTTTTTCAAAGCAATGTATTCCCCCCCCCCCCCCCATGTAAGATTGATGTTTTTTTAATTTTTTTAAGTGATTGTATTTCAGAGAAGCAGGCTAGTGTTTCAGTGTAATTTAATTTGTGTTGACAAAATAAAAAAATGTGGTGGTGTTGTCTGACTTATCTTTTATCATCCAGTAGTTATGTCCATGAGTCAACTACTTTGGCGTATCATCCTTGAGATGGCCATAAAGTTGGTCTTATACACTCAAGTACATGGTCTGTTTTTATCGTAAGCACAAGCAGACAGTCTCGTACGCAGTGTGTCAGCAATTTGTGTATGAACAGCACCCCTGGGTTGCTGGCAGGAAGACCGTGACGGTGCAGGGACAGACGAGCAGGCAAGATGCGCAGATAAGCAAACGTCTTCTGCGGCCTCGTTGGGCTCAGCTGCGTACAAAAGGTCCAACCCGGAGTTGTCTGAGACCAGACGACGCCAAGGGTTCCCGGTTCTCTTCTGGCGCGATGGCTGCCAGCGCAGCAACTCAACGTGCGGACTTGGCTTCGATTCCAGCCTCAACCCCAGACTGAGCTAAATAAAGCAACGGTTTTGAAATGTGCGGCCTGGCAGGTAAAAATCTTGGTGAGGGTACCTGTGGCTGCATTTAAAAGCTGACTCCTTGACGTGTACGCTTCAAGCTTAGCAGTATTTGTCACTGAAGTTGTAAATAGTCTGCCAATGTTACATTTCACAACTTTACATTAACAGTACGCAATTGTAGATGTGGCATATTTATTAAGCACTTAATGGAAACATGCATTGTAAAGCAACCAGCTACCTCACTGTTTTTGCATCCCTCAGCTTGGCAGTAAGTTCTTGCGCTCTTACTTTTGGATTGAGTTATGTACACGAGTGTTACAAGCACATTCAATTGAATCAGGTACTGTACATTGCAAAGCATCATATACGTTGAACAGTGTTATAAACATTGCCTTTTCTCAAGCTGCCCACCACTGGGCTTGAACTGGCAACCTCGGGTCCACAGACCCATGTCACAATCCCCTCAGCCAGCAATGAGCTGACGATCACAGGTTCTCCTCGTCTCTATATCTTTAACCTGTCTACAATCAGGGCAAAGACCCGAGTACTGTTTTTATACATGATATGTAGACCCAACTTCTGCAGTCTGCAGGGGGCTGAGGGACAGGGCATTGGTTTATGAACCTCACAACGCTGGTTCAAAACTGACTGTGTCATGTGATTGACGCTGCATGATCTTGGCTGTTTTAAACAAATTGGTGTTAAAAAAAAAATGAAATAATGCTTCAAAGATTGAATTAGTTCAGTACATGAGTCTGATGTAATGAAGACTGGTACATTTGATTGGTAATTGCATTTTTTCATTTGGTTAGGGTTAGCTCATCACATTGGTTAGGGTTAGTACATCACATTGATTAGGGTTAGTACATCACATTGATTAGGGTTAGTACATCACATTGATTAGGGTTAGTACATCACATTGATTAGGGTTATATACAGTATTTCAAACATTCATTTACATTGCATTTTAGAGACCGTTGCTATCCACCGTTGGGCTTGAACCTACAACCTCAGGTTCACAAACCCACATCACAATTCCCTCAGCCAGCAGTGAGCTGACGGTGACAGCTTCTCCTTGTCCGTATATCTTTAACTTTTATGCAACCCTGGCAAGGAATCTGGCACTGCTTTTATAAATATTATGTAGCTGACACTTCTAAGCTTTGTGGTGGCCTGACAGATGAAGCATTGGTTTTTGAACCAAACAGTCCCAGGTTCAAAACTGCGTCATGTTGTCGTTGCTTTGAAGAAAACTTATTTTATTGGTTGTTTTATTGAAATATATGAGCTTTGTAAAAACATACATACATAGCTCATATAAAAAACATGACACAGCTCATATAAACATATATGAGCTATGTAAAAAACAATGACTACTATCATCCTCCCCCTTTGCCCCCCCTAGAATGATACTAGGAGGGAGATTCTGGCTAGCTAGTACCCCCCCCCATTCGAAGCCCCCCCTCCCTCTAGAATGATACTAGGAGGCTGGGAGGGGGGGGGGCGAAGCCCCCCCCCTCCCAGCCCCCCTAGTATCATCCTCCCTACCATCATTCTAGAGGGGGGGGGGCTTCGCCCCCCCCCCCCTAGAATGATACTAGGAGGCTGGGAGGGGGGGGGCTTCGCCCCCCCCCCCCCTAGAATGATACTAGGAGGCTGGGAGGGGGGGGGCGAAGCCCCCCCCCTCCCAGCCCCCCTAGTATCATCCTCCCTACCATCATTCTAGAGGGGGGGGGCGAAGCCCCCCCCCCCCTCTAGAATGATACTAGGAGGCTGGGAGGGGGAGGGCGAAGCCCCCCCCCTCCCAGCCCCCCTAGTATCAGCCTCCCTACCATCATTCTAGAGGGGGGGGGGGCGAAGCCCCCCCCCCCTCTAGAATGATACTAGGAGGCTGATACTAGGTGGTAGGGATACTAGGTGGTAGGCTGGGAGGGGGAGGGCGAAGCCCCCCCCCTCCCAGCCCCCCTAGTATCAGCCTCCTAGTATCATTCTAGAGGGGGGGGGGGCGAAGCCCCCCCCCCCCTAGAATGATACTAGGAGGCTGGGAGGGGGGGGCGAAGCCCCCCCCTCCCAGCCCCCTAGTATCATCCTCCCTACCATCATTCTAGAGGGGGGGGGGGGCGAAGCCCCCCCCCCCCCCTAGAATGATACTAGGAGGCTGGGAGGGGGGGGGGGGGCTTCGCCCCCCCCCCCCCCTCTAGAATGATACTAGGAGGCTGGGAGGGGGGGGGGGGGGGGGCTTCGCCCCCCCCCCCCCCCCCCCCCCTAGAATGATACTAGGGGGCTGGGAGGGGGGGGGCTTCGCCCCCCCCTCCCAGCCCCCTAGTATCATCCTCCCTACCATCATTCTAGAGGGGGGGGGGCAAAGCCCCCCCCCCCCCCTAGAATGATACTAGGAGGCTGGGAGGGGGGGGGGGGGCTTCGCCCCCCCCTAGAATGATACTAGGGGGCTGGGAGGGGGGGGGCGAAGCCCCCCCCTCCCAGCCCCCCTAGTATCATCCTCCCTACCATCATTCTAGAGGGGGGGGGGCTTCGCCCCCCCCCCCCTAGAATGATACTAGGAGGCTGGGAGGGGGGGGGCGAAGCCCCCCCCCTCCCAGCCCCCCTAGTATCATCCTCCCTACCATCATTCTAGAGTGATACTAGGAGGCTGGGAGAATGATATGACATTCATATCTAGAATGATATGAGCTATGTAATGTTTTTTATATGAGCTATGTATGTAGCTATGTATGTATGCTTTTTACAAAGCTCATATATGTTTCAATAAAACAATAAAACAACCAACCAACCAAACAAGCTATAAAATAAGTTTTCTTCAAAGCAACGACAACATGACGCAGTTTTGAACCTGGGACTGTTTGGTTCAAAAGCCAATGCTTCATCTGTCAGGCCACCACAAAGCTTAGAAGTGTCAGCTGCATAATATTTATAAAAGCAGTGCCAGGTTCCTTGCCAGGGTTGCAGAAAAGTTAAAGATATACGGACAAGGAGAAGCTGTCACCGTCAGCTCACTGCTGGCTGAGGGAATTGTGATGTGGGTTTGTGAACCTGAGGTTGTAGGTTCAATCCCAACGGTGGATAGCAACGGTCTCTAAAATGCAATGTAAATGAATGTTTGAAATACTGTATATAACCCTAATCAATGTGATGTACTAACCCTAATCAATGTGATGTACTAATCCTAATCAATGTGATGTACTATCCCTAACCAATGTGATGAGCTAACCCTAACCAAATGAAAAAATGCAATTACCAATCAAATGTACCAGTCTTCATTACATCAGACTCATGTACTGAACTAATTCAATCTTTGAAGCATTATTTCATTTTTTTTTTAACACCAATTTGTTTAAAACAGCCAAGATCATGCAGCGTCAATCACATGACACAGTCAGTTTTGAACCAGCGTTGTGAGGTTCATAAACCAATGCCCTGTCCCTCAGCCCCCTGCAGACTGCAGAAGTTGGGTCTACATATCATGTATAAAAACAGTACTCGGGTCTTTGCCCTGATTGTAGACAGGTTAAAGATATAGAGACGAGGAGAACCTGTGATCGTCAGCTCATTGCTGGCTGAGGGGATTGTGACATGGGTCTGTGGACCCGAGGTTGCCAGTTCAAGCCCAGTGGTGGGCAGCTTGAGAAAAGGCAATGTTTATAACACTGTTCAACGTATATGATGCTTTGCAATGTACAGTACCTGATTCAATTGAATGTGCTTGTAACACTCGTGTACATAACTCAATCCAAAAGTAAGAGCGCAAGAACTCACAGCCCAGCTGAGGGATGCAAAAACAGTGAGGTAGCCGGTTGCTTTACAATGCATGTTTCCATTAAGTGCTTAATAAATATGCCACATCTACAATTGCGTACTGTTAATGTAAAGTTGTGAAATGTAACATTGGCAGACTATTTACAACTTCAGTGACAAATACTGCTAAGCTTGAAGCGTACACGTCAAGGAGTCAGCTTTTAAATGCAGCCACAGGTACCCTCACCAAGATTTTTACCTGCCAGGGCGCACATTTCAAAACCGTTGCTTTATTTAGCTCAGTCTGGGGTTGAGGCTGGAATCGAAGCCAAGTCCGCACGTTGAGTTGCTGCGCTGGCAGCCATCGCGCCAGAAGAGAACCGGGAACCCTTGGCGTCGTCTGGTCTCAGACAACTCCGGGTTGGACCTTTTGTACGCAGCTGAGCCCAACGAGGCCGCAGAAGACGTTTGCTTATCTGCGCATCTTGCCTGCTCGTCTGTCCCTGCACCGTCACGGTCTTCCTGCCAGCAACCCAGGGGTGCTGTTCATACACAAATTGCTGACACACTGCGTACGAGACTGTCTGCTTGTGCTTACGATAAAAACAGACCATGTACTTGAGTGTATAAGACCAACTTTATGGCCATCTCAAGGATGATACGCCAAAGTAGTTGACTCATGTACATAACTACTGGATGATAAAAGATAAGTCAGACAACACCACAACATTTTTTTATTTTGTCAACACAAATTAAATTACACTGAAACACTAGCCTGCTTCTCTGAAATACAATCACTTAAAAAAATAAAAAAATAAAAAAACATCAATCTTACATGGGGGGAATACATTGCTTTGAAAAAGAGCACTATGTTGTGGATGTAGATCTCATCCCACTTACATTTTTACAATTTGAATTCAAGTAGTAAAAGCACATTGTCAAGACACTCAACTTCCCTCCAAACCTCCCAAAAATACAAACACTAAAAGCACATTTCAGAGTATTTTTACTGATCAAGTTTCAGCATTGTTGCCTTGAATCAATGCACATCTCTGAACCCCCCCAAAAAAAATCATTGTGTGAGTTGGTGCACACCCAGTGAGTTAGTGGACACAAACTTAAGTGGAACCACCACATACCCTCTCGATCATCGCTGCTTGGCTCTTGAAGTAGGGCTACCTTTGTTCTGGATTGCTGCAAGCCAAAAAAAAAAAAAAAAAAAAAAAAAAAAAAAAAAAAAAAAAATGGGGTGGGGGAAGACACTTGAACATATGTTGTATAGATGTTAATGTGCAATAAACTGTACACTCACCTCAAGGGAGAAGAAGCTGTTCATCTTGTGGTCTCCCATTTGCTGGTCTTCACCCTGAAACAATATTAAATATTCAGTTTGCTGCTGATTAATATGATGGCTTCCTCAGACCTGCAACTTACAGGTCAACTCAAAACAGCGCTGCTCTCAACCCAGACAAGCCAAACAACCAGCGGCCCATCCCTAACTTTCCTTCACAAAGACCACTGAACCAACCCTACATGTCCAACAACCAGCTCTATCAACACTTTCCGTCCCTGCCCTCATGACAATCAGACCTACCACTAAACAACTCCCTTCCATTGCTCCAGTCAACCGAGCAAAACCACAAAGCTCAGTACTCTGCCCCCTCCTGCTCACCATTTAACACGCGCCCCGCCGACATATTACGCACAAGACCACTTGTTCCTTTTTTCTTCCACTCTACAAAACAAACACTTTAATGCACAACGTTACTCTGGAGCAGGTAAATTTGATAGATTTTGCGCAGTTGTACACCTACTGAGTTAGTCATCACAAATGAAGTGGAACAAAGACATACTCTCTCTGTACCGGTGCTTGGCTCTTGAAGCGGGGCAGCATTTCTACTTTTTCTGGATTGCTGTAAAAAGGGGGGACAGACACCTGAACATGTCATGATGTTCACGTGTATAATTGTACGCTCGCCTCAAGGGAAAAGAAGCCGTTCATCTTGTGGTCTGCCAATTGTTGTTCTTCACCCTGAAAAAATACAAAAGAGCAGTAGCACTTATTACCCGGTTCTCGGTCTCCTCCACCAACCTGTAATACAACCTGGAGCCACTTGCCTGTTCCATTGGCGTGTCAACTTCATCTACCCTTGCCCGGCCTTCATCCGGCTCATCTCCAAACCTGCAAAACGCATACGATACAATCCGGTGTGCGCTGCTCACTTTATTTTGTGTGTACTTATTACCCTCGTCCTCGTGGATTTTGGTTCCTCGTTTCCCATAGTGCACCACAACCCGTTCTTCAACACGGACCAGGCTGGAAGAAAGTACAACAAAGACTTAAAACAACATTAACTTCATATACTTATGTCCCCAAAACTGGGCTATTTCATGCATCACCAACCAAAATCAATAGCATATTTCGTTTGTCTTTGGAGAGATGACAAGACTCACTTACACAAGGGAAGACTTGCTAAACGGAGTCTTCGCGAGAGTTCACCCAACTTTCGCAAATCCGCTCATTTTTTTATGTATTTTTTTGACTCACTGGGAGGGCAGCTGCGATCTGTGGTGCATGGAGGCAAAGAAGGGTAAGCGGACCGGCATCCAAGTGACGCTCCGCAAGAGGATGCAGATTGGCGTTCCAGTCGATCCATCGCCCTCAAAAGACGTTGACCAGTCTGCGGATCGACGACGTGGAGCGGCGCTGCAGCCTACAACCTGGAGCTGAACAAGCGCAAGACTGTAGAGATGATCGTGGACTTCAGGAGGCATCCTTCCCCACCGCTGCCCAAATGTCGTGACCTTCAACTTCCTGGGGAATTAGTCTCTCAGGACCTGAAAGGGGAGATCAACATCTCCAGCCTCAAAAAAGGCCCAGCAGAGGATGTACTTCCTGCGGCTTCTGAGGAAGCACGGCCTGCCACAGGAGCTGCTGAGGCAGTTCTCCACTGCATCGAATCAGTCCTGTGTTCTGCTAGAAGAAAAAGAAACTCCGACTGCAACAGACAACCAAAACCGCTGAAAAGATTGTCTGTACCCCTCGACCCACCCTTGAGGACTTGCACGCTGCCAGAACTAAGAGCATGCAAAATCCTCTTGGAACCTCCACATCCTGGGCACCACCTGGTTCTGCTTGTTGCCTTTTTTTTTGTGCCAATGTCTCCTCCACCAACCTGCAATAACAAAGAAAATGGAGCCTCGTGGAGTTGTCAGTCTGTTGCCTGTTCCATTGGTGTGTCAACTTTGTTACCCAACCTTTATCCGGCTCATCTCCAAAACGGATATGATACATGCTGGTCACTTTATTTTGTGTGTGCTTATTACCCTCATCCAGTGGATGTTGGTGCCTCGTTTCCCATGCTGCATCCCAACCCGCTCGTCAACACAGGGACCAGGTTGGAAGAAAGTAGTACAACAAGACTTGAATTAACTTCATAGATTTGTAATGTCCCAAAAATCAATCCGCTTTGGACTTTTGGGCATATTTCATAGCACGACACATGCAGACCTTTGTTACCTGGGTTTTTGTGCCATCCGACTCATCCGTGGCGGAAAACATACAAACAAACAAAAACAAAAAAAACAGAAGGGCTATTAGTTATGTGCTGATCATTTCATTGATTTGTCTGTGCATGTACTGATTACCCTGGTGCAGTTCCTCTTGGTGCGTCGCCCGATCCGCCATCTCCACCACCTTGAAAACACGGGCCAATTTTTTTTTGTGTGTTGACCAATACTATGGACTCCTCCCCCAAACCCTGCAATATCCGCTCCAGCTTTCAAAGTGCCATCCTTAACCACGACAAGCCAAACAACTACAGACCATCTCAAGCACGACCCTGCGCCGACATCAGACCTATGAACACTTTGCATGCCTGCCAGCGTCACAAATCAGAACACCAAGAACAAACTGTAGCGACAGTCAACCAAGACAAACCGCAAAGCTCTGTCACAAAGTACTCTGCCCCCTCCTGCTCACTATTATCACGCGCGCCTCGGACAAATTATACACCGACAAAATCGTTTGTGCACCGCTTGATTGCGGAATTATCCATTTCCCTCATCCCACCTGGCAGGCTCCTCGTTTTGCAACCTGCAAAAGCACAAAGGGAAAGTGAGAAACTTTTCATTCATTTGTGCGTTTGTACATATTAGCCCCGTCTGATCCAGCTCGACTTCTGCCCTGCAATAAAAAAAGATTGCAAGTAAAAAAAAAATAAAAATAATTACATGACCCTGACAGCAAACTTCATAAGACAATTTAAACAAGTACAAATGGACATTAAGAGTGCATTCCTAAGTAAACCAAAAATACAATATTTAACACTCTCACATAAGATTGAGAATAAAAAACAACAACAAAGTACAACATATTAGTACACAACACCTTTTGAGGTGAAATCTTTTTTGACCCACCCAGACAAACTTCATAAGACCCCAAAAAGCTACAAAAAAAATAAAAAATTAAAAAGTGCCACATTCAAATAAAACATCTCAAACAGGTAGTTTGTAAAATTAAAACAAATTACAATATAAAACACTCCATATTTACATTGGGGAAAAAAAGTACAATGTATTACAACACCAGATTTCAAAATAAAATACACGGACCTTTTTAAGTTTACAGACATCCAAATCGATAGGACCATCCATTTAGTCATAGTGACAAGAACATCGAGTCATTTACAACAATTTAAAAAAAAAAAAAAAACAAACAAACAAACAAAACAAAAATACACAAAGGAGCTGGCCAGCATTTTAAAAAAATCAAATGAAATAAAATTAAAAATTAAATAAAAAAAATATGTGAACGTGCTGTGCTCAAGCAAACCTTTCCTTGGACGCTGCTGCGCCTCCGCCAGTGCAAAGCCTGCAACGAGCACATTGCCACTGTTACAAACATCAAACATCAAACATCAAACATTTGCTTGCTGGCGTGAGAAAACGCAGCTTCGTCGCTCACCCTGGTGCACACCTGTCTCCAATTAGCGCCGCACGTCACCCGGAAGTTATTGAAGTCGGCTGGCGCCGCCTTGTGGCCACAGATAGCTCTGTGACAATACGTGTTTAAAAAGGCCTTGGAAAATGTTTATTTTTTAATTTTTTTTAAAGCCTTGATACGGTCCCTTATAAAAATACTTTTTAAAAAAAAGTCTTAATATACGTGGTCTTTTTGAAGTCTTTCAGTTCATGGATTATTCCTTAAATGTACATAAGTCTCTATTTTAAAAATCCTTACAACACATGGTCTTTTTTCTTGGAAAGACATGTTGATCATTTCCTTCTGCATGATTTTTTTTTTGATGGGGACAATCAAAATAATCGAAATCCGTGAAAAAACAAAGCACGTTTTAAATTGGAAAAGGCCTTGCACTTTCAAGGAAACCCTGTTTTATTTTATTTTTAATTCTTTATGTAATAAATGCAATTACAGTCATTTAATCAGAACACTGTGCCTGAATGTAGGAGGACACTTGATGTAAAAAGGATTGATGTGCACGAACGTCTTCCACAATAGTGTTTGCTTGTTTTTTTTTTTCAAAAATGTTGTTTTGCTTTGAAAATTTGACATAATATATTGGTATATTTCCAAGTCGCGGTTATTTATGGAGATGGCTGCAAAAAGGAAAAAGAACAGCACCATCTGCTGGATGTGGCTACAAGTGCTTTCACGGCACAACAGATATATGCACGTCCACATATGTACTGGATGATATTTTCACTCCGTCCCCAGAATTGTGACCTCTTATTCACCGCAGTTGTTTTCAAGCCGATTGCATTTGATTGTGTGTTTTGCGCACTGTGGTCGCGCAGGAACCCAAGCTCCGCCCTCCCCCACCGCCGGCAGCCAATCGCGTCGTGCCATGTTGGGACGACGCAGCCAATCGGAAGATGAGACGACGACGAATGACGGACCTCCGTAGCAGCTGAGCCGCGTGCGAGTGGGCCAGTGACGCAGCTTCCACACGCGCGGGCGCACACACACGCGCGCACGCACACACACGCGCGCACGCACACACGCACGCACACACAGAGTACTGTTTCCCCCCCGCTCGCTCATTTCTCGAGACTTCCGCCCCTGCTCGACGCGCGCGCCCTCCCGCGAGCGTGCGCGCGTCCGGCGTCAATGATGGCATGCGCATCCCCTCGCCGCACCGGACCTCTCGAAGCGGACCCGCGGAGCAAATAGGAAGGAGGGAGGGGGGCAGAAGCAGTAGCCATGTGGTTCCTTCAGAACCGGAGGAGGAAGTGTTTTTTTCCCTTTGCATTTTTTTAAGCAGGCGGCTTTCTGGTGACGAGGACGCTGATCCGGATCTGTGTTTACACTACACGTACTGTACGTGGAAGTCGGGCGCTACTTGGCAACAACTCGCGCAGCCTGGCGTGGGAATTTGACACTCGATTCCACGGATCGGACGTTTTTTTTTTGGGGGGGGGTGTTTTTTTTTAGGGGCTTTCGGATCCCTGCACCCAAGCTACCCCCACCCCTCCTCCCGCTCCCCCCTCCCAGATGCGTGATTTAGTTGACAGTTCAGTATCATGGGGGAGCCTGCAGCGCGCAGCCCCTCTCAAAGTACCTGTGGAGGGTCTTAGTTTCACGCGTGGGACGTTTTAGAACCCCCGCTCGCACATAAATAGCTTCAGAACAGACTGGTTTGGCCCATGACCCCGACGTCCGAACCCGCCGTCTGATCTTCTGCCACCCACACGTCCACGATGTGCACCATCCCCGCGGTGCTGATCGTGTTGCTGCGTGGACTCGTCGTCTCTGCGCTGCTGGGCTCCCACTCGGCGGTTACTGGAGATGGGGCCACCCCAGGTAAGCATGTGGAATACAAGACCCCCCACTCCTCTCCTCTCGCACCTCATTTACCCCCTGGTAACGCAGTTGGTCGTCACAGGGTATGCCTCCGGGTTTTCAAGGGTTCAGGATCCCCCTGCCACCCCCATCTACAATCGCTATGTACCCCAAAACCACCCTTGACACCTGCAGCCATGGTACATACAAATACCGGTTTGGGCCTAAGACACAATCAAAGAAAGATACAAATTGCGTGCATACAAACTCATCTCCTGATACGAAGACACAAAGGTGAAAGAATGTGGCCGTTTTTGTGACCCGAAGGTATCGAGTCAAGAGGCAGACGACGGGAACTCAAGCTAGACTTCTCATGTAAGCGATCGGAATGGAACTTTCTGGCGTGGGAGTTGGGTTAAAACATGCTCGATGGGTAATAACAGACATGTTAACGCGCCTTCGAGCGTCGGCCGGAGAGTACGTGAAGGAATCCGGGGACACGGCGACGGACGGTCTCAGTCAGCCCAAGTCTGCGGGACCACACGGCAAACTGACATTCATTGACGAGACCTCGTGGCAAAGCTCCAGAAAATCCCCCCAGGGGTCAAGGACCCCCATCGGGCTTCCTCAAGGAAAGTCAAACTGGGCGTGACGCAAATATTGGAAGTCGAAGGTACAGCTTCCCGTCACCTGCACCTGACATTTAAAACGCTAATTTTGTCAAAGTGTCAGATTAAGTAACGGCTCGCACCTCAGGCTGTCGGACGTGTTGAACATCCAACATTGACACCTGAAAACCGGAGAAACCGGACACCCAACCCTTTGAGTTGCGGCCTTTTTTGCGTGCGGATGAAGCACTTTAGAAAAATTGCAGTCGAAGGAGCGGTTAGTAGGTAACATATGAAGCCGTCTAGTAGCCTACATCTACAGCTCAGACACCAAATAATGATTTAGTCAATCATTATTGATAACAGAATGAATGGCACATTGGAATTGACTGTGGCACCTCGACTCTCGACTGACGAGTTTTTTCAAGATACGAGCTGTCGTTCAGCCTTTTTGGTCCCGATGTGGCAGCAAACGTCACAAAAAGAAGCAGTCGGATTGCGAACAATTTGAAAATAGAGGCTCTTTATTGGCACTCCCGATTAAACGTTTGCTATAAAACAAAGTAGTACACTTATTTAATCCAACCACATAACTTTTTATTAGTGACGTCTGCTAGCGCAATGCTAACACACAATGCAAAACACCATAGATGGCATCGTGAAACTAACGTCTTTGTTGCAGTCACTATAAACCTTGAAACAACTTGGATTTGAACAACAATGCTCATGTGTGTATCTTCCAGATCCTCTGCACACACAAAAATGACTCGTGATTGCAGCTTGGTTGCAACAGTCTTCTGTGTTTCATCATCAACTCAAACGAGTTCTGGAGGCCATGGCGCACGCACTAGGTGCGGCACAATGGCCAATGAATTATGACGCACAGGCAGTTTAATTGTTTATCAGTCTCACTCATTCCGTGTCCACACTCGTGAGACGTTCCAGTGGCGCGTGCCTGTACAGTACTTTCACACCAAAGACTGCTTGGATTGGTGGAACTTGCGGAAAGTGTCAATGACTGGTGCAAGTCGCTGAAAAGTTGCGGCGACTGGATGAATAGTACATTTGCGCCTACTCTTGGTTGAATTGACGTGAATTGTTGCAAATACGAATTCCTGGAGGAACTGACAAGGATTGTTTCAGCAGGCAACCGAGCGCTTGCCCTTCTCTCAGTGTGAGACGGGCAAAGTGCTGATCTCTGCCCAGTGGACCCATGGACAATGATGCGTCAGTAACGGCCCGCCCGCCAGCACTCTCGTTGCGTCAGCTCCCCTTGCGCAGCCGGAGAGGAGAAAGTGAGTCCTTGTGTGCCCCCGGCGGACGTCATATTGGTTTTCCAAATGGAATACGGAAGATTAAAATGTCGTATTCCAGTGGCGCTCGAGAACGATACGTTTTTGGCCGTACGATTGGTCCGAGGTCTTCGGGTAAAAAAAGCAACAGTGCCCCCTTTGTGCCCCCTGTTCGGTGGCAACATGAACTGGTCTCAAATGTTCAAATGTTTTCTAATTGCTTGTTGCGAAGGTCAATGTTGTGCTCAGTACAACTGAGGCCGCCGACTTGCCTGTTCCGCGTCCCCCGAAGGTGGACAGCTGCTGCCCCAGTCTCAGTCCTCAGGCTCCAGAGTTAATTCAACCTAATGAGACCCGAGAGCAGACCCCTCCGAGAGTATTTATAAAGTTCCCGCTGAAGTTTTCCCTGCTCATTTTCTACCGGGCTGCTGACTAATGCCGATTTCCTACACGGTAATTCTGTTGTTCTCAGGTTCCGGGTAGTGACGGTAAGTCAGCGCGAGTAGACGACGCCGGCCCGACATCAGCGTAGAGGCATCGGACAGCTTGGCGTCTCGACACAGTAGCTCACCACCCTGTTGTCGGCCCACACATAAAAGGTGTTTATCCCCCAGTTGGCAGTGGAAGTGACCTCCACCGTCAGGCCGTGGCCAAAACTGTCGAGTACATTCCAAGACAAGAAAGTTTGATTCTAGTTGATTCTTGTTGGGACCGGACAAAATATACCTGTGATCCCTCTTTGGGTTGCAAAATTTCAGGACATTTCAAAGTTGGGCTGAACTCCAGCTGCCTCTGAACAGCTATAAGATGCAGAGAAAATGGATGAACGGTTGTATCTCGCAATGCCAAATGGAGAAGCGCTCTTGTGCATTTGTCATTGGTTTTATGAAATCCGACATTGTAATAGCACCTGTTCGTTGGGTCCCGGAATCAGTGCCGTGTGTGGCATTGCTAAGTCCTGTCACCCTAACACAGGAAGAATCCTAAGCTGCGCCCTTCACAGACACCTGAGACTGTCCTCGTGGCTGCTCTCTTTTAGCGTGGAACTTCCGCTCCCGTGTGTAACGTCAGTTGCAGCCTAGTCTTAGATACTTTGCGCGAGGGTTCAGTCGGCTCCCGTGTGTCAGGGACTTTCCCGCTGTGTCGGCCGTGTGACGCGGAAGCTGTTGGATTTCTTCTGCATGCCGTAAGCTGCCGTTAACGGTCTGACCCGTGCTCGTAGCAAAGCGGGTCAACAAGCACAGAACTGAAAGCCGGGCCTGCTCCTGGCAGCCTAGATTTGAATGTTAAACACTAGCTCGAGCCATGACGCGCTAACTACGCTTGATTACCATCTCAATATTTGTAAGGGCACTCTTAAGTTCAACGGCCCAACTCCCATCTGTGTTCTGGCTCTAACTTGCTGTGGTGAGACGAGTCCCGATCTTGACTTCTTCGGATCGCCATCTTCATTATGGGCCCTCCCTTGAACTGTTCCAAAATGGACCAGGTATATACTGTACCACACGCTGTACCGAAATGACTGCACTCTTTTGCAGCAACTGGGCCAATAGAACGGAAAAGGTTTTCTTCTTGGCATGACGGAAGTTTCCCAGAGCGCCTCGTTCCCAGAAAGACGAGACTTGACTTGACCGATCTGCTGCGTGTTTGATAACTTCATCACTGGTGTGCGGAGATCGCCGTCCTTTCTCAGCCGTCATCAGTTGCGGTCACGCATTCATTCGCCGCTCGTCCAATTGCGAAAAGCATCGCAACAAAGAAGCAAACTGTTGTCTGTATTCCTGGTGACTTCACGCCTCGGCTCACTGCGGCATTCCAACAATGTAATGTAATCCAACTGGATTTGTACACGGACATGTCAAATCTAATGAAGAATGATGCCTCTCCCTTCACTTGCCACCATTTTAGCGTTTCATTCAGTTCTTCACTCTTAAGCCTAGCCTCAGCCGTCTACATGGAGTCTCGCTCACTCCGTCCTGTAACGCTTATAGCCAAAAGAGCGTGTCAGAGACTATGTGAACTAATTAGAGAGGTTTTTAACCTCGCCTCGACTTCCCATTCATCCCGCAGGCTTACCCGGGCCGATGCGGATACGGTAAAGCTCGTGTTCGTGGGGCCGTTATTCAAATGTTCCGCAGAATCCTGGCCGCAAAAGAGTGTCTCCTTTTCTGGAAGTTTTTGGCCATGACCTGACCCTCGAGTTAAACCCCCTCTGCCTTTTCATTTTTTCCCTTTTAAAAGGCCAAGAAAGGATTAGTCCTTATTTAACAGAGGTTCTAAGCACTCATAGCTCCCAGGGGGAAAGCAGGTGTTTATGCCGATCAATGGGACAGGAAGCACTCACCGAATTGCTTTCCTGGTCAAAGCCACCTGTAAATTACAGATCATGTCGCATCGGGTTTGGGTTCAGACAAAGCTTAGGTTTCCACTTGAGTTTACGCGGGCCACGCCTTTCGCAACCAGTCAGGGCAACAAAAACGTAAACACGCGATGCCTTCTTCCGGTCTTCTTCTTTTAGTTGAGTATCTTCCATACTCCCCCACCCTCCTGCCGGAATGCTACACCATCATACAAACACCACCAGTAACGTGACTCTTAAGAAGGAACACTAGAACCTGAGCGTAGAAAACTCATTTAATGTCCCCTTGTGCTGTGGTACTGTAGCATACGCTGAACTGAAAGTGTCCGGCTAAGGACAGATCACTTGAAGGTTTGATAGAACGCGATGTAATGTGGAAGTTACCTAAAACTTCACAGAGAGACTTTTATATATATAAAAAAAATAAAAAAATAATTTAAACGAAACCAAAAACCAACAGAAACAACGTTATTATTGACACGTGTCTTACAAGGAGGCTGACAGCACTTTTGTTACCGGATTCTTTTGAAGCACTTTTGTGACAGCTTGCTAAGTGAATTACTGCCGACCGCATTGTGCGCTTAACATCTGCTTGTGTGTAAGCAAGGGAGACCTCTGCCATTGTTGAGTTCCTACATCCTGACAAAAGGGAGGCCGGCGCGTTAAAAATAACCCAGTGCTTTCCAATTTTGCAGTCTTTTGGGACTGGCTGTTTTGATTTTTGCGCATGCCGCCTCCCCCTCCCACCGCCACCTCTCCCGGAATGCTAAGGGTCACTCGCAGTGACTTCCTGTCATATACTTCCTCATAACCATCCCACAGCACACAAAAGAGAGAGGACACCTGGGAAGGGAAGGCTCGCGCTGTCACTGTAAATGACGTTTTTTTTTTTTAAATATATCTCGGAATTATCTTTATTCTTCAGCTTCAGAAGATATTTTCCCAAGAGTTTAGCGCAGAACAGAACTAGGCCAACAATAAAAAGTAACAGTCGTGAAATATACAAAACCGAATATGAAAAAAAGTCTAAAAGGCTTTTATTTTTAAATTTTTTATACATATAAATTTAAAAACAGTTCCCAGGTGTCTATTAAAACGTCTCTGACATTCTTTGGACAAAATATAGAAAGGATAAAGAATTACAGCACACACTTGTCGAGGGCACATGAGCCTTTGTTACCACGACGACCAGGGGCGGAGCGGCATGGCGCCGAGGCGTTTACTTATTCGCAAACAGCCAAGAGTCTGACGAGAAGACAGGCATTTTCAGTCACGGAAGCGGCACTTCATGTGGCGCACGCGGTGGACAAATCACAACGCACAAATACCCGCAACCCGACATTGACACCGTCACCAAACATTCGCGAGTGTGGCATGGATAACGCTGTTGGCTAATTGTAGCTATTGCACTGACTCTGCAGCTCTGCTTATCTTGAAACCTTTGACATGTTCGTACTTTGGTGTCGCCAGCTGCCCTCGCTCGGCAGATCAGTTGTCAGGTCACGGGCGGAGAAACTCGGTGTTGGGGCGGTATCATCTACCAGAACAGATTTTCTGACTTTCGATGTGTCGGCTGTTTAGATGCCCAACTGTTTGTATATCATTCAAACTTGACAGCGTTCATGTCCTGACAAACAGTAACGAGGGTGAGGCTGCGTGTAACCAACCCCTAAAGTTGCGTGCCTGTCTGGCTAGCAAAGCAAATACAGCATTACATATTATGTCACGCTAATGTTCAGTGCGGGCGGCCTGATATCATGTGAAGGAGCCTCATTGTGTAACAGCTCCCGCTGCTGCCGGGCTAACTATTTTGTCGTGCCGCCGCGGTTTCGGTATCAGCCGTTTTAGCTCGAGCGCGGACATTCCGCTGATGCCACCCTCGTTCAAACTGAGCCGGGGCACGCGTCCCGGCACGCATCTCCTCTTGCTTCTCAAGCCGATTGCCGAGCTCGCCTCCGACTCGTAAACAGACCCGACGTGCGCAAAATGCCACGGTCTGGTGTACGCTAAAGCCAGAAGACCTTAGCCTAGCCTTGACGCGACGAATGACACCAACTATATGAGTGCAGGCTTGCCGGATGCAAGTCAGTGTGTGTTTCTTTATACAGTTTGGAAGCTCATCTTGGAAGATATTTTGTGTCTCAGATTTTTTGGGCACAGCGATACGATTTTAAGCGATTTTTTTCCCCCTCTGCAAACACTAATCTAAAAATAGTATTCTGATTAATATTATAATATTCTCAGGGGGCTGTTAGAAACACCAACCTGAGCTGCTTGTGTTTGTCCCCGTCTAGACCCCTGCCTCACGGTCATCCCACCGTGTGTGAGCGATGCCGACCGCTTCAGCCTGGCGGCCTTGCGCCACATCCATAAAGAGCTGGACGACGACAACGACGGCGGCATCGAGGTCAACGAGAGCGTGGAGGCGAGTCTCGCAAGTATACGTTTGGGATTTGGCGAGTGCGGTCAACGCCCGAGGAGACCGAGCCGATTTGAATCTCTCCGCAGGATTTGAATCTTTCCGCCTTGCGACTGCATGGGCTACGATAGTGCTTCTTAAACTTTTTACATTGAGTACTAATTAAAAAAACGACCTCTCCAAATACCACCATAATGACCGATATGAAAATACGCTAGCGTACTAGGCCCAAGCGTTTATCAGGCAAAGCTTTTATTCCTAAAAGGTATATTTTCTAATATTATATGCTTGTGCCGGTATCCACTTCCATCAATCAAAACGTTGGTCTTAAGTGTTGACAAGAATATTTAGTTAGCAATGCTCACAGCGAGCGTGTGTCGCCTCAAATGTTGTGCTTTGCATGTGCGTTTCTTTGGGCTAGCGGACTGGCCGACATCCGAGAGCTCGCCGACCCCACGTGGGCCTCTGGTATCTTAGTATTCGACGTGCTCTTAAGGACCGCGGTCGCATCGCATGTTTGCGTTGGCGCCGCTCTTTCTTCTACTGGCTGACAAGATCTTACTCGTGACTCGAGTGACGCAGGAATGAAATGCCGAATGGGCTCAAGACTTGACACGATTGGCCAAAAAAATATAAACAACAGACCCCCCCCCCCCCCAAAAAAAAGTTTAAACCCTAACTATATCCCAAATTATAATCCCAAACCATTTCAAACTAATTTCCGTTAAAAACGGCTTTCAGAAGACGACTCATTTTTTTCCCTCCTCAATCTCTAGTTGGCCACTTACGTTGAGCAACTAGCGCTGATCTCTCGGGATTTACGTCGCAGGGTGTTGACGTTTCAACCCCAGTGTCTTCATTTGCGCGTTCACGGCAGCTCGTTGCTCGGGAAATATCCGTGACTCACTCGTGCATTGTCGTGATCATGTTTGCCAAGTAAATTAAGAGCCCGAAACAAATTCCAAAATACGTGAAATTAACCTCAGAATACAGTAATCCCCCGCCCATTTCTGGTTCATTATTCACAAATTCACCTATTCAAGCATTTTCGGTGGAAGCGATCCCCATCGAGTCACTGAAAAACCCAACAATCGGTCTTTTTTGTGCTCTTTCTGAAACACCCAAAAGCCCTTTCGAAATGTGAACTGATGCTAGGAAAGTATGTGGAAGTGACCGATCTTGCCTTAAGAGACAAGCTTTGTCTGTGGAAGAGGAGCTCGTCAAAGTGACAGAGAGTATTCACATTTATTCAAAAAAATTATTATTATTTTGTTTTTAGAAGTCAAATAATCTGTAAACCATTTCTTTTTTTAAGGATAATGTTGTAAGATGAGTTTGAAATGATATTAAACTGTTTTGGGATCACAGTTTGTGGTATATATACACCGTAAGGTTTAAACTTATGAACAAAGGCAATAGTTTTGGGTTTTTTGCGCAAGTCGTCGTTTTGCAATCATTGACTGATCCTGGTACTCGTGAATTCAGCATTTTGGGTCATTTAGCAACATTTCACCGAATAACGTGGTCCTCCGCAGTGCTGCATGCACTTCAAGTTGAGTTTATTCGCGGACTTGCAAAGCAAACTCCCCAAAGACCCGTTTCGCCAACCTGAAGCTTTGATCAAACTGTTACCGCCTGTCTCATCAGCCTGAAGCAACACCAACAGCAAACTCTTGATGATTATTTATAGTCTCGGAATTGTGCCACTTATTTAGTGCAATGTGGCTACTAGTTCCATCCAGTAGGTCTTCTTCGAGATGCGACTTTTTGTTTGCTGTTCGCCTTTCCGGGCATTTAGTCATCCCGGTGACGTCGCCTGAAACCACTAGCGAATTTAGATTTGCACCAGCTAGTTACATATGCGTTTGGGCCACACCTGAGGGATAGGTAGTCCCACGATTGGCAAACCTAAGAATCACGATCAATTGGAGCGGAAACAATATGGAAAATTGATATCGCGCCATGCAATGAGGAGAGCCAGCAACAGAGCTGCTGTTGTTTTTGTTCAGAGACACTAAATACGGTATTAACGATAATTACAATATAAAACGCTAAGTTTAGCCGTTTGAAAATTGATCATGTTTTATTGTTAAACCGTTTCATTCCTGCAATGGTACAATTAAGGGCAAAAAGATATCCCGGCATTCCTTTTGTTGTGGCTCAGTCTTCTCTTGATGGCCGCGAAGTGCCGAGCTGTCAAGAGGAGGAGACTTAGCGCGTACGCAGGTGGAAGTGGAGCTCTTGCTCGCTTTTCAAAGTCCCTAAAAGGAAAAAAAAAGCCGAGAAATGAAAAAGTGTGCGCGCGCGTGCGTGCGCGAGAGGGAGCGATCAGCCAGACAGCTCTGTAGAATTGCCTCTCTTAAACGCGCGCACACACACACGATAGTTGAGAATAAAAGTGTACTGTCAGGAAACAACCCTCCCCGACAAAAACCGATGCCGAATGTATCATCTCTTTTTCTCAGTTTATTATAGAAGACATGAAGCAGCATCAGACCAACAAGCACAGCAACTTGCACCGGGAGGACCAACACATCACAGTGGAGGAGCTTTGGAAGGGCTGGAAGACTTCAGAAGGCAAATACACAGCAAAATGTGTCTCACAATCTACAGAAGCAACTGTAGAAGACACTGCACATCAAATCTTTCTCAAGCTTCTGTCATACAAGCGAAATAATGACATGGCTTTTTTGTGTCCGTCAGTCCACAACTGGACGGTGGAAGACACGGTTCAGTGGTTGAAGGAGTCGGTGGAGCTGCCCCAGTATGAAAAAAACTTCCGGGACTTCCGCGTCACTGGCAACATACTGCCACGGTTGGTAGTCCCTTTTGCTTTTGCCACTAATCCTCTTGCGTTTGCTTTGCTGTGCACGAACGCATCTTCGTCTTACTGGACGATGCTGCCCTCTGATGCTTGCAAAGGGGCAACACAGAGGGAAGACATGGGCCTCGCAGATTTCTTTGAGGCCACGTCAGATCACGTTTCGGCCTGAAAATGCTGGTCCCAAAATAGGGCACGGTCTCGAACCGAGAAATGTGAACTACGAACACGTCGCTCTGCTCGTCCCGGTGTGTGCGCGCGTGGTCTCGGGCGGGGATGTTGAAGGCTTTGGTGTCACGTCACCGGGCCGACCAGCTTCTCTGGCGGGGCTGTACGCACCGGTGACCGTCTCGCTCTTGTGTCGCAGCATCGCCGCAAACGAGCCGTCGTTCCTGTCCGTGCAGCTCAAGGTGTCAGACCAGCGACACAAACAAAAACTCAACCTGAAGGCGCTCGACGCGGTCCTTTTCGGCCCCCCGCTGCGTAAGCCCGCGCCTTCTGTCGACTTTGCCGCACGTGGCCCGCGAATGCTTCATTTTGCACCACTCCCGTCGTCCCTCCTTTCCCTTAGGGCCGCAACACAACTGGATGAAAGACTTCGTCCTCACGATCTCCATAGTGATCGGCGTGGGCGGCTGCTGGTTTGCTTACGTGCAGAACAAGTCCAGCAAGGTGCACATCTCCCAGATGATGAAGGATCTGGAGAGCCTGCAAAACGCTGAGCAAAGCCTCCTCGACCTGCAGAGTCGGTTAGCGAGAGAAATGAAAAAGATACCCGAAACAACACGGTGGTTTCAAACAGTAGCAGATATTCAAATGGCTTTCCTCCTCCTCAGTTTGGAAAAGGCTCAGGAAGAAAACCGGACGGTCATTGTGGAGAAGCAGAATCTCGAGCAGAAGATGAGGGACGAGATCACCGGCGCCAAGAAGGAAGCCCACAGACTTCGGGACCTGCGAGAGGGCGCCGAATGCGAGCTCAGCCGGCTCAAATACGCAGAAGAGGAGCTTGTGCAGGTGAAGCCTTACATGCGGCAAATAGACGATCGAGGCACCTTTCTGAACCAAAATCCATACCCACCGCGTAGGTCCGAAAGGCCCTTAAGCGAGCCGAGAAGGAGATTCAGTCCGAGTGGTCGCTGCCCGAAGCTCTGCAGAAGTGGCTCCAGCTCACGCACGAGGTGGAGGTTCAGTACTACAACATCAAGAAGCAGAGTGCCGAGCAACAGCTCTGCGTCGCCAAGGACGAGGTAACCGAGACCGAGCGACCGCTGGGCTTTTCTCTCTTAGCGACAATTTCCAAACCTTTCCCTTTTGGACTGCAGGCGGAGAAAATCAAAAAGAAGAGAAGTTCTGTGTTTGGAACTCTTCACGTCGCGCACAGTTCATCACTGGATGAGGTGGACCACAAGATACTCGAAGCCAAGTAAGTCCGCAAAAATCTTCCAAAATCAATAGCGCATTTTATAGTCAAAGAAAACTATTTCACAGTGAAATAAGGCATATGTTTTAGAACAGCCATACATTTGTTTTTATGGTGCAGTGTACTAAGGTGTGTCACAATATTAAATACATTATTACAGAACAAGTAAACCTCAGTGTTAATCATATTACTGATCAGAATTGATTAGAAAAACTAATTTAAAGATAGAAAGTCATGGGTGTGCATTATACATGAAGAAGAAGAAGGGTTTTCCTGATTTCTGGAGTCAATTTTGGGGGTGCGGATTATACTGTAGTGCGTATTATACACGAGAAATTACGTTAATTTGCGATGCATTATTAGTTAGGTCATACGGTTTATAAAAGTGCGTACGTACACATGGGATTGTAAAGTATCAAATAAAAGTAATTTTTAACTCCCTCACACATTTTTCTCGTGTAGAGTTGTCGTGAGGTAAAGACAACACGGCAAAATATTTGCAGCTTGGAGGCACAAACATCTCATAAATCTGCAAGTAATTGACGCTAAAAGCATTTGTATTCACCTATGTATGCCGCAAGAAGGCAGCAAATGATTACTTTTGTCGAAAGGAATCTCCTCAAATCACTTCAACGGTTCCGTGGCAAAAAGATGCCACCACATGGCAGCAAAGCATGTAATGGCTTTGGCTTCAGAACGTTTGAGAACCCCTGCCTCTGCAAGACGTTAGTTTTCCCGTTGTTTTTTTTTCTTGAGGAAATCCTTGTCTGAGGTGACAGCGTGTCTGAGGGAGCGCTTGCACCGCTGGCAGCAGATCGAGAGGCTCTGCGGCTTCCCCGTCGTCAACAACTCCGGGCTGCCGAGTCTGACGGCCAGCCTCTACTCTGACCACAGCTGGGTGGTGATGCCACGCGTCTCCGTCCCGCCGTACCCCATCGCCGGCGGCGTGGACGACCTGGACGAGGACACGCCTCCCATCGTTCCGCAATTCACAGGTGGGGCGTTGTGAATAGGGCTTGGGAACGTTTTGGGAACAAAGTTGCATTGTGGGATGTGGCGGCCACATTAGGAGCTAGCGGTATCCATTGCAAACGTAAACAAGGCTATGTAGTCACCGTTTGATAGCGTAATGATGTTCAAATGCAAAGGAAAGGGAATTATAGGAAAAATGAAAAGCCAGAGGCTGATAAATGCCAAACATTATTATGAATGGATCACAATAAGTTTTGCCATTTTTTTGGGAAAATGTCATTTTTCTAAGCATGGGTCTTACGAAAGTGAGTGCCGAGAAGTGGATGATGTCAATTCTGCCCTCCCTAAGTGTGTCGTGTACGTCTTATGTTTGGCAGGTTGCGAACACTTCTTCTTCTTTTAAAGAAAAGAAAAAAAAAAAAAAGAAAAAAGCTCTCATGTGCTTGCTCCAAGCGGTTTAATGCCCCCCCCCCCCCCCCCCCCAAAAAAAAAGTGAATCAGCCATTGTGTATTTCATCAGACCACAAGACTTTGCCTTCCAAAAGTGTGGTAGCCTAATGCTAACACAATGCGAAAAGCCATGGATGGGCTAACGAAGCTAGCATCAATATCCCAGTAGTTTTAAGTCTAAAAAAATGGATATTTGAACACAAACAGACCATTCTTTACGCTATGCGAAAAAACAACTCATATTACTGCAGTTTAGGAGTGATGGTCTTCGTGTTTCATCAACAACTCCGCGTGTATTATATTAATGTGCGCACACCAGAAGGAGCAGCACAATCAGAAACATGACATTCACAATAAATGCCGGGATACCTCAATGTGGCCAATACGCGATCCCGAGTCCTTTTTAATCGCTCTTTTTTTTTTTTTTTAAGCAACGTTGATGCGGCCCCCGCTGACGCGCAACAGCAGCGCGTGCCGCTCCCGCCGGAGCCTCATGGGCTCGTCCGCCGTGATGTCCCCGGACCCCGACCTGCTGTCCGTGGCCGGCTCGCCCCTCTCCTTTCACCTCGAGGCGGACGACGAATACGTCATGTTCAGCTCGGAGCGGAGGGGGTATGTCGCGGATGTGTTTCATCCAGACACTCGCAATGGCGCTTGGCAATGGTGACTTGACTTGGGCAGCATGCATGGATGAAGAGCCAAGGCCAAACGATCCTAATTTAACACACGGGCTATTAGCTACACCTGGAGACAAGCAGAAACATACTGTCCGTTTAATTGCCAAAAAACAGGACATAGCAAATTAAACCCAACAACAACGTCAACATTCCACCAGATGGCGACAAAGTAATACCTTTATTACCTTGGCCTGAGCATAAAGTCAGTGACGTTTGTCAGTGAATAACTGATACGTTCGAAAAAATACTTTTCTCGAATGCCGGACCGCGATCCCACAAGAGCTTCTAATTGGCCCGCAACGAGTAAGGAAGGAGTAATTGCTTGATTGTGTTGGTTTCGTTTTGCTCCCCGGTCCCCATTTGTAGGTGTGCACTCTCTCTAATGATACAACCTAGCTGATAGTTACTGCAAATTATTTTGCAGACCCCAGAGCAAGGGTTTGCAGAGACCCCAGTTTGAGAACCACTGGTTGACAGTAAAGACGGGCGTACTTTGTGACATTTTTCTGTCCGCCTCCTTGTCTCTCAGGGAGGTCGCCCAGGAGGGCAGCCCCGACACGGACACTCTGAACTCCTCGATGGGCCGCAAGCCGCCGCACAACCCCTGCTTCGTGACCCCGGACGCCCCGTACCGCAAGATTTCCCGCGAGGAAATGCTGCTGTTCAATCAGAGCCCGGAGTTCCCCACGTGCAGCGGCATCGCGAGCAACAGCAGGGACTCCACCCCGCCGCCTTTGCCCCCTACGCCGGCCACCACCCCCTCGGGCCCGCCGTCCACCTCGCCGTCGCCGGACCTCACCCGAATCGCGCCGGAGACCCAGGCCGTCACATCTCCGTCGGGGAAGGCCGCGTACAACGGCATCCTGGAGAAATCGTACAGCTTCGGCATTCCGCCCTCCGTGGGCCGCTACCCGTCCCTCACCTCCCTGGACTCGGAAGGCCGGAGCGTGGGCCGGGAGCACAAGCTCCAGAGCACCTCCTCCCAGGACTCCAGTGACAACGGAGAGAAAGTCAAGCGCTCCTCCTCCAAAATCAAAAGCTTATTTAAGAAAAAAAAATAAAACTTGCAGAGTGCAGTCATCTGCGCGAAACAAATAAAACGAGGACATCACTGTAAGCTCTTTATTTACCATAACCCGCAGAATGTAGCTCGGTCCGGTCGCCCCAGATTGGCGGCATTATTCTTTTCACGAATGCCTTCCCGAAGGCCAAACGTCACGCGGCGACTGAAGCAAGTCTTTGATTTCCAAGCACACGAAGACTTTTTGCGACAACGGCGCACTCCTTGACAAAAAAGGTTGGAATATTTCCCCGCCGCCACATGAGCTGCTTTTGGTTTGTTTTTACTTAACGGGGGTGGAAAAAATAACCCCGCGAGAAGGTTTGTTGCACTAATTCCTGATATTTTGGGAATAAAGTTATTTATGAAACTCGGGGGGGGGACACACGAAAAGGTCACATGATGCCACTTTAACGTTGACGCTCACCTTAACAAATATACATTGTTTTCTCCTGTTTTATTCGATTTCTTTCGGTGGGGGAGGTTCCTGAAGTTGTGATGTGTTGTTGCCGGCTACCTTGCACGACTTGATCGATCGACCCGCCCGTCCGTTGCCGACCCGACTTTCGGTTTCCTCCAGATTTGATTTCTTGATTTCCAGGACGCACACGTGCCGGGAAGTGTGTCGGTGCTGTGATGGCGGTGCGTCTGTACCAGACACCTTAATTTGCTCCCCACCCCCCCCCAAAAAAAAGGCAATACGGACCTCCTTGCGTGATGATGTCAAATAGCTCCTGCCTCACACGTACCTTCTCGCTATTGACGGGCCAAGTGGTGGCACGGTGGTCGATGCTGTTTACGAGGTGTGCGCACAGGATGACGAATCAATGCAATTATTATTATTATGATTATTGTTATGGACTAAATAGCACACAAAGGAAAAAAAATCAGAACTGTAAGTCGGGTAGAAATGTTGACGACACTAGTGTTTTTGAGAGCATTTTGTGTGTGAATATTTGTATACTGTTGACGAATTAATAAAAAAAATTAAAATAAAAGTGGCATCGTCAATGGTCACGAGTCGTGTTTGCGTCATCTTCTGGAGATTAAAGCCGCGGAAACGACAGGAAAGCATCGAATTGATGACATTTTCCTTTGGTGTTCGGTCGGCTGCTGCCCGTTCCAGGGCGCACGTCGCCTCGCGCCCCAAAAAGTCGGCTGGGATAGGCCGCGGCCCACCCGTGACCCCCCGAGTAGGACTATAAAACGGCTATAGAATTGATCTTAATTCCAGAGAAAACATCCCTCTGTGCTTATTTTACAACAGACAGACAAAAAAGACGTGGGTGTGAGGGCGCAGTTTTTTTGGTCCCTAGAAGTGAGTAAGTATCAAAGCATAGCCGAGGTGGTTGTGAACACAGTGTGCACTCTGGCTGCCTCATCATCCAATCTATCCAAATGCAAAGCGAGTCATCTTCTAGGTGCATGCGGATGCACCTGTTCGACGCGCGGGAAATATCACCATGACAACCCCCCCCCCCCCCCAACACGCACTATTTGTCTCAGGGCAGCTGCATGATCGCTTTAACAATATCAAGTCACGGTGATGAAACTGGCGTTGACGGCTCATCAATTCGCCGCAGCGGGAGAGTGGCGGCGACATCTGCCGGTGATGAAGGAATGCGTCATTTGGGGACCCGCCGCGCACGGCATCCAAATCGCCAGAGAATTTCCCAGATGCGCCTGCGCTTGCGTGTTATAGCCACACGGCGGCAGCAGAGTATCAGGGTAGACCGGCCACACTTGTCACTCTCACAACTTCCACTTTGTGGTTGTGTTCTCCCGCAGGCAGGGAACATGAAAGCTTTCTGATCCTGTCAACGAATAGTTCATTTTTATTCACATTAGATACAACCATTTTGGCTTTGTTGAAATTTTCGTGTCACACTTTTTATCCAAATTTGATCGGGAACATCACACACGATTAAAAAAAAAAAAGAAAAGAAAAAAATAAAATCCAGTTTGCTGTAGCAAAAACGAGACAGAACGTTGGGATCAAACACCAGCCAAAATCCCATGTTACTTCCTTAGTGGAGTTTCATAAAACAAAAGCCAACATGAAATGAAAATGTGCAAAAATAAACTAGGATGTGGAGCCAGGAGAAAAACAAAACAAAACAAAACAGAAACCAGGAGTCCTGACACATTCCCAGCCAGCTGTAATAAAGAGCGGTGAGACGCGACGTTCCCAAACAGCCCAAGCTTGTCCGCGTCGATAGCTGCCACGTTTAACCTCTCCGGGACGGACAAAGTCGGCACTGGCAGCGGCCGTGCTCTATACGCACACAGAAAAAAAACCAAATAAAAAGAAAAAAGAAAACTAAAATGAGTGTATGCGCTCCAAAATTCTGCCGGGGAGACCTGCAGTGATTTAGCAGTTATAATGAAACCATTTCAGTCAGCCTAATGTGCTGCTGTGATTACGAAAGCGGGCGATTCACCTGAGACTCGGCTTTGGCTCCAACAACGAGAACAAACTTTATGTGATTTTAACGAGAACAGCACTAAAAGTACAGGCTAGCGCAACATGCCCTGAAAATGTGCAAAAGCTAAAACATACTACCATCGCTTTTCGGAAGGGGGGAGAAGTAATGAAGTGCAAATACTACGTTAAACCTATAGTATGTCACTTTTGGCGTCCCCCCTAATTCAAGTTTAGGGGGGCGCCAAAAGTGACATACTATAGGTTTAACGTATAATAAGCAAATAAGCGGAAGCAATGCATGTTATGCCCCTGATATGTAATTTGACAATATTTTCACAATATTTTGAAGGCCATGCGTCATTTCTGTGTCGACATTTGCAGTGCGCCGCCAACCGGGCCAGTGCGGAAAATGAATAGGGCATTCACTAAATCGACAAAAATAAGATACTGACAAATACAGCAAGATTTTAGAGAAGCTGAATGGCTTCATCCCCATTGTGTCGTCTCTCCTCTCGTAGTGGCTTGGGTGAAAAATACTTGAACATAAAAAGTTGTGGATTATAGTTTTAAGTGGATTTTTCAAGTATCGGTACTTCATTTGAGTGGTTTTTTTTTTTACTTTTATTTGATTTTTTTAGCAAAACTATTTTACGTGCATTTGTTGTGTTAGTTCAAAAGTAATTTCTGCTGTAATGTTTGTACACAAGTACATTGCAGCGTCTGTACTTTCTGGCGCATCGTTACCATGGCTACACAGCTTCACCTGTGCTCGTAATACTTCGTCTGCAATACCGGAGAAGGTGAGCAGGTCTGGAGCCTCATTCGCAACAGGGACAGGGACGCTTCCTGTAAAGCCGACCGTAGCGCTTTCGACTCTCGCTAATTCTCATGCGTTCCTTCGCATGGAGGTCACGCCTGCGCTGACATATGGTACCTCGTGTTTTAGTGTTTGGCTAATGAGGGGCCACGGGGTTACCTCCTTGCAACATTCTCCAACTATGTACACCGTTTTCCAAATTATACAGCATGGAGGATTGAAGTTGAACAACAGGGCTGCAAGGAAGAGGTGGCAGAGTGATGATGTCGGTCCCTAAAGGATGCCTGAAGGCGTCAAAATGACATCTACAAAATACGTGACGTTTCGAACAGACCATTTCCTGCCACGGTATACAAAGTAGAACCGTGCCTCTGACATTAAAAATCATTCTCATGCAAGACCACGCGCCAACCTTTACGGCAAAAGAAACCATTGATGCTTTCGCTGCTACGGGCGCAAAGAGAGAAAAACTCATGGTGTGGTCACCACCGTCCCCTGACTTCAACCCTATTAAGAACCTGTGGAGCATTGTTAAAAGGAAAATTCACCATCATAAAAGCGAATATAATTGAGGATGAGCAAAACATTTTAAGACTGTAAATTAGGGCCGCACAATCTACAAAAATTGCGCGCGCAATAAATTGCGATGACGATGCTCAAATGATATATTGTGCGGCCCTAATGTAAATTGCATGGACTAGTCGGGAAAACGAATAAAAATAAAAATGCGCATAAAAACATCCCCAGGAGCTTTGACTCCGAAATCCAAACATGTCTTGAGGTCAAAGATCAAGCTTTAGATCAGGAACGAAAGGTGGGAGAGTTCGGAATTCCGTGAGCTTTGCGGCTTCTCCTTGATGTGCCTCAGACTCGCGGAGTCAGGCGCTCCCCGTCTACGAGACAGCCCGGTGACACCGCGGCAAGATGAAACCGAGGCCGCGGGGTCTCCGGCGAATTTGCTCGGCTCGGACTTGGAGGCGGGATCGTTACGCCGGAAGAAAGAAACCAAGGAACTTCCGATGCGGCACACAAAGCAAAGGCAGATAATGTTGGCATTTATGTCATATGACGGACCAATTATTAGGGTTCCCACACAGAATAGACGAGGTAAGGGACAAGAAGACTATCAGAATGAGTGAAAAATATCATTTGCATAATAATTTGGAACGCAGTGCATGATGGACAAACGTTGAGCCCATGTGCGAATCATGCAAAGTCAATACACAGCGGTTAAACTGACAATTTCGAGTCTGTGGTATGTCTTAAAAATGAATGAATGAATGAAAAAAGACAATAAGTGAAGAAAGAAGAACGAGGAGCTGCCCAGGGTGACAAAGAGGGATGGCCACAGCACTGGAAGAACAACGTTTGTGGGCCACAGTGAGAAAAGGGGAGGACTCGACAATGAGAACGCTGGAGGAGATGGATGGAGAACCATCTGTCCCGGTGGTTCTATTGCGGGGCCACTGACATTTACAAAGCACCGCATTGTGGAGAGCGCTAAGGACATTAGCGGACGGTAACTGAGCAAAGGGTGCTTTGACGCCATTCATCACACAGCAACATGCGGACCCTGCGTTCCGTAGCTTTAAAGCAGTGGGTCTGAAACATTTCACACCAAGTATAACAACAAACCTCTGTTTGAAAACAAACAGCTCTCAAAGATTAAATGCAACTGTAATGTACTTCAAATACAAATGAACTGGATTTAACGTGTACTCTGCTGGATTAAGAAAAAAAGTGAACATTTAATGTTATTTTCTAACCATTGGAGGTGTTGAATCTCATCAAATGGCAATGACCTATGGGGTCCCTCAGGGGTAAGTTCTTGGACCCCTCCTGTTCAGCCCGTATATGCTACCCTTGGGTCAAATTCTTCAGAACTTTAATTCAGACGATCATAGCTATGCAGATGACACACAGTTATATCTAGCAGTGTCTCCAGATGACGACAGTTCAATTGAGGTGTTGTGTCACGGTCGAAAACAGATAAATATCTGGATGAGCCAAACATTTTCTTCAACAAGCAAACAAAACAAATACAGTATTTTGGAATTAACCACATCCATGTTCTATACACAAAGATAAAGCATGATGAAATGTAAATACAGAAAAAATGTATGGGGCCCCAAACCCGGTTTTGGTCGCCGGTCTGATCGGGATTAATTGCGGCGCAGAAAAACAATCATAAGAAAACTCACACTCTCATATTCCGCGGAGGGTGTTTCGATATCGAAATTCAGTCGAATGAGCGGGCGGACGGAGGTACGGGAGGATGTTGAGGGTGTGCCGAGCGGGCCCATTAAGGCCAGCGCGTGGTTGTTATTTCCTCACCTGGCGGAAAGCGACGCACTGCGCTCGTTATCACCGAACACAACGCAACAGTTGTGCTTTCATAGCCTGTGCACAGTCACGTCAAAAAAAACAACAACAAAATAATAATCAATCATTCATATGTGCATACATTTCCCCGACAACCAACATCGACTACCGAGGACCTTGCAGCCTCGGTGGAAAAGAGCGAATGGGGATGAGCCGAAAGACGGGGGACCCATTTTCAAGATAAAGTTGCATCACCTTGGCTATAATGGAGTCCCTTGCGTGACCTTATCACACTGTCGCGCATTCAGCGTAACAAGGAAGCGGATGTTTTTGTAAACAACTAATATTGTTAGTCCCCTCAGCTTCCTGTCCTCGGCCGCCGCCGCCGCCGCCGCCGCCTAATTAAGGCTGGATTTCGATGGTGGCATTTGGGTTGGCGTGGGTCCGCGTCGCGCTTCCCGCTAAATGACCGCCGCCGCTGCGCTATTATTCCTCCTCTATTTACGGCTCAGATGCGACGGGGGCCTCCCTAATTGCGATGGCGTATTCGCCGCGTGTTATTTCAGCTCCCAGTTGAGGACGCGCATAAAAACCCGCCGACGTTTATCGAATGCCAAAGGTCTCCGACGGGCTGATTGATTGCGACCCCTTTGCGCCGAATGGTCTCGATTAGGATTGGTTGCCACGTCGCGGCCATCTTGACGAGCTATTCGCCCTGTCACCGCAAATGCTAACCGTCGCTCCGAGAAGGGAGATTTGAATCTGGAATCGAGATGAATTAAAGGAGACGTTTTAGAGAATACCGACTTAGTGCTTTTGGAGAAATACATCTAACGAACCCCCGTTAGATGCGCGGTGTAGACCAGGGATTCTCAACTGGTGGGTCGGGACCCAAAAGTGGGTTGCGAATCCATTTTGGGTGAGTCACGGACGGCTGGTGAAATGAAAAGAAAAAAAAAAAAAAATGTATTCTTCCCATTGAACATTAGGTAAGCGACAGCGAAGGCCAAAGTAAACCGAAGGAGAAAAAGTATTTTCACATGCCCTCTTAAATCTGGGTACCTTAAGCATTTTGTTTTTGTTTTGTTTTATGTTCATTTGTGTATTGTTACTCGAGCGGTCCAGTTCACGTGATTTTTGCATGGGTGCTTTGTCAAGTACTGTCAAGTGAGTCGCGACACACAAGTACACGTAAACTGTAAGTGCCCTCTTATTCACCAAGACCAGTACCTCTGCGTTATTTGTGTTTTACGCAACGTTTAGTGAAAGACGCCATGTAGGAATCGCTAAGTTAGTGGTCTAATCACGTCACATTTGAGCCCCCTCATGTTCGCATTCCTAGAACCGGCCCTGGGCACCACTGCACGAACCCCTTTAAAACGTTAAAGTTGTCGCCTGATCCACAGCCTCCTCTGTGTGGCTTCCTTTAAAGCTCGAGAAAAGAAGAGATGCAGTGCACCCCCAAAAAAAACAATCAAACAAAAAAAAGAGGTTTCTCTCTTGGGCAAGACCCAAGACAGTCCAGTTGTGCTTAGGACCTCTTCTGACGGAAAAGAAAGGCGACGTTCACACTCGGCAGAGCGGGATGAAAATAGACTCATGCTCGACGGGAAGACTTTAATCCAACCCTTTTTTTTTTTTTTTTTTTTTGCTGTCACACAGCTGAGCGCCGTCTTGGGGTGTAGAGTTCGTGGGGATTTGAAAACCTCGGCGAGACACAACCCCCGCCTCCGTTGCGTTCGTGCATGTCGTGGAAGAAAAGGCCCGCCGTGTGCACAATGCCGCCAAAGCCTCGTTGGGTATTCAAAGCAGCAGGCACTCGTGTATTGATCCATGAAGGGACAGAAGCGCATATGACTCGAGAGAGCTGTTAGGTGGATATAACACTGACCGAAGGGCTGAATACTTTTCCATACAAAGAGCTCCATCCGGCGTCCCAGCGTGCATGCAAAGCCGCCATCACCCGGCCGCGAGGAAAAGCTCCTCGCACGCTCCGGTTCGCCTTTCAGAAGCCCCCAAAAGAAGGACGACCGGGCGGGTGGCGACGACGAGAAGGAGGTCATCATTTTCCGCGTGATCCTTCCCAGGCCCTCACTCCCCGCAGGGATCACGGGAAATAAATGACGACCCGACAATTTCGCAATACAATACACATGATGGAAGGCGATGTCGAGCGGTGAAGTCGGGCCGGGGCGAGGAGGGAAATTTCGCCACTCGGTGGGTTAGCGCGCCAGGATGGGCGTCTTATTGGATGGGGAAAGAAAAAAGAAAAGAAAAAGAAAAAAAAAAAGAGGGCCCATTCCCCCCCCCACCACAAATTACCCTTACGGCGCCCGCCGAGGTAGCTTCGTTCTGACACCGCGGAATTTATCCAACTTCTCTCTGCGGCTCAGATGAACCGAAGACATCGGTGGTTCCCACCTCAAATAATTGGGCCCAAGTGTTCATTAAGAGGTTTTAGTACTAAAATGTACATTTAATATGACTGTTAGCCACGATAACATTATGCACGGTTTGAACAATAACACTGCACTTTAATCTCGGAAAATAAAAACTGTACTTACATACTTTAAAACACACTTAAATATCAAACACACAACTATATAATGAGCGAACCAGAACCTTCCCTTTGGCTGTTGATTCAAACTTTTCTTTCGCTCCAACGATGCAGCGGGAGTTGCCCCTGAAACTATGCTACCTTCAAGCAGCGGCACAAAAGCTGTTAAAAAAAATAAAAAAATAAAAAATATATATATCTCAAATAAGAGATGGAAATCCTTTCACGACGCGCAGCCTGTAGGGGAGGCGCTTGACTTCAGTTCAAGGATTTCTCCGCAGACTCCGTGCAAAGGAGCTGCTCCACTTTCCCAACCCTACCCTCAGCCGTAATCCTCGTCTTTCCATTACGGCTTCAACTGTTTTTTAAGATGAAACTTTAATGATCTCTGTCGGGGAAAATGGGTCATTGTGCTGACACAAAGCCGAGTATTTTAAAAGGGGGAATAAGGAGAATTGAAAAAAGAAAAAAGAGCCATCTGACAAATTGAGAGCAGGCGTAAGGATTCAGGAGCAGCGCCGCCACTTGTTGCCCGCAAAAATTCAACAACGTGCAGTGAACAAGTATAACTTGAAAACAGTTCTCCAGTGACTTACTTTTTTTTTCTTTTTTCTTCGTTTCATTAATGTTTGTAATGTTTTTTTTTTTTTTTTTTTTAAAAGGGGAAAAAACAAGCTCCCTGTTAAAACATACAATAATGACAAATAGAATGAAAAAAGAATTTAACAGATTTGGTCACAGTTTCTGATTCAATGCACATTGTGCTGCTGACACTGGTATGTGCGTCTTGGCCACCTGGGGGCAGTATAAGGCAGAAATACAAATATACAGTACTGCACTGGAGACAGAGTAGATCCTCTCTCAGCTTCTCAGTATAGGAGTAATAGCAGATCTTTTCAGAGAATAAAGAACACGTGCCGGCGAGTATTGTTATATTGTTGGTCTGCATGTGTTGCAGCACCGTTTGTGCTCAGATATCCAGCGGTGAAAGGGTAAAAACGCCGCCATATTGATGCTAATTTGTAGCCCGTGTGCCTTTTGTGGAGTTTTGCATTGAATGCTAACATTCAGGTACGGAGGCTATGTGGTTGTTATAAATGCACGTGTAATTCTCTCTCTTTTATGTTTAGTTTGACAGTAAAAAACAGCTTGAAGCTAGCAAGAAAACCTAAAGTAAAGTAAGCTCTGTACTTCAATCGGTCACGCCAAATTTTAGCCTTTAGCGCCCTCTGCAAACCCGCCGCTATTTAGGAGGCGTGACGTGTCGGCTTCCTGACAAGCGAGGACTGCTCGGTAGCTATTTCTCCGTCCGGCGACTGATACGTACAATTAAGACGGAGCAGGCGGGAGGCGGAACGGCGGGGGCGATGACACGCCGCCGTTTACAGCCGCCTGTCAGCGGAACAACGAGGGAACGGGGTTGTGACGCACACGCCATTCGGGTGACAAACAGCAAACGGACGAGACGGGCGGGCACCGAAGACAAAGGCCAACGGACCTGGAAAGAAAAGGCGCTGTTTAACCGATGCCATGGTGATAATACAAAAGGGGCCCTTTTCCGTGACTTGTTGCCATGGTTACCTGCGGCTTAACACACCTTTGCCGGAGACACTTAATAAGCAGGCGACACAATCGCAACCATCAGGCGAAGTGACGCTTCGAGTAGCCGCAAACATGACTACATTGCACTTGTGACACTTTTACTGAAGAACAGATTGCAGTAGTCTACCTTTGCCACTTCTGACATGTGCATGAAAAACAAATTTGTGGGTTTAAACAACTTGGACATCTAGGCAAGCAAATGGAGCGCACCTTTGGCCACAATTTGGTCATTTGTGGCCACAAATTAGCATTTGGTACCACTTGTGTACAAGACCTGAGATGGAATACTATGCCGTAAATAATAACAAAAAGCTACAAAGACCAACGTCAATGGAGCAGAAAGACACTGGTCCTAAAGTTGTTGTTTTTATTTTCTTCCATTCAGAGCGTTTATTTGACCGAAAAATGAAAAGCAGCATGCAGTAGATAGAAGCCATTAAGTGAAAAGGATTTGTGCGGTCTTGCCTTTCATCTCTCCCGTCCCTCGTGCGCAAAAAGTATTAAAGATAAGTGGCCCACCCTGATTGCCGCTTAATAACTTGCAAGGTGTCATAATTAAATTTCCATCAATCAACAGCACCGTGCCTCGAACAGATTTCAAAATCATCATATCGCTATGCAAACGGTGACGTAATATTCTCCAAGTAAATTAGGCTATTAAGTGGAACTTTATGCTCGAATTTGGTGTTTCTTAGCCTTTGATGAGCACCACACCAAACAAAAATGTCACAAAATGTTAATATCGCAGTAAACACCTGTATATTTGCATTTTTTTTCCTTGAACCTATCCTCGATTATTTGCTGAAAAACTCCCCCATTCACTGTTTTGGTCCTGTATAGTAACTGAGCGACTCACAACGCCCATATAAACGACCGTTTTCACACATATCTATGCACAATTTGGAGCCGAGACTCAAACCCAGAATTTCAGACTGTGGGGCAAATGTGTTAACCAGTTTAATGCTGAATTAGACTTCACTAAATAAGTGGAGAGAGAGAGAAAAAAGTACAGTGCTGGATTAAAATAGTTCAGTTTGAACATTTAAATAAATTCAGTGATTCTTTCACGTACCACTAGAGGGAGCCAGTGTGCCACATTTTAAGAATCATTGAACGAGAGACACTGTGTCTCATAGGAACATGTTTACGTGCATGATCATTGAGTTGCTCGTTTTCCCTATTGCTGTGAATGATTTCTTTTGTCTCCAAGGAAATATATTTAGGCCGCCGGAGCCGTTTGCTTTTGTTTTGATTCGCCGTCCTCCTCGCACGCGGGTTGGAAATTCGAGTAAACTCGCAGTCAGCCTGACCTCGATTACTTCCAATCTCCGGCTAATGAAAAGTGTACTGAAGGCAAATGAGAAAAAGTAGACCTTTCTTGATTTTTTTTTTTTTTTTTTCCTTTTTCCCCCAGCGGCTGCAGGTAGCGGGAAGCCTTTGCTGCTCCTTCACCATCATTATCTGGATTTTTCTGTTCCTTGTCAAGGGCCTCTTTTGCCCCTCCTCCAGTATGATATAAAGTGTTCAAAACACTTCCGCCGCTGTTATGTACACAGCAATGAGATGTTCCGACCAGAGGGGAAGGAGAAAAGGAGCCCAGCAGGAAGTGTCCACACGACACTTCTGCGCTTCTTTCATTATCTCCGGGCGTTGGCGCTCAATGCGCGGCCACAAGCGACAGCTGCCCGTCTCACGCTGTGTCATACACGCTAACATACTCTTAACTATAATCCGGTTAACAGGTCAAATTCATCGCTGCTTCAGCCATTCTAATTTGAATGGCTGTCAAACTTTTGACACCCAGCATGACCTCCAAAAATACTCAACTCTCCCAAGCACCACCGGAATGGCCAACATTAAAAGACGGTAGCGTAATACGCCAAAGTATTCCTCACAAATGAAGTCATTATTGAGTCAATTCAAACGTGTTGCACATAAAAGTCTAAATTGTGCCTGAATACATTTCGAAGAACAAACTAAAACAAAGTATGACTAAAAGTTACATTCAATGTAGTGTACTAAAAAAAAAAAAAAAAAAAAAAGCCATAGTAACAATAGACACTCCCAGATGAAGTTTACCATCAAGCTAAATAGAAAACATGCATTTTGTGTATTTACTGTATAAAAACCACAAAACATTACCTTAAGAACATCCGTCTTCATGCTTAACATAGAATGGAAAATGACACAGACATGCTAACGGTTAGCATTGATACTTGTGCTTTTAAAAGCGACGGAAATGTGAGCATAAACGGGGGAGCAACACATGTAGACAGATCATATAAAAAATACTCACATGCACATATTCTTTATCCTCTAAATGACGAATATTTCAGCATCTTACTGAGTCATTTACAGTGGTAGTACTACTCTTCTTCGTTTGTGTCTGCATTATCATTATATACTGCCCCCAGGTGGCCAAGGCATGCGCACCAGAAGGAACAGCACAATGAAATGAGTTGCAGCATTAAGTCATGATGCACAAACTGCTTCATTGTTTACATTCTTTTTGTGTTTTGAGTAAAAAAAAGAAAATAAAGGTTTCATTTCAGAAACTGATCAGTGCAATACGCATTTTACTGGCGATATCTCCATCGAATCCAATCACGAGCCCATACGTATTTACGACATCATGAACTGCAAATGGACTTACAGAAAGTTAAATACAACTGAATGTCTTTTTTTTGGGGGGGGGGGGGGGCAGTAATCCTGTCCTTCAGTGCCATGTGCTTGGTTGTAAGATACATGGATCTCTAAGAACTTCGCCGCATACCACACACTGAGCATCACTAGAGGGAGCCGGCAAACCACGAGAGGTGGCTTTGCTTTTCAAAACCAAAGACAGACAGGTTTCACATGAAAGCGGAAACACTCGCACCTTCTTCCACCTGCTCGCGTCGCTCAGCGCTATCCCTCCCGTTGCCATCTGCGTGACGAACTGATCAAAAGGCGCCGGAATGCGCGATTGAAATGGGGGAACGGTCGGCGGCGGATTTTTTTTCCCAGCCGTTGGCTTCCCTCGCGCGCCCCTCCTCGCCTGTCGCTGTAGCTGTCGCCTTTGAATCCATCTGAACGCCTACGTGGCTGATGCTATCCCAGAAAGTCGATCGCACAAGAGCAAATACGTTTATCCATCGAATCAGCCATTTCAAGAAGACCTGTGGTAAAACTTCAAGGCGTATTAAGGACATTTTCTGTCAATATTGACTCTTCGTTGTTGACATGGGGAGTTGACTAAAACGTCAACAAAAGACATGGAATGAAGTCAAATGTGGGAAAGCGGCCTCCTTTTTAACTTCTCGTTAATCATTTCCATTATATTTTCAGGGTTGTTTGGAGAAAAGCTTATTAAGGAGAGTTTCTGTCAAGCAAATGCATCGTATTAAGGGGGCACTGTATTTTTCAGAGTAGCCCACTTTTCAAGGCAATGTGGTCAATTCAAACATTTTCCATGTGTCCTATTTTTTTACAATAAATTAAAAAAGGTGTATTAAGGAAAGCTTATGTCTCGCAAATACATTGCATTAAGTGAGCATTTAACAGTGTAGTTTTCCTATTGTACTTTTTATTCCACTGTGGTTAATTCAAATACATATTCACAGTTTTTGAATAAATTAAAAAAGGCGCATCAGAGGGAGTTTCTGTCAAGAAAATGATTAAATTAGTGGAAAACTTCCTTGTGCCTTCCTGTTAAACATCATGGGACTAACACATGCACATTTAGATTGAGCTTGTTGCTTCTTGTCAAGCCTTGCCAGTAAAAGTGCCACTTTGCTGTCAGAACAAAAACCAGATACGGGGCATATCAAAGAAAGTGAAGCTACATCTCGCGTTAATTTACGGCTGACATTCGGCGCGCGGTCTTCAAAACTCATTCGTAGACAGGAATGCGGCGGCATTTCTTTATCGGGCGGCTTTGAAGAGAAAACGCCGAGAAGTATCGCCTTATCTCCACATGCCCGCCATCAAGCGAAACAAGGAAGATTGATGACGACGCGGCGGAAAGTAAAGGCATATTCAGGAACATTTCTGTCAAGCAAATGCAGCATATTAAGAGAGCAGCTAACACATTTATCATTATTATGATCCATTGCAGCCTTTTTAAACCACTGCGGTCCATTCAAATACATGTTCCCACATCTTGGATAAATTAAAAAAGGCATATTAAGGAAAGTTTATTTCTAGCAAGTAGAAGATAACAACACAGTTTTCTTAACAGCCCACTTTTCAGTCCTATGTCAATACAAATACACGTTCCCAATTTTTGAATACATTTAAAAAAGGCGCGGTAAATTCAAATACATGTTCCCAACTCTTGAATTAAAAAAGGTGTATTAAGGAACGTTTCTGTCCAGCAAATGCATTATATTAATTGAGCAGATAACATAGTTGTTATTTTAATAGTGTAGTCTGCATCATAGCCGAGAGAGAACCTAACAGTTATTACTTAATTATGTAGTCCAAATTTTTTAATAAATTAAAAAAGGCTTATTAAGAAAAGATTCTGTCTGGTAAATTCATCAAATTAAGAGGGCGCTAACAGTCTATTAGCTTTTCAGGCAACTGCGGTCAATTCAAATGTTGCCAGTTTTTGAATAAATTAAAAAAGGCGTATTAAGGAAATTGTGTGTCTAGCGTTTGCATAGTAAAAAGAACACAGCTAACGTTTCTATTATAGCTGACTGTGGTCAATTAAAATGCATCTTCACAATTTATTTATTTATTTTTTTAATAAAAAAGGTATATTAAGGAAGATTTCCGCCCAATATTTGCATCACCCTAAGAGAGCAGCATAACATGGTTATCATTGTGTCGTATCCCAAATAATCCCTGCGGGTTTTGCAACTGGTTTTAATACAGCAAACACAAAAATGGCTGCGGAACGATATGAGAAGTTAGCAAAGAAGTGGGTTTGTGCAAACAAACAACGCCATCAGCGCAATGTCGACGTGGCTCAAGAATCGGCGGCGCCCGACTTCATCTACCGGTGGGGACTCCCGCAGGTGGAAAGTGAGCGCCAAGGCAGAGGAAAGCGATAAATCGGCGATGGCGGGAGAAGACTGAGCCGAGGTGATGAAGCAATCGCCAGGAGACAAGACGGGGAAGCGAGGAGGGAGATTCATCGCACGAGACGGCAGGAAGAAAAACAGCACAAACATCCACGGTATCATATCGGGATTATATCTTTTTTTTTTTAAACAGGACGCGTGACGCACTAGTGGTTCATGCCTACGCCTCACAGCTCTGATGGTCAGGGTTCGAATCCTGAAACCCGCAACCTCAGCGCTAGAGAAAAATCAATGGATAGATTCAAATATTTTACCGTTTACGGGCCATTGAGGGTCTTCACCCTCGCACATGTGCCGGGATTCCAACCTGTCTTCTCTTAACTGCGAGCCAGATGTGCTAACCACTAAGGCGCCGTGCTGCCCCCAATTGATTATATCATATTTACTAAGTAAGAAATCCAATATTTACTTCTACCTGACCAATTGTTTTGAGTGGTCGATGGACTGCAATTATTACTTCAATGCAAATGTCAAGAGGCTTGAAGAGCTTTACAGCGGCACATTGACAAAAGTAATTGATACAATGACATTTACAGACCTTTATCAACAACAGCCGCGATAGGACACAGTACACCTTCCTCCTTCCTCACAACCTTTTATTGGCTTGTGTCTTCCAAAATGTCAAGCCGACATCGGCGTTTAGCAGAGATACGGGCCGGAGCGTGAAATTTAAAAAAAAATAAAATAAAAAGTCATCAATTGCCCTTGATGGAAACGGAATGAGCGTGAACTCTCGGCGGACGCGATGACTTCACACCAGGCCACAAACGCTCTTTCATCTGGCCCGCCAAGCACTAACATTATGCACTAGACATATTCATATCTGTTGCATTATTTTGGACGATCCACCCCCTCCCCCCGTCCCCCCAATAAAATAGGCGAATTAAAATGTATTTCTTCATTTTGTATTCATTATTTCACAAATTAATTGCTTCATTTATTTATTTAAAAAAAAATTACATGGACATTGAACATTTCCAATTCAATATCTTTCATTAACTAGAATTTAATTAATTCTAAATACACTTTAAAACATGAAAATTATGCATTTTGTCATTGAAATAAATCATTTATTATCAATGTACATTTAAACTATTTTATTACATTAAATAATTGGTTAATTAATCAAAATCAATAATTGTAATAATTGGGTAAATTTGTTAAATCTAAATAATACAACAAATGATCTATGTTTTTATTCAAATAAACCATTTTACATATTTTACAAACTTATAATTTCTTGATTTTATTAAATAATCTGTTTATATTAATCAAATTAATTGTAAGAATTAAAAATCATAATTATTTTGCTATTAAAAGAAAACAATTTAGACGTTACATGAACATTAACATTTTTATTTTAATAAATTGATAATTTAATAATAAGAATGAATGAATTATTATTAAAATATATTTAACATTTTGCGTAGATATTTTAACTAGTTATTAAATAATTGGTTAAATATCAATACAATTCGGAATAAATTTAGACCATGAAAATAATGTATTATTTATTCAAACAAATTTTACATCACATTTACATTTTGACTTTTTTTACTTTAGTAAATAATTGGTAAATTTATCCAAATGAAATGAATTCTAATTTAAAAAGATTTTAATAAAATTTAAACATGAGAATGATTTTATGTATATCAGTACTCATTCTTTTTTTCATTTAATCAAACCATTGCTTGAATAATGGTCATGAAATTGAAAAGTGAAATTAAAAAATATATTTTCATAAAACATGGATTTTTTTTTCTTTTCTTGTTTTAAACTGACCTGAGGTGTAAAACAGGAGGACAACCAGATAAATCAACAGAGGTGACATGCTTATTGGCTCTAGTGCCTTTTTAAAAACACTTCCACCGCTGTCGTCCTCCCTTTTTCTTCAGTTCCGTCTGTAGCGCACTAGATGGCAGTCACGCATTATCGCAAGCGGTGACACCCCCCCCCCCCCCCCCACATCCCATGCCGCCCTCCCCGGGCTGAGCCTAATGGCATGTGGCGGCTGGTGCCTGTGAGTAATGCCGCAGGAAAAAGCATTCCATAACCTATTGTGCTGATTGGCGAAGAGGGTTGGGACGCCGGCGAAAACAAAGAAGAGAAAGAGAAGCTTGTGCGGTCCGCTCTTCTAAAAACGCGGGTGGGGAAGGGATGCAGAAGCACAATAGCGTGTACTGACATAGTGCAGTTAATAAAGCCGTTCGGCCCAAAATCCTCCTCAGATATGGTTTTGTGGAGCCGAATGACATCATCCGCCTCCTGCTCGGGTCTGGTCTTTCTAATTAAAGCTCCGACGCGAGGCTCAATACACAAATCAATGGCGGGAATTAAGACTTTCCGCTGATGCCTGCTGAGAGAAACGGGCCCAGCACTCCATTCTGGCCATTTCCATTCAGCCGTTGACTTGACTGTTGCGTTTTGCAGACCATCTCCTTGATACGGCGAATCTTGGTTCCTTAAACGGGCAAGCCACCGGTACGCGAATGACGGAGGGAGCTACGGTTAAATTTTGACTCAAAAATAATGATGCTTTTGATCAAATCGGGGGCAAAAGGGAACAGTAACATGCAACTCAAAGATAAGAGACAACTTCATCCCGCAAAAACAGGTAAACTATGTTACATTTAAAATTGAGCTAACTGATAGCCAGTGTTGGGGAGCAATGAATGACATTGAACAAGCTAATTACAAAAAGTAATTAAAGTAATCCATTACATTACTTGGAAAAATGTGCACTTAAATTGGAATTGCTTTTGGAATTTTCCACGATTACAATTATAGTTATATTTGAAAAATAGCCGCAAAATCTCAGAAACCCATCGATTGGCTCTCTCTGGTCATGTGCCATTCTGCTGTAGTCTCAAACATGACATACTTTTGCAAAAATATGACCTCGAAGCATCACCTTGTGGTGCAATCTATTTGTTGGATTTTGAAAAGGTTAGACTCATAGTTACACCGTTGTACAAAAGCTAGCAGACGCCTCACAGCTATCGCAACTCCAGCGGGGTCTGTACATTTATTTCTGCGTACTGCCTTTGTCTCCGCCCCCTGGTTGTCGGCTACGCGGCAGAAGCGTGACGAGTTTTATCGCAAACACAAAACGGAGGACGAGTCGAGGGGATCATTTAATTCCGCTTACGTTCGGAGGGACAAAAACAAAAGAAACAGGCTAAGCGTAGAGATTCGAAATGTCCAGTCCTCATGAAATTCTTTTTCAATTGGGGCTGTTCACGTTTATTCTACAAATGGTAGACTTCTTCGCGTGTTTCATAAATTAGGCATTCGCTCTACTTGGTATGCGTACACACACACACACGCACATACAAAAGTGCATATTATAGTACGAGGCGACATTGATTTTAATAGCCACTTTAAATGTCTTTATTATTTTAAAAGCACTTTATGAGTCGCCCCCGGCGTTGCAGACCACCAAATGAGATTATGCTTAAATCACCTCAAAAAAAGCCGCCGCCGGTGCTGGTGACGACCTCACGCGCATCAACTACTAGCGCCTCCGTTTGGATTCAAACCGGTTTGAACTCAACTTATAGAGGTTTTCCCAGATGAACGGGGAGGGGGACTGCGCCACCGCAGGTTGTCATGGTAACAAAAGTTGTGCCACCTCCACGAGTGAAAACACAAATGACACTTTTGCTTCGTCTGCGTGGGGGCTCGTGTTTCAGTTTGAGAGCAAGTAGCCGCTTGCAGAGTCGCAACTCCCTCCCTAGCTCCGCCCCTGGTTGTCGTGGTAACAAAAGCCATTCTCAGCGAGAGGTGAGCAGTTGTTCATTTGCTTGAGAAAGAAACGCCCCCCCCCCCCAAAGAAAAAAAACCTGACTGATTTGTTCCAAGTATGTGCTATAATTCTTTCTCCTCTTTTTGTTTTGACCAAATGTCAGCGACTCCTGGGAACTGTTTTAACTGTCAACAATGGAAAAAGAATGTGTGCATTTCTCATTTGCAATCATCAACTTTTTTTTTTTTTTTTTTTCTACATTCCTACAGAAATACCATAAAGGCTACAATAGGCATCTCAGGGTGTCGAAAGCGGGGACACAGGGAGATTACTTCCATCAGGCCACCGGTATGTGAATGTACACTCTCCCAGACACTTATCAGCTTGGAAGTGACACAACGCGGTGAAACCGCGGGGACTTAAATATTAATTCCAAGCCTGGTGAGTCGAAGAATAAATCCGTTTGCTAATCATGCCGGGAGATGCTCGCCGCCAGTGAAAAGGGTTTGTGTAAATGACTAAAAGATTAGCTCCTTTGCCGCTTTATCTGCAGGTCCAAACTGCAGAGGTGCATCCCTCAAACACCCCAAATTCCTCTCCAGAGTTCCAGTCGGAAATTTAAGGAGGATTTAGCGGCACGCATTTGAAATCCTCCGATTGTCTCTGCAGGAACAAGATAGCGGCGCGGCTTTGAAGATGTAAAGCCGCGCCAGGTACTTCCGCCACGCCGGCAAGTTCGGTCCAGTCGGACGCTTGTCAAACGTGACGGAGAACCCTCGGATTAGAGCCCATTAGCTCAGGTGGGTGCCAATCAAAAAGCGACGGGCTGCATTGACTCCTCATCTTTGGAAGTAAACATTTGAAGGAAAACGATATAAGCTTTGCGCTGGCGATTAAGGGCCTATTTTAGTTTCGCTTTGAACGCAGCGAGAAAAAACGGAATTTCGTCCGCAGACATTCAGCAGAAATCTGAAAGCACCTCCGTGGATTAGCTTGCGCTGAAGGGCTCCCTCAGATGCGATAATATATCGAGGAGCCGGTGGACAATGTACTTGATAATGAAACAGCCTATTTGCTCAGATAAGACAGTTATAATATCCTAATGAAAGTCGGACTCCTGTCGCCCTCCAAAACGGCCTGCGTCAGCAACATTCTGGGTAGAAAAAGATGTCAGATTTTTATGGCCGCCGTTCCCGTGGCATATAAAGGTTTATGAATGGCTTTTATGCCCGCGACGTGCCAGCGGAGTACAGCGGCCCGCCACCGCGGCTCAACTCGGCACCCGGCAGAAGTAAAGACAACAGGCCTCGCCGCTGGCATGGCTTAACGGTGTTTCTCAAAGTGTGGAACGCGTACCACTTGTCTCACGAGACGAGAGGGAGTGGTACCCTGTCTCGCAGCTGGTCTCCCTCTAGTGGTACACGAAAGAATCACCTGCTTGAGCTCTCACAAGTCGACCTATCAGAGGAAAGCGGGCGGTCTTCGCCAAATATGCACAAAGCGGATACGAAACAGGGTCAAACAGAAGTAGCGGTCAGGGGGGCCTTTTCTGGACACTCGTATGACAAAAACAAGGTTTTTGTCAAAACAAACACTTTGATACTAAGTCCATGCGAGAGAGTCACTCTATGGACGTCTAAACAGGCAAAATGTGGGACTTTTAAATCATTCTTTTTAAGGACTAAAACCTGTCCTGTTTTTCCTGTACACAAAGGACTACTGCTCTACCTTATTTTAATGTTAGTACATGGTTAGCCAAGGATTTTCTGGGTTGATCAGTGAGAAGCCTTCCTTAATGTTTTCTATGGGCTTAGAATGAAGAGAAGATGAAATTAAGGTCAATGTGACGCAACCTGCTTCTATTGGAAGAGAGGAGAGATGAAAAGACTTCAACAATTAGGCACTTGTTTTATGAAATCAGCCCGTTCCCTGCTGAGGTTTTACAATAATGTACAGAATGATGATATAGCTCAATATCACATTGGTTTAGGACTTCTAGATGAGAACAACCTAGCTTTTCTTTTAAAACCCTCCTTAGTCATGTTCCCCGGCACAGATGTGAACACACACACACACACACACACACGCACACACGCACACACACTCACACACCCCTGGAGCTTAATTTGCATCAGAAGACTACTTCATTTGAATGTCTTTGATGCAGCGTGGCTTTGCTCAAACGAAGTATCTGATCCCAATCCCCTGGACGGAAGCACGTGGGCGTACCGGAGTAACCAGCCGGTCCTACGACCAGCTACTTCTTTGTGTTCCTCTGCATACTCCCGGCTAGCCTTCCTCGATTCAATTTACACTTTTAACATGCACGCTTAGGAAGCCAATCATGCGGTCCATGAGGTCTTGGGGCTCGGTCTCTTGCTTAGCCGATGTGGGCTTTACAGCTCAGGGCAAACATGGAAGTGAATATAAGGACCACGGCGGCAACTGAGGGTGGAACGCCGTCGGCTTGTAAAATTATGAAATTTTGCAAAGTTGGAAACGGTCAACGGGAATTAACGTGACTTTCTTTGAATAAAGCAGGAATTTTGACAAAATTGAAGGTACAGAACACAGAAACACAAACGCAAGGGCAGCATTTTCAGATTCATTCACTCTGGGACCTGGTTCAAAGAAATGATCGTATTCTGGCTCCCAAAACACAGGTCTGTAGAAACGATAAAAAAAAACCTTTGCCAATGCTCGTTTCCGTGTGGACGTGGCCTTCAGATATGCCGCGCCTCCAGTGAAGTGAAGAAAGAAAGCAAGAAAAAAAGGAGCAATTCCCAGTTAATCACCGTGAATTCCTTTGTTCCCATGGATTATTATTATTATTATTTTTTAAATATGGAATATTTCCAACATTCCCCTCATGTTAAATTCCAACGGAAATCTACCACAAATTTACTGGAACTTTTCCATGCATTGCAACCCGAGGAACGTCACACACAAAGATTCAGTTCGGCAACAAGCCATAAAACAGCACAATTTATCAGCACTCTTGGTAAATCTCCAAATACTAGACACGCACGAAGAGGAGGGACGCTGGCGTTAAACCTTCTGGTTCCTCGCTTCCAGGTGGGATTTCTATCTCAGTCGTTTTCAATCAATGAGAAAATTCACACCTCCACGAGGCAACTTTCCTCCGCAACCTTCTTGACCTTGACACAATCTCTCAAGTGGGATTGTATTTGATGCGGCGAGCTCGACATTCGGGTTGGCATCGTAAAGCACCAAAGGATGAAGTGCCTTTTAGTGTCTTATCATAAACACACCTTCTGTTCTTTGGGTGTTTTTTTTTACCCCCCCAAGGCCATTGATAGTGAATCTGTTCATTGGCCAGAAAATACACTTGATGATGGATATACAGCATTTTGATGCTTTTCGCTGCTATTTCGTCGTCGTGGCTGCAATCAAAGGCCACTGGCTCGTGTAGAACTATTCATTCTCACATTGTTCTGACAGGAACGCTAGGTGGTGTCCTCACTGCACTGATGTCTGAGGACAAAGACAACGTGGCTCTGCGAAGAATTACCTCTGGTCAGTGGTGAGAAATAACCAAGTACGAATACTTGGTCACAGTACTTAAGTAGATTTTTCACGAATCGGGAGTAAACCGTAAACTCGAAACTCTGGAAACTTGCGTATTTATTTTTCTGATGAATTTTTACTGAAACAGTGGCGCCTCAGTTTTCGTGATGAATCCGTTCCAGAAAGTCTGACTAAAACGGAATTGTACGAAATCCAAAGCAATATTTCCCATAGGAAATAATGTATATCCAATTAATCTGTTCCAGATATCCATAAATATGAAGAAAAATACATTTTAGAGAGAAACTATAGCGAGAAACTATAGAAACTAAAAACAGTGCCTTCTTCATCAATGGGCTGCCACGCGGAACTTTCTGTTGGCAAGGCATATTCAACATTGCAAGGTTTTATTAAGAAAACCAAGGCAATAAGCCTCCCAGTCTGCTCAGCAAAATTCTGGCAAGTTGGGGTAACATTGACGGAACATCCTGTCGAAAGTCAGGCCTTCAAATAAAATAACCCGTTTAAAAGTTTAACCTCAGTTTATTTGGCTTTATGGTGTGGCTCAAAGCAATCAGACAACAATTATTTTTGAGCTTGTTTATTCAGTGCGACTTTTAAATAAGTTGACATAGAAAATGTGGTGCAACTGCATTATTATACTGCATGCTTTTATTTCAAAGGTCTGACTTCTGACAGGATGTGGAACTGGGAAAGCATATGTAGACGAAAACCCCACAGAATCATACGAAAATTAGAGCATACGAAAACTGAGGTTACACTGTACAGATTTATGTACTTTGTACTCCTTACTTTGTTAAAATAAGCTTGATACATTTTTTCAAGCTCCATGGATGACAACATGAAGTAAAAAGACGTAAACATAAACTCAACTGTGGCTGAGATTTTGATTGAAATTTTGGGGCCATATAACGCGGAAAAATAGGGACAGCAAAGGGAAACTTTTCTGTTCAGAGAAGTTAACTAAAGGGGTTGTATATGTGACAGTTTAAAAGAAATGTTTTTGAACTTTTGTACTTAAGTACATATCAGGCACTGTACATGGTGTTGCGTTTCATGCAGATGGTGCCGGTTCGATTTCCAGTCAGTGCCCCAATACCCAGTCACCGAAGCTCATGAGCTGAGAGCTCAGTATTTCTACTTTGACCAGAATCCTTTTACTTTTACAGAGTACATTTTCCACCTCAGCTCCTGGTAATCACATTTTCCAGTCCTACATTTCTACACCATCACATCTTCACCCCGGTTATTTTTCTGCTCCCCCGCTGAGCCGTGACACCTGATATTTGCATTTGAATGAGCACACCCAATCACTTTGTATTGATCGGCAATTATGTTTCTTTATCGGCTAGGTTGGAGATTTATTTTATTTTTTTACCTAAAAGAAAGAAAAAAGCCCAGCTAAAGGTTGCCCACAGCTGAGTGAGTAATGGTTGAACTATTGTTTGACATCAATCGATAATGTGAAATGAGTATCACAGAAAACATACATGCAGGGTCATTGATCGGTTGATGGAGGGGAGGGCGAGGACAAATTAAGGCAGATTATGTGTTTATGTGGCACTCGAGGTGAACGTTAGCGTTCAAATGTTCCAGAAGACAAGATCACCCTTCCCTGTCCCTCAAAATGAAACCGACTCCCGCAATTCTCCTGGCGCTGGCGCGCCATCCTGACCATAGCGCGTCCATTTCCAGGACTAGCGTTCCATCAAGCTGCCTGATGAAGAACCGTGTCTGGGCCACCTGCGTTTTTGATTGGAGGGTAGCCGGCACTCCTGTCCAGGCACCCCGATGGGGTTAAATGGCACTTTAATCGTATGGGCCGTGACGCACGAGAGATTGGGTTGTTGAAGGACACCGCCGGGTAAACAAACCCAAACACAACCAGGCGATAAACAGGAAACGACTGTGGATGTTTTTCATGTTAATAAAATCGGATTTCATTCCAAAGCCACAGAGCTTCAGGGACTGCTTTGTCTTTGGATGATTGTTGTTGTATGTCTGGGCAGATGGTGTCTGTGCTGGGTTGCGGGTGATAAAGCGCGTATCAAGCCAGTAATGATAGCATTAGCCGGGGGAGCTGCAGGTGGCTCATCACGATGTTTGCCTGCTAAACTGCTGACTTATGTCCCAGGGTTAAAAAGACCACAGACACCTAATAGGAAGTGGGAGGTGTAGGATGGTTTTTCTCCTTTTTATTTATCTCGGTGTGTCACTTTCTCTAAAGCTTGAGAGAGCGAAAAGGAGGAGAGAAAAAAAAGTCAAATGAATATCATTATGGACTGTTTGGTAGCATTGGGATGTTCCACTTATAGAAGTGGAAATTGAAGAAAACATGACGTCTGTACCAATAACTGCTTCCTCTTTCGACAAGATTTCACAGCACAATTTTTCAAAACATCTTGGTATATCGTGGTAGATAAAGAAACGACTGAGGGGAAAGAAGAATTAAGACTCAAGGGCTCACTAAGGCGTAAGATTAGAAAGGGAAAATTACAGAGGGAGGCTGTTCACGTTGGTAGTGTAGTGCTACATGCTGTGATATATAAAAAAAAAAAAAAAAAAAAAAAAAAAAAAAAAAAAAAGAATGGTGCCCTATGCAGACAAGGAATTAAAATGCAAGACAACAAACCACCTCATGTTGCAAAAAGAAACCATTTAAGCTTTAGCTGTTATAGGTATAAAAGGAGAACAACTGTCAACACCATCACCCCCAGACCTCAACCCTATCAAGAAAGTGCTAAGCATTCTGAACGCTACATTTACACCACGTTTACCACGGCAGCCCCGTGTCAGGCCACCGTGGCCAAACGCGATTGTGTTGAGACAACGTGGGGGGAGGGGGTGCTCACTGGTGGGGGGCGGGGGGGGGGGGGGGGGCGGCGGCAAAAGAGACAGGCTATGATTGCCGTGGATGCCCGGAGCAACGTTTAAACTGTCAAAGCATTTACAGTCACGGTCAAACTCTACTCTGAGAGTATAAAAACAACTTGGATGGAAACCGGAGTGGGACAGGAAGCATATTTATTCCACAGCATCTCACACTCGCCACCTACAACGAAGCCATTTGTTTAATTGACCTACAATGCCCGCTGTGGGATATCTGTTCATAACGCTTAATGTGGAATGTATGTTTTATTTTTATTTTTGTAACACATTGTAAAGAATAAGTTATGGAAAGCACTACACTGCATATATAAAGTCCAAATCTACATAGAGCTGCTATATTAATTTTTTTTTAGATTTTGCCCGTGCATTTCTTGCAACCTTTGCAGCTTTTATGGCCCAGACGAAGCCAAAAGTGGTGAACCCTGACAAAGAAAAAGAAAGATTTCCTGAGTGTTCAAAACCCAGCCGTCAAACTCGCGGGCAGCGGGCGCATTTGGCATCAGCGCCGAGATCAAAAGCCCCGCGAATGTGATGTAACGCGGCCGTATCTGACATGTTCGTGTCAGGCGCGGCGCGAGCTCTGTTTAAAATTCCACAAATGAAATTGTGCCGAAATGCCGCCGCCGTGTCCCTCAAAGAGAGATAATCACTGTGACGGGTCTATCCATCATGTTCACGCCTGAATGGAAATGAGGTTGCCCTCCGTGTCGTCAAACCGCCGCTGATGGCTGCAGGTATATTTGAGGCAAATTATCTGGCTTGTGTAGGCAATTTGCCGTCGAGTACACGAGTGGGAGTGAATTAAAGAAACGTCCAAGCGATCTTGCGCGGGAGGGAGAGATTGCCTCGGCCTAGGCGTGAAAACAGATGCCTGAGAAAGGAGATATTGGAAGATACGTTTATATAACCTGCGTTTGGGTGGTGGTGCGGGGGGGCATAGGCAAGGTAAAAAGTGATGAGGGCAGTAGTAGGGGAGAGGAGCAGATGAGCTAATTATCCTTTCAAGCCTAATTTGAGGTGGTGTTTGAAATTAACCTATGCAAATGAGGTGGTTTAAATCACAGCCGCCCAAACTGGATTGCTTCCGTCACAGTGGCGTCACTGAGAAAGATCGACATCTACTAGTTTGCATTTCTATTCCAAAGCGAGAGAGTTAACAATGTTTTCGAAAGCAAAAGGAAGCTCGCTCACCTCACGGAAACCTGAGCAGATGGAAGGTTCCGGTGAAACTGAGGTGGTGAAAGGCTGGGCAGCGCTTAAACAAAGGTGTGCAGGAGGGAGTGGGTGGCACTTTGCTGCAAGCCTGCATTTTGAATTTTTTTTATCCGCTATTGCGCGCGACGTTGTTTGCATGGACAAAAAAAAACATATGTACTTTTCCTGCCCAATCGAATACTTTTAATGCTCTGGGCTCTCTGCTGGCCATTTATCTCCACTTCACTTTTTTTTTTTTCTTTTAACCATTTCAGTTGTTTAAGCAAATACAATGACACTTGTAATTTCTAACTTCAACGCATTAATAAATACATAATATTGTTAGCCTATTAGCATAATTGTCCAAGTCATTTTTAACTTCGCAATAGCAATAAATACCCTTCTGCTTGCAATTATTTCTTCACGGGTTTGTAGATTTCTGCTTCATCGTACTATGCGAAAGTTGAAGCGAGGCCACTCTTTTTTTTTTTGTTGAATTTGTTGATGTTGGAATTCGATGGGTTGAAATAAAAAATAAATAAATAACACTTGCGAAAAATAGACACGCACCCTAAAAATGTTTAGAATTATATTAATAGTTTAAATCCCAGATATGGCCCTAAATATCACCCCAAAACACACATATTTCAAAACTTATCTTACAACATGACCCTTGAAAATAAATGGCTTCCAAATGATTTGATTTGGAAAAAAAATACATCATAAATCCAAGTGTGACATAACTCTCATTAACAACCCAGGCTAAACTGGCATACAAAGCTTGCATCTCAGTCGAGATGTATCGCTTGCTGCTTTGTTTCAGAAAGAGCACAAAAAATAAAATAAAAAATTCAAATCTGCCCACCATTGACTTAAAGGTTGCAAAGAGCACTATTGTTACTCGAGTTGAAAAAAAAACTGCGAGTTGCGGAGAACAAAATAGTCTGAAATAATGTTTCGTACGTCATGATTTATTTGATATTTTTCCCCACCATTGCCCCTCGCGCACTCACTCGTATTCCTTCTCAGCTTTCCTCTTCCTGTGACCAAATGTATCATGTATATGGATGAGGAATAATAAAGCGCGTGTATGCCACTTTTACGCTGCACATTAAAGATTCACTGCCGGACTTCTCATCCTCTATCAGGTGGATTGCCCGGATAGACATTTATGTATTTGTATCTGTCGCATTAGAATGGGGATGGATGGACATTATGAGGGAGTTTGCTCAGGATCATCTTGCGATCTAAATGCAAATTTTGGGAAGTGGTGTGAAAGCGCCGGGGAGGTTATTACCTACATGGCTGCCTTTAATGAACAGCGTGCGGCGTTGGAGGCAAAGTGAAGGATTGCGTCCGTATGATTACACTGAATAATTACTCCTTTTTATATATTTTTTAAATATACTCATTTTATTCGCACCTCCGCCAGCCTGGAGCAATCGCAGGACGTTGCTCGCGACTTGTTCCAAGGTGTGTTGTGATCTCAAGTGTGGCACCAGCACATGTTCAAAGAATTCCTACCCTGTGGCGCCAGCTTCAATGGGAACAGTCAATAGGCTTGGAATGATAAACCAACTTTGACCTTTTAAAAAAAAAAAAAAAAAAAAAGGCAACTGTGTGTAATCATCCAGCCACTTATATATCTTCCAAATATTCAAATAAAAAAAGAAAAGTAAGCCAATTTGTATTGCAGCTCAACTTTGCTCAGATTCCCAAGGACATCACCAATCTCATTCGAGACAGTGCAAAAAAACAAAAACAAAAAAACCCAGCAAAAATCTGCATGACACTTTAGCTGCAGTGGTTATAAAGGGATAACAACTCATTTTCCCTTGACCTCAACCCTATTGAGAACCTGGGGGTCATTGGTAAGGAGGATTCATGAGGGTGGATGGCAATTTACTTAAAAAAAAGCAAACGCTCTGAAGCAATTATTGCCAATAAGATAAAAGCAGAAACTATTAACGGATTGACTAATTTATGGCAATCTTTAGGTTGTAAAGATATTTTTTCAGCCAAAACAGCTTTTTTTTTTTTAAATCTCTATTTAATGACAGAAATGACAATCCCCCCCCCCCCCCCGTCATTTCTTTCAGTCCAAAAACATCGTACACGGTGATCACTTAAACACCTAAAGGCACACTCGAAATGAAAGTCACCTTTTTAAGGGAGAAAAATACTGACAGTGAAATGAAAGCAATTACCACCCCCCCCACCCTTTTGAAATGCTAATGTGTCGTGATTTTCTGAATACCTATTTAAAGAAAGCCCGTTATTAAGAATCAGGTGTCTCGCCGCCACCATTGATCCACAGCTCATAATCTTCAATGAAATGTATTGCTTCCTCATGAAATTTCTTTACCCCTTTCACTCCTTCCTAAGTGGAGAGCAGGCTTTGTGGGGGAAAAGGTCACCAGGTTTGCAGGGGAGCGCACACTCGGCTGCTGACTGGCAAATGTCATCACTTTCCTTTAAACTTCACAGATTTTCTCTGTGAAATAACACTTGTTTGTGCAAGAAATATTGGATTTTTCTGACCTTGTTTCGTGCAATTCTTGAAATACCAAATTTCTCACGTTTGTTTGCGGATGGATCCAAAACCATTGTAAAGTCATTTGCTGATGCACTGAGTGAGCAGTCCATGCAATGAAGCTTGGCCGCTGTATCTGTACCTGATTCCAATCGTGGCTCATTTGGGTGATGGCTTTGGTGGGAGCGCTGGATTACGCGCATATAATCTGCTTCAAACCAAAATGGCCGACTTTCTGTTCAATTTCGAGCATGAGTCCTTGAGACTTTTTCATGCGTCCTGTTATGATAGACACTTCCACCCAATTTCATGTCAATCGGTGAAACTGGTGACGGGGGTATAATTTTTTTCCAAATTTCCAGGCCCCTTTTTCATCGAATTAGCTCTCACAATGGCTGCTTTCGCCAATAATGGCCGACTTTATCTCCAATTTAGAGCGTGGGTCCTTCCTTTGTGTCGATCGGTGAAACTGGTGATGGAGGGCGGTTCTTTTCTTGAACTTTCCGACCCCCTTTTCATGGAATTTTCCCCCAAATTTGCTGCTTCAGGCCAAAATGGCAGCCTTCCTGTTCAATTTCGAGCATGAGTCCTTGAGACTTTTTCATGCGTCCTGTTATGATAGACACTTCCACCCAATTTCATGTCAATCGGTGAAACTGGTGACGGGGGTATAATTCTTTTCCAAATTTCCAGGCCCCTTTTTCATCGAATTAGCTCTCACAATGGCTGCTTTCGCCAATAATGGCCGACTTTATCTCCAATTTAAAGCGTGGGTCCTTCCTTTGTGTCGATCGGTGAAACTGGTGATGGAGGGCGGTTCTTTTCTTGAACTTTCCGACCCCCTTTTCATGGAATTTTCCCCCAAATTTGCTGCTTCAGGCCAAAATGGCAGCCTTCCTGTTCGATTTCGGTCATGGGTCCTTCAGACTTTCTCACGCATCCTCTTATGATACACATCTCCACCAAGTTTCACGTTGATTGGATCTTTCCAGGATGCGCTACTGAGCGCCATTTAGGCAGTGGTGTTGGGGATACATTCATTTTCATCAGGAGAGATTGCAAAAATTTGTGAGTTTTCAGGTACGTTGAAGCCCACAAAATGATGGAGAATAGGAAGTTGATTTTAAGCCGATCTTGTTCTTTTTTGTATACTTTCGATGCGTCTCCAGCTAAGGCTAATTACATTTCTATTGACCTCCGTCGCAGCTTTTCTGCTTCCGCGCTACCTCATGCGATCCATTTGTCACTCCTGCTCCCGTGTGGTTTTCTTTCAGCCTTTTCTAATTCAGCTACTTTGGTGATGACGTGAGTGAGGGAAAATACATTGGTGCCTTGAGATGCGAGTTAATTTATTCTGTGACCATGCTTGTATTGCAAATCATCTTTCCCCACTGAAATGAATGGGAATTAAATGAATCAGTTAATGTGACTACAGTGGCGCCTTGAGCTCATTTTGACTTTGAGTTTCAAACATAAAAGCGAGAATTACTTGTGTATGTAAAAGAACCACATAGCTTAGCCTTTCGTCCGCTAGCTTAATGCTAACACATAATGGGAAACGCTTATATCACCTTTGAAGCAACTGATATTTGAACACAAATGGTCAGCAACACATTTAGACATTCAACATAATTCCTATTTTTTATCCTCTGCGGGGAGCCCAGACTTTGATTTTGTACAGATATCAATGTACATTATATTTGTCTGTCTTATACTGCCCCAGGTGGCCAAGGTGTGTAACAGCACAAGCGTGACAACAGTTTAATTCTTTATAATTCTATTTAATTATGTTATTAGTGTATGTTTTATAAAGTGCAATATAACAGTGCTATTTTTCTCATAAAAACATAGTTTTTTTGGGTGGCCCCTGGAATTGATTAATGGCATTTCCATTGATTTAAATGGGGAAAGATGATTTGAGCTTGGTGGTGAGCGGTGGGGGTCAGGGACTTGTTTGGGGGGGGGGGGAAAGCATGTCTCTTTTAAAAGAAACGTCATTTCTAAAAAGTTTGTTTCTACAGTTTACCCGGTTCAAAGTCTTGAAATGAAAACATTTCACCTTGAAACCAAACACGCTGGCTTTCCACCTGCGACTGAACATCAAGCTAAAAAGGAGTCCTATAAGGGAGTGTCTGCTCGCCTTTAGCACTAATGGGGCCCAAACTGCAGCGCTTAGGCTGCATATGAATGTAACTCTGGTTGAATTATTAATGCCGGGGGGTGCGCTTCGCATTCTGCCTGGCACTTCCTGAGTTGATCTGCCTCCCACGTGGATTGGAAGCTGTCACCCATAATTGGAGAAATCATGACAGCGCCGAGTTAAGTGCTCCACAGTCCCTGGATGAAGAATGGGAATCGGCAGCACCAAGGAGACGGAAACATTTGCCGACGTGGGTATTTGACTTGAGAACTTTATGTCACTATTTTTTAATCCTTTTCACTCTACAGGTGACGTTACCCAAATCACCTCGTGGACCGCAATGTACCCGCGACACAAACGTTTTGACAATTGGAGATACCTGTACCAGGTTTGGCCGAGTGTGAGATCAAGTCCAAATGATCAAGTACAATTACGACTGACGGGAAATGTAGACTTGAACAATTCCCAGTGAGTACGAACAGATGAAGAAGACAGACCAGGGTGGGCCAACTTTAGAACTCAACAGCCAACATGGACTTTGAAAATGGGCAGATGGGCCAGGTCATAAAGAAAGAACAAATGCAATATGTCTTATTCAAAATAAACCAATCAACCATGTACTGAACAAAATAAAAAAGACCCATCTTATCTGTACATGTTAAATATGGAGATAAAATTGTTTATTTTAAAACTACTTTTGTATTTTATTATTTAGGAATCAAATGAAGCAAACATTTCACAAATGCCTACAATAATAAAAAAAAACTTTAAATAACTTTAAATCAAATAAATAAAGATGAAAGAAAAATACATTTTGCCAATTTACGCTACGCTTGGCTGGACACACCGCAAACTGCATGAGATGAATCTCAGCTGAAACCCCGCCACCAGAAGGTGGCGTCCTTGAAGCCTCCCCAACGGTACATTTTTCTGACAGTCACATCCCGGTGCGAAGATCTTGTGCCCCCCACACAACGCTCGGGGGCGCCATCAAAGCGACAGCTCGTGGTGCGCGTGGACTCCCGTCGAGGGGGCGTCTCATTTCTTGACGGGAGCAAGATTGTGACATCTCGTCCGGGAACAACTGTACAATCGTCCGTCATCCCTTGGCTCGATAACAGAGGTGGCAAAAGAACTACTTACACTCTATACTTGGGCAGAAGTACAGAAAAGTAGGGATGTTCAATACCACTTTATTTTTCAGACCAATACCAGTACAAGTATTCACTCTTGAGTACTCACCGTTTTCAACACAGAGTACCAATACTAGTGCAGTAATCCCTTGCAATCGCGCGGTTCACTTATTGCGGATTCAGTGTGGTCCAGTTTCACACCTGCACATCTCTGATACAGTTAGCTTCATTGGCTATTTGATTTGAATATGGCAGCAACGACTCACGTAAGACCAAATGGGCTCTTTTTCGAAGCAGAATAAGAAACCTTACCGACTAACCTCAACACACACATTTGGTAAGTTACCAAATTGCTTGAGGATACAAATAACATGACTGGAATGCTGCGGTTTCAAACACAAGACGTATAGCTAACGCACACACTCGTAACAATAGGGACAGGGGACAAATGCAAGTCAAGAGGAATCTTTAGCTTGATTTCTTTTTTTACTACTCGAGTACTGTCGTCAAAAACATCCCAAAGAATCTGCCAGCCCTACTTCCTATAATGTTTTGCGCCGAGTACATTGCCAGGATCGTGAGGCACAATGTCTGAAGCTTGAGGCGGGAAATAGCATGTATACATCACGTTGCCATGGATTGACCTTTTGTGTACATGTGGTCGTGTAGATGGCACCTCAAGTGGATAAATAGAATATGTGCACTTTAAACTTCTTGACTAGTAAAATAAAATCAACTTTATACTTTATAATACACGTAACAATGAATTAAATCAATACAATCCAAATAAAAAGACGAGAATAACGAAAAGAGCTCCCCGTGAGATTAGTCTGTTTTTTCCTCTATTATTTGTCGCCCCAAAAAGCAGCGGAGAAAGCCGCCTCAAATTGCTGACGCGACACAAAAGGCTAATAAAGAAGCATGAAATTGCTTCAGGAACGTCGCCGTGGAAACGCATGGCTTTTAATTTCACGTGGAAGCAGATGTTTTATCACAGGATAGTGTGTGCAACAACGACAAGTGTGCCATTTTCACAGAGAAACAATACACGTGTTATAAATGTGAAGGCTACAGCCATTCGAAGGTAGATAAGAATGACTGACACGTTCCACAAACGTACAAACAAGGCGGGCCAAAAATATGCTCAACTAGGAAAGGAAGGGTAGAAGACTGGAATTAAGGAAGGGAGGCAGTAAGGCTGGAAGGAAACGAGTATGCACGAAAAGAAGGATGGAGGAAGCACTAATGAAGGAAGGGTGAAAGGTGGGAAGAAAGGAAGTAAGGCTGTATGAACTGAAGGAAGGAAGAGAAGAAGGAAGTAAACAAGGATATACGAAACGTAAGAAGGAAGGCTGGAAAGGAGTTTGAGATCAGCACAGCTTTTGAGGAGAAGATAAAGATTAGGCGATGAATCTCGGCTTGTCACATCCATTGTGAGGGACAGAAATGCCAACACAGAGGTCAGACAAGTTTAGGCACCTCACACAAACATTTATATGGTGTAAACAGTGTATGTGTCGCGGTATAGGAGAAAGGGTCCGTTGCGGTCGTGACAAAAGATGGAGTGAATGAGGAGCGCCATGTTAAAAAAAAGCCACTGACATTCAACTTGAGCCATGCGGAGTGTCAGCGTCGCACATGGTGCGTTTCATAGTTTCATATCTGTATCTAGATTTGATTCTTCTGTTCAGACCATGGAATCCAGGAATTTGGCCTGGACGGAGACATTCGCCAGTCATTTACAAACAAACTCCAGTTTGAAAAGTCGTTTTTCTGTCACAAGAATCCGTGTGAACGCGGAGGCGTTTGGCAAGAGCTTTTTTTTACAGTCGTTTCCCCCCCAAGCAAAAACAGATCAAGCATTGTTTGTATTTCCCACACACCTTGGGTTTAGGCTATTCATGCTTTGGCGCAGTAGGAGGGCTTTTTTGACATGCCATTGTCTTGACGAACACAAGCCTTTTAAGACAAATATAATATATACACACGGTGAAAGATGTGTTTAAGCCAAAGCCAAGGGTCTACATGATCATTAGCTATCACCTGTTCTTTATGGCGAAGAAAAGTATAAAGGGCTGCAAGAGTTCAGACTATTTTCTTTTGCCTTTTCTTAGAACAAGTGCAAATAGAGACGCTGGATATCGCCCAGACAACCGTTTGTCAGCACTTTTCAATCTCGCTGGCAGCTTCAGATGAAGAAAGACTCGACGGAAGAGGAAGAAGAAGAAAAAAGGGAGATGGGGAATACATAAAAGAGTGACAGAGAGGAGTGAAATATTAGCACAGCTTCATCTTCACCTATTGATCCTGGCAGACTGACACTCCCTCTCATCCTTGACAGTCTCTCGCTCACCCCGAGGAAAGCGAGTTTGTGCCCGCGTCAGCAGAACAGCCGCAAACGCCGTGTTGGATTGCGTAATGAGTCACAGCATTGCTTGAGCTCCATTAGATAGAATTGCGACACCAAGGTCATATCACACTAACGTGGGCATTCAACGTACATATCCGTCCATTTTCTGTGGCGCTTGTTCTGATTAGGGTCTAGGGTGGGCTGCAACCTATCCCAGTCAGACGGGTTAACCACCAGCTCACCACGCTGTCTTGAGATCACAATTTTGAGGTGGCAAAAGAACGCCTGTGAATGCCACTGGTACAAACTGAGAATGATGAGACAATGCGGGGAGAAAACAATAACTTTTTTGTTTTGTTTTACTGCTTTCACAGCATCAGGCCACCTGAAGGAGCCTACCCGCAGTCTCACACCAACTTTGTACAGAGTAAACACTATTTTCAACCACAGTACCTTTGACTTGAGCAAAAATTCACCCGCTTACTGTCGCAGCCAAGAGAGCGAGTAAACCCTTATTTAGTTGCTATCTCGAAAGCGTATTAGCATTTTTACAAGTTTTCTTTCGACAAACAGATGAAATTGTTGAAGTGAAGTGATTTTGTATTAATGCGAGGGAGGCAGGCCCCAGCTGAGATTTAGTTCCGGCGCAGGATGTTGCATGTCATCCTTTCCATCCCCACTTAATCTCCATGTACTGTTAGTAGCATCCTTGCTAAGAAGCTTGGCTCGCTTTCTAAAGGGTGCTTTTTTCCCCAATGTTGGGGGAGGGGGCATTTTTGAAACAGTGAGAGGAGCATTGGTGACCGACTGTTGCTGGACACAGCAAGCTCTTCGCTCTAAGCATCAAACACGTCAAGCTAGCGAGCGCCCCCCCGCGCATGAACAAAATGCCTCACGTAATTTAATCCCCTGGATCAATAAATCATTGAATATATTCCAAAGCAGATATTTCCCCCCGGAGGTACACATTAAGGCTGCAAGCTCTGATTTAGTGTTGGAGTCTGCTCGTTACCACCCCACCACGTGAGGTTTTTCCCCAAGTAACCGTGTCGGCCATCGAGGGACCTGGAGACCATGTTGTTTCTCCCGGCATTGAGGGAATTTATGCTCGCAAATAAAGGGATAGTATAGCACACAGCGCGTAATACCTCCATCAAACCAAACACTGAAGGGGCAACAGTACTCAAACACGGTACTTCGGTAAGAATAGACTACTGGAATTCTTGTTTTTGTCTCATGACACAGCCAAATCGAGCACAATCCGTTTGCAAAATGGCTGCCGTTATCTGGGTTAAAGGAGTGATTTGCTCCAATTGGGCTGGCACGAAAACAACAGGTGTTGGTGGCTACGCTCATCATAACACTCTTTCTGAAAGTACCCAAAACAAAACACTTGGCAATTGTTACTCCGAACTTAAGTAAAAGTCAGGATATTGTGTAAAAAAAATTGATTTAAAAAAAAAAAAAAAAAAGGCAAAGAATTAGAATTACTGATATGACGTATAAAATGAAATGTACTCACGCACATAAATACAAGGTACATTTTTTTTTTTTTTTTTACTGTCAATGAATATAATACGTTTTGATAGCATTGCACAATGAATTGGGAGCTACCTTTAGCTCAGGCTTTTATGCTATGAAAACCATGTGTTCCCAATTGCTTTGCTGACTAACAAAAATGTTAAATTAGATCATCCATCCATCCATCCATCCATTTTCTGAGCCGTTTATCCTCACTAGGGTCGCGGGCGCGCTGGAGCCTATCCCAGCTGTCATCGGGCAGGAGGCGGGGTACACCCTGAACTGGTTGCCAGCCAATCGCAGGGCACATACAAACAGACAACCATTCGCACTCACAGTCATGCCTACGGGCAATTTAGAGTCTCCAATTAATGCATGTTTTTGGGATGTGATAACTGAAAAAAAAATACACTTTACCTATTTGCGTTTTTTAGGCCATGGATCTAGCTTCTCTGAAACAGTTGCGTCTCTGTCTTTTTTTTTTTTTTTTTAACATTGTGTCATCATCGGCAGAGGTTGGAAAAGGTAGCAAGCCTATTTTGACAAAGTAAGGAGAGTATCAGTACAGACACTGAAATTAGGCGACAGAAGAATAAATCAAGTAAAGATATCTGAAAAATGTATTACATATATATACAGTGCAGTAACAAAATATTGTGTTACTTCCAACCACGGCCAAACACACCACTTGCGTCTTTGCCAGCATCTCTGAGTGGTGGCCGAGTTGACGGTGTTCACCATCTCAGCCCTCGAGAAAGACCTGCTCTATCTAGATTTTACGCTACATTGCGCTGGTAACAAATTCAAAGAGGGTCATCCACAGGCAGGCTAATTTCCACAAGCATCAGGCTTATTAACTCATAATCAAGATTGAATCGGCCTTCATCTGCTCATTTTGTTCCCGACTTGCATCACTCTTTGCCGGATGTGACTGGCATCTTAAGGAGGAGCATACATCATCACTAACTGATGAAAGCAAAACAAACAAATAAAATAAATAAATATCAAAGGGCCTCAAAGTACTGAAGGGATCAGCAGAATTTATAAAGAAGATGCTGTTGCCAGAACAATGGCAACCCACTTATTTCAGACTGAAACAGCAAAACTGCAGCATGAAAAGTATTACGTTCAAGACACTGTGTTCCCAAGTATTCTGCATGTAGGGTTGAAGTTGCGTAAACATTTGAATCTTAGATTTTCTGAGGAAGTTTTTGCACGTTTCTCCTGTCTTTTTAGATCAATGATATCAACCTGAGAACGAAGCTGGGGCTGCTATGGGTATTAAAGTAAGAAAAACTCAGTGTGGCCACCATCACTCCCTGACCTAAGCCCTATTGAGAGATCGGCACATCCTTACAAGGAAGATATTTGAGGGTGGACAGTAGTATACAGTAGACAGTTTTGACAATCGTAAGGTAAACAAGGTTTCTAAACAAGCAATTATCAAAACAGTCAATTCATTTGACAGTCGATTAGTGGTTGATTACTCGATTGATTGTTGCACCGCTAGACAGATCGTTTCTAATCTTTAAAAGCTCATTTGTTATTTTTGTTCTGCATAATGATTTGGAACTTGACTATTTAGGAACATGAACTTAAAAAGTATAGGCCTACGCCTAATCATTTGGGACACTGTCAGAAATGATCAAAAGTTCTCAATGTAAGTCACCAGATGACATCGATCTCTTCCTGCCTGACATGCGATAAGAGCCTCGCTCCCGTTCCTTCACAACCTCGACGGAAACGTCTCCACTTATCAGCCTGGCCTCTTTTTATGAACCACAATGCCGACAGTCGAAAGGCTTCGCCATTCACGCTGGCCTTTAACTGGCCTTTTGCACCCCCCCGCCCCCCACCCCTTTCTTCCTTCAAAGTGTCGTCATAAATAAACTAGAGCATGAGTGGCATGACGTGCGTTGAGATACCTCCATCCGGTTGAAATGCTTGACTAAGCACACCCGTGCTCGGATATCTCACCAATAACAATTAGCCTGGAAACTGTTTGGCTAATTATGATTAAGTAGCTGGAGGGTGCCAACAAATCACTTGGTTGAACATCTTCACTGCTGGTTTGACAAATTGCATATAGTGTATATTCTCCCCTCTGCTCTGTGACCTCAAATTAATTGGCTGTTTGGAAATTCATTCAAACCGCAGCAAGGTCTTCGATCCTCAACTGCGGACATTGTCTTTTAGGCACTCTTTCCTCACGGCTCATGTTTATTGCTACTTGAGTCTGCAGTCCGTGTAGAAAAATTGTCACTGCCAAATCCTGTGACATAGCGGAAAATCAGTGATACAAAAAATTAGATATGCATCACATAAAAATCTGCGATACAGCGAAGTTACCAAAAGGGAAGCGCGATATGACGAGGGACAACTATATTCGCCTGTTGCTGTTCATTCAACAGAATAATAGTAAACTCGTAAAAACATTTAGTAAAATCGTGACGAAACTGAGACGAGATCATCATTGTTTCAGCGTTGTGTTGTGCCACTATAATGCGGTCCATCCTTTGCACGGAGAGTTTTAATACAACTGGTGAACATTCACCTTACGAACATTTCGGACATACATATTTCTTGTCGACAGTGCTGATAAACCGATTCCCATTTTTCTTATCGCCTCCCGCCGCCTCTCGCGTGGTTGTACGTGCCAGCGTGTCACTGCCGCTTGGCTAACCTGTGGCTCCGGCTGTGACCGCATTCCCACTGTTCCATTCTTAGGCATTAGCTCGTCCCCCAGCGCTTGCCTCCCCTATGTTTTTCCGCTGCGCTCCTGTGGCGGAACTGCCAGGTCTTTGTTGCTAGGCAACTGCTCTCTTTAAGATTTTCCCAGTAGAGTTTTGGAGGTAATAAAACAATGCCCCGAGACAAACAGCAACTGGAACCGGAAAGGCCTTAGGGGGGGAAGAAAGATAGAAGCAAGTTCATCCCCAAACTCTCTTGGTTTTAATTAAAAGCACACGTTCTAAATGCTTCAGCTGGAAAGTTAGCTCAGGAGTGCAAGAATACACCAAAGCACAGAATGTAGTTACACTCCTCTTACCTAAATTAAAAATCTTTGGGCACGGATAACTGTGGAGGAATGGCTCTCTTTCAAGGTTACACTACTCACGATATTGAGCCTTGGGATATACTGTAACCTTTACAGGTTAATCTAATTTGACCGTCTCAAAACTTTTGACTACTCCTGTCTACGAAAGGTGGTTTTTTTTTAGATTCCAGTGACATCCACGTCTATGCCTTTCTGTAACTCTATGTTGCAATGACGAGATACTGTTGATCAATTGTTGTCATCTTTATAATGTCGATGAATGGATCAAACACGTTAAAGATTTTGCTCATTTAAAGTTTAGAGGGAAGAAGAAGCATTTTCACCCCGAAGCCCAAAATCCCTAAAATTTTGTGAGTCGTCAATATTGATGTATGACGTCCGTCTGCATCCATTGAGGATGGATGACTTTTGGCACCACTGTGTTTGTCTTTTTTTTTTTTTTTTTTTTTAAACATCGGGTTGTCATCCGCAGATGTTGGGCAAAAAGTGAAAACAAACTTGACAAAGGAAGGAATAGAAAGTACAGATGTAAGAAAATAAACTTCACCCAAGTACAGGTACCTTAATAATCTACTTAACAAAAAAAAAAAATGTATACTCACTAACTCAATGAGCTGAAGCCTGCCAAAAGTGTGCACAAACCAAACCACTTTGTACTGCAGATGTTTTTTTGTTGTTTTCTTTGCGACTCCCTGTGAAATTAATGCAACACAAACAAACAGTTTTGTGCACAGATCCCCCCGGCATGCCGAATTCTGACAAAGCATCGAGGGGAAGATGGAAAGTTTTGTTTCATGGCTTTCAGTTCGACTCATCCAAACCCATGTCGGAGATTGCACATCAAAGACGAGCTCTTACCGAGACAAGCCGCGGACGACTCCCACAAGGTTCGAATTTAGCCCGACGCCGAGCTCTCACATGAGTGACAGCTGAAATAACTGCTAACTCTCCCCCCCCCCCCACATTTCAACAATAGGGGTGCTTCTCTTGACACTATGCAAATACAACTCCGAGCTATTCAGGAGATATTCATAGAACGTCCGCACCCCTCCCCGTTTCGTTCATTATTTAATTGTATCGTTTCAATCTGTGCAGCCGGCCTTAGAATGTTGCCGGGGCGGAATCGGAAGGGAGTCGCGTGTTAGTGCACGCTAATCAAAATGCAAATCTCGGCCTCCCGATTGGTGAACGTTTGCGTCTCGGAGGGCGAACCTCGCGGCTCGGGATTGAAAGAGGATGAATGCGCGGGGGCTATTTTTTGACGCGTCGCAAGCCATCTTGGAAAAATGAATTAAAAAGTAACACTGATAAATAAGTTAAAGCAAAATAGCGAAGGAACACGGCGGATGTGTGAAAAGGATTCCGTCATAGCCTGTGGCAGGTAAGACTGGATGATATGGTGCAGACGAGCCTTTTTGTACGTGCTTGTCAATCTTCCAGGACATGACAGCTACATCCTTTGAGCGGCCATTGTTTCAACCAATCCATAAAGAGTCCAATCAGTGTGGTGTACTAAAACAGATTTATGTGAACAGGGACTGGGATGGATCAATATTTGGCTTCAGTTTTATGTAATGTACGTATATTAATGGCATGAGGTAAAATGGTTAGAAATCCTTCATGTTCCCTTTTCTTCTTCAAGCTCGAGCTGTTTTAATAACTAGAAGAGAATTGTCTAATACAGGTATCTTTAAGAGGAACATGACATATTAGGCAAAATTGACTTTTTTAATTGCTTGTACACAAACAGTTGGGTCTCTGGAGTTTATTCCCACCCAACAAGTGTGAAATTAACATTCAGGCCTTGTTTGAGTCTCCTACCCTTTCAGCTTGTCTGTGGCCAAGATGATTTTTGTGTTTTTTACTGTAAAGTGAATTCAGAGATTTGTTTTTAAATACATTATGCTTGTTTGAAGAGAATCGCTGAAAGTATGTGAAAGGACAGAACTATGTAGCACTCAATTGTGAAGCCATAGTTTTACTTTTTTTTTTTTTTTTACATTTCAGTTTTCTTGATTTTTTTTTGATTGCGCGCTTTAGAGCGCCTCGCTTTCAGCCATGAGTACACTCATGTCAAGGAGGAAAAAGAAACGACACACACAATACAGTCTAACGGTACAATTGGGTACAAAAGGTACAATTGATGCAAACAGTATAATATTCCTATTTTTTGTAGAGTTGTAATTTACAAAACTGGACAAATCCCCTCACTGTTTGGAAATGTCATCACATTTACATGTACACAGCAAAACTTGTGAAAATGTGAACCGTTCAACTGATCTTTGTTCTCTTTCTCGGTCTTCCAAACCATTTGCTGCGGGCGCTCTCTTGACCTTCGCTAATGTCACCACGCTTTGCATTTAAATCACAGCGGGGGGCGCCGCGTATATCTTAATTATAGCGAAATTCCAGAGATCTCGATTTGTTCCCCGATGCCCCTTCAAGAACCATTGATTACGCCCTGAACCGGCGTGGCGAGAGGTTTCGATGCAAAGACTTAAGACGTTCCATCTGATCTATCAATTATGCACATGTAGCGGCACGACAAAATGATGGATCAAAAGGCGCTGCGAAGAGGACGGGTTCTGGCATATCGATGGGTCAGATGGTGCGTCCTGTAATGCCAAAGAGCAAATATGGAAGGATGCGGGGTGTAGGCGGGGGCAAGGGGATCATTAGAGGCAGGAACATATGCCGTTCAGCATGCGAGGTCTGCTGTCCAATTAGTAACCTAGAGTGTCTTGTGAAGCCAAGCAAACATACGGACTCAGCCTCTGCTCCACGCTGGACCGGCATGTCTGCAACCATAAACTCCACAGGTGAGTATAGCAGAGCATAAAAAGGATTTTAAAAAGTATATATATAATGTATGAGCTAAACTGCCAATATCTCGGCAATGCATTAAAAAGGGTATATAACCATGACAATTTACCAACTAAACAACTCAAGATATAATCGCAACTCTGTATTACATATAAAAGAACCAATTGCAAAGGGGAGTGTGGGCCAACTTAACAAGTTTACAGTGCTTCAAGGGCTCACAAGCAAATCCCCTTTGGATGCAATGTTTTCCCCCTTTTGTGAATATATTAAGCGCATCTTTCGTCTGCCTAAACGGACGCTCCTGCGAAGTGTGTCGCCACGCTGACACGCTCCGCACCGCCGAAGAAAATATTTCTTTCTTGCACTTATTTGCTTCTCACAACCTCGCCCCCATACAGTCCCCGCCATCTGCTTTATAAGCACTGATAGCCGTGATGCTGGGGAGGATGGCTCTCTTTTATTTTCGTTTTGTTTGCCCTCTGTCCAGGAGGCAAAGATGAGGCTTAGCTGAGCCAGACAATCCCGGAGTTGACTGTGTGCCGTTCACAAACAAACCTTTGTATGAGGCTGACATGCAATCATGGTGGGCAACGGGTCTGATACGCAGGAGGATCTGGAAATAAAAGTGTGGCCTCGTGCGCTGCGTATGTCAAAGCGTGAGCTCAAGCTTGGGTTGGAAATGAGAAGGTTTGGTTCTTTCTTTAGTCCTCAAATATGAACAATCTTGAAATTAGTTGACAACAAAATCATCCATGGTCGGAGAATTATTTACCGCAAATGTATGCTTTGTTATCTAACTATCCCAACTATGTATAGTGGCAGGCAGAACAATTAAATGCTCTGCCACTGGATGGCAAAAGGTACATAATGAGCCAGTGTATTCACTTGCTGCCAGTCATATGATAAAACAAGTCATGGCAATTTCTCGCCCCCTGAATGTTTTCGTAATATGAATAGTTTAAACTGGTGGCTAATGGCAATGCTATTCAATTGGCCGGAATAGCTGTACCGTTGCGACGCCATTCACAAGCGATTTGAAATTTGAAATCTGGATCTGTTCATCTGATTGAGAAGACCTGTTGTATTTGGACTCTTGAACACAAAGGCACTCCTATCCAAAACAAGGAGGAGTTTGTTCGGGAGCGCTTCGGTTCTGAGCTCAAACGACCTCCGGGCGAGCCAAGGACTCGTGGTCCGAACCCCCCAGCTAAGATGAATTGGTCTCCCCGGAATAGGCCTGGATTATCTCTCTGGCACAGAACCAAGTGAGCATATCTGCATGGTGAAAAATGAAGGCGCAAGATACTATGTCGCCTTTAATTCACAATGGTGCTGCAGTGGAGGGAGGGGAAGTGCGGCGCTAGCAGAGATAAGACACAAGTGATCAACATCCTTTAAGTTGCCGGTGACTTGGCCTCTTCTCACTGGCTGATATGTAGGATGTACTTTGTTTCGTCCAACAGGTAGAGTAGAGGTTAAAAAAAAAATAAAGCAGTAGGAGCGAGACAGTGAAGAATCATACGGGAGTTAGCGGCACAGAAGTACCATACAGAGCAAAACTCATATCTGGATTTATTATCATGGGCTGCAAACAGAGCTCCAAGGGGTCTGCTGTGATACCTTTAGTCCCTTTTAATTCATTTCTCGCATTGAACATTGCTTTTTGTCCAAGGACAAAGTCCCACTCAGAACATAACTCTTCCTCAAAGCCTTAAGTCCCTACTGCAGCCTTCTTAAATGCAGTGTCAGTTAAGAACTCTACACATCAAGATGCCAATAATTATGTCATTGGTATTGACCATAGTTTTCAAATATCGCTAGAGAAGAATCATAATTCTAATCACCAGAATGAGGCTCGTTTAAGCGATTTCCTCGCATATTACAAATTTGGAGAAGAATCCGAACTTCTAGAATGGAGTCAGTAAATTTTGCTCTTCTGTTGCAAAGTTCGATATTCACCGCCATACTCCGCCGACATTCGTTGATTACAATTCGAGATGAATCTATTCACCGATGATAAACGTGGATCACTGCAGGGCGAGACCAAATGGGTTTGGCCAAGATCCGACCTTGTAGAGCTGCATTATTAAGAGTTTTGTCTTCTTTGGCTAGTTGTCAACATTTGCCAGCGGGGGATACGTTCCAGATTTCTGTCTTGAAGGACTGGATTCTAGATCGGTGGTGGAACACAATCTTTGTGTGTGTGGAGTGCTGTGTTGAGATTATTGGCCTTCTGGACCGCAGTTTTTGTGTTTTGCAATTGATAATGACACACAAAGTACGACCAAAACCTTTAAATGCCAGACTCGAGCATTTAGTCATTGGTGTTGTTTCAAAAGTTTTCCAACACGTGTAGCTAGGTAGGACCATTCCCTTTACCTGGATCCCGCTCATGAACAATGTCGATCCAACTCATCCACTTGCTCCGTAATAAACCTCACTGTTTGCTTGCGCCTGTCTCGTGTTTAGGGACTTAGAGTGCTTCAGCACGTCAACGTAATGACATCCCATCATCTCCTGTAACTGTTCTGACATTTGGGTTGCCGCGTACGCTGCATATTTTTGTTTAGTTTTTTTTGTTACACTTTGAAGGTCAAGTCCAAATGACATTAAAGCATGCAAAATCGGCATGTCTTAAATGCTGAAGGGCCGAGGAAAAGGGCAGAAATGATCGCTCTCACAGGTAAATACACGAGAGTGCGGCAAGTAAATGCTTTTCATAACGCCACCGCAATGAGCCACGCGTGCTGGAAAGTTTCCACGAACACCCTTTGTACGCCTCCTCGATCCAGCGTAGATTTTGAATATTTCATTCAAGACAGATGGAATCCTAATCTTAGCTTGGAGCTATGGCGTTTTGTCACCCGTCCATTTTCTAAAGCAGGCAGCCTCCTCCTCTTCCCATGTCTCGCCCCTGCGGCCCTGCCACCCATCTCTTGCAACTTTCTCACTTTCTTACTTTGCGGAGGTGTGTCAGAATGTTACATCCTTTTTGTTAGGAGTTGCTGCATTCATTGTTACAGTGATTCTCAAAGTGGGGATCGCAGGCTCCAACTAGTGGTACCCGTAAGAATCACTGAATTAAATGTTCAAACTGGGCGTCATGTGACAATGGCTTAAACTTAAGTACAGTTCAGTTGTATTGAACTTTTAGGAACATTTGCGTTGAATCTTTTAGAATTGTTTTCAAACATTGTGGTACAATTTTCAATTTCAATTGAATCATATCATCAGTTTGACTTGAGTGCAGTGTTAACTATCAAACCTCGGACCACATATACAAAATAGCCGCTTTTTTAGTCACACATTTCCTCTCGCAACCATTAAGTCATTAACCACAACAATGACAATGTTCGAAGATGTAATTAATCCTCGATTACACCGGCTGGCTCCGCTTTTGACCTCTGGCCAGGCGCTTCTTTTTCCTAATTGAGAAGTTTTACTTCATTTTTGTTTGTGCATTTTTTTTTCGTTTTTTTAAATTAAAAAAAAAACAAAACTTCATCAATCCCCATCAAGCGCCTGCCCACCCGCAATGCATAAGGCTTTTGTTGACTCTCCAATAGCTTTACTCGCTGCAATTAATTAACGCCGCTTAATTTAGCGTCATTCGAACAATCAGAGCGTTTGTTTACGCTAAATGAACAATGCCTCCATCTATCTTTCTGATGGAGCGGATTTGATGGAGTCTCAAGTTCAGCTTGACTTGAAATGATAACTTTTCCCGAGGGGTGGGTGGGCTGCAGGTGTCATTTGCTATACACAGTCTGGTCTCTTTATTTCGTTCATTGCTTCTCAAAGTCAGGTACCCGCACAACAAGTGGAAAGAATCATTGCCAAAGTACACTACAGATGTATTTCACTTTAATACATTTGCACTTTTTATCTTTAAGAACTGTTTGCTTTTACACTTTGCAGGTACAATTTCTTCTTTGTTTGTGCGTAATACATTTTAATTGAATTAAGTTATTTTTACATGTTTTTTATGTTATTTTTTAAACAAATTTAGCAAAGAAAATCTACAGACAAAAAAGTTCAATGCTTTGTTGATCCACCTTTGGCAGTAATTAAAGCCTCGAGTCTTTTTGTAGACGATGCCACAGGCTTGGCACACCTATCTGAGGGCAATTTTGCCCATTCCTCTTTGCAGCACTTCATGTTCCATCAGGTTGGAAGTGGATCCTGGGTGCAAAGCATCACCCTCCTTAAATGGCATCTCTTTAAAGAAATGTACATTGAACTAAACAATTTCTGATCGCTGAAAGGTTGCAGGGAAAGCAATTCTGACTATTGAGCGGCTGGTAAATTGCCAATTACAGAGTAACATCATACTGCGAGGCATATATATATATATATATATATATATATATATATATATATATACATTGAAGGGGGGGGGGGGTTTCCTCTGTCCGAGGGTTAGCTGTCAATCAAACAGCACCTGGGGCAATTTGGTATCTCATTAACTCATAATTAATGAAGGCAGGTATTAGGCCCTCCCTTGGGCGCGAGGAGCCCGGGACTATTTTCTCATTATGAAACCATATTTCCAAAGCACCTTTTGAGGTTTTCACACTCTACCCACGTCACATTTCATGAGCTGGACGGGGAGCGTACATATCAGATAAAGAAAGAAAATAGTCCTTTTTCCTTCTCATTAGTTTTGCCAGCAAAACAAACTCGATTGCACGTGCTGTGTTACCTGAGTAACAATGTCAACAAACGGTGCAAGTGGGAAGAGGAGGCGCGACATAAGATCATCAAGGTTTGCATGTTTGCCCTCTGGCTCTGCACTGTCTGATTCCTCTCGCACAAAGCGTGGTATTTACGCTGGGGCAAAATGTTTCGAGCTCGTGTGGAGGCTGCGAGCGCTCGTGACACCCGAGGTGATGCTTTCCGACAACAGCCGGCGAACGGCAAAGTGAGCGCGTGGGAGGGTTTGTTCTTGTTTTTAAAAGAAGGAGAAAAAAGCCGGAGTCGTAATGTCGCCGTCTGGTTTTACACAAGGATTCAGTTATTGTGTAGGTACCTGACAGGCTTTTCTGAATTCGAAGAAACCTTTAAAAATGACAATGTCAAATATTTTGTTCCACATGGAATCCCTCCAAAACAGGTCCCACAATTGGGATGTCAGAGCACAAACCAAGCACACAGTCAAAGGAAATGTCTGTAGACATCCGAGACAGGATTGTATCAAGGCACAGATCTGGGGAAGGGTAGAGGGAAATCTCAGCTGTTTATGAAGGTTCCATTGAGCACAGTCACACACTCTAACATCCCCAAATGCAAGACGTTCGTAACCACTTACGAGAACTGGCCGCCCTATTAAACTCAGCGATGGGGAGACATACTCAGGAGGTGACTAAGAACTCGATGTTAACTCTCAGAACTTTAGAATTCCTCTGTAGAAGAAAAAAAAAAAAAAAAAAAGTCGTAAAGTTGCCGCACAGTTTTAGACAAGGATTCTGCTGCATGTCAAGGTTCTTGAATAGCCTTGAAAATGACCATGTCAAAGGAAACGGAAAGTATGTAAGTCAAAGGAATTGACTGCAGACCTTCAAGACAGCATTGTATTGAGGCACAGCTCTGGGAAAGGCCACAGAAAAATCTTTGCTGTTTTGAAGGTCCCCCTGAGCACAGAGGCCTCCATCATCTGGAAGTAGAAGAACTTCAAAGCCACCAGGACTCTTCCAAGAGCCGGCCCCCCATCTCAAATGCGCGATCGGGGGAGAAGGGCCGTAATCGGGGAGGTAACCAAGAAGTCAATGGTCACGCTCTCAAAGCTCCAGAGTTACTCTCCTCGCCGTGTGGTTTTACACAAGGACATATTTAGTGCGTACGTGCCTGTCAATGAACCGATCATAAGAAGAAGGCTCCCAGAAAGCAGTCATTTGGCTGCCCCCCGCCTCTCTCTACTATAGGGCAGTCACTTGATCTCGTGGTTTTTACCTAATGTCCTTAATCAACTGTGAATGTCCACCTTTGTTCTGTAAATCTAGCAATTACTCGCCAAGTCAGTGTTCTAGTTCATTTGTTAGTTTCTTCGTTGGTTTGTTTGTTTGTTTGAAACCAAGCAGTCATTTGCCTTCACTCTGGTAGGGCAGAGGCGGTCAGAAAATCCGGGGAGTTCTCGTGTTAAAAATGACCATGTCAAATGTTTAGTCTATGTGGAATTCATTTTCACTTGTGAATCCTAAAGTGAGCCCAGATGTCTTCACGAAGTGGACTCTGCGAGGAATATGCGTGACGACCAATTCAAATTGGAGGACAGAAGTGAGGGCTCGCCGATGTCGTCAATCACAACTTTTTCTCATTTCCTTTCGTCGCCAATCGATTTCGACGCCACTCTCCTCGATATGCAACAAATAAAATGTGACTGACAGCAAATTATTTCCCAGCTGATAGATGCTCTGCTAGCTTTGTCTGTGTTGTCACCTCTTTGGAGCGATGGAGCCCGTTTCAAATAATTGAAAGGATAACCGAGTCTTCATTCAAGGTATGGCTCTCTGGGAAAGTTGGCACGTGTAGAATTATCGCACGTTTTATCAGTATTCTACATTCCTCACTTTTCGTGGGGGAATGGCGAGCATATCGCTATAACATGATCATGCGGGAAAGATAAATAAATGGATACAAAAAAAGAGGAATGAGGACGGTAAGATATGACTTCAAAGGCGTGACACTGACAGCTCGAGTGGCAGCACACCGTCGCATCGCGTGTTCCCCATTAAGGACAGAAATAAAAATAAACACTCGGAGCTTGGAGATGCAGGCCGTTTCCTGTTTTTATTGCCACCGAGTCCCACGGGGGATGAAGAATATGAGCGATAACCTTTCTACGTCAGCAGTCTCCTAAATTCATACATGCAAGTACCGAATAGATATTAAAGCTGCAAGCAGCGATGAAGGAAACCTCGCACCCGCATGCCCAGCGGGACCGACAAAGATCTGACGTCGCAGCAAACGGAGGATTTCTTGCAAATCGACAGCTTCAGAAAGAAATCGGATCCTCCAACGAAGAGTCGGTAGGGGGCACCACTAAAACAGCTGAACACGGGTGGGGTTTGATACATTTTGTAAGGGGTGCTAAATGTGTGCCAAAACACAATAAAACAGATCCGTGGCACTGTGCTGGTATGTCACTTTATTAATGTGGATCCAATGAGTCTCACACACACAACAGGTCCCGACTCCCAGGCATGGAACCCGTCTGCCAGTCAAAACTACTGGAGTTCATGAGAGCCGCTGACAACTCCTTGAGGAACTGACCCACGTAATCAAATGCAGGTGAGGCGACCCTTCAGGAGGATGTCGCCTTGTCCTGCTCGTCTTAGCGGAGGTGGTGGGTAAGGAGGGTGGGTGTGGGGTGGGGGCTATGAAATGCTACGTGACAGCCATGATAGCTGCGGGGAAGCCCAAGAGAACACTGAATTTTCAGTTCAGAAGCAAACCAAGCATTTTTCTTTCAAAACATGTCTGTCTAAACTGAATGATGGAAGATTTTATTCCACTCCAGTCCTGCGGGTGCCAGTAATGCACATTCTCCTCCTTGTGCTATGCAGGCTGCCTCTAGTGGTATGTGAAAGAATCACTGCATTAAATGTTCAAACAGTGGCATAAAACTATCCACTTGCATTTAATCTTTTAGAACTGTTTGTTTTCAAACATTTATTTAGGTGCAATTTTTATTGAACTTGCGTGATACATTTGAATGGAATCATTATTTAAGTCAGTTTAAATTAAGTACACTTGTCAAGATTGAAGTGAATTTCAGGTTCATCCTGAAATTTCCCCCCAAAAGTCAAAGATCCCCAATTTTTTGTGAGGAAGTGTATATTCCATCACTTATTAAACATATGTTTTCCTTCCATCTTTCCATCCCTATGCTAATATTGACTTCTTTAAGCTGATGTAGCATTAGTTTCTTTCCTTGTCTGTCTGATTTTTTGGGTTGAACTCACTAATGGCTGGCTTTATCCCATACACAAACACAAGTTCAATTAAATCTGTTGTGTGGCAAAGAAGTCCATGCTGCTAATAAGATTAGAATGTGAAATATTCATAAGAAAATGGTGAATAATAAATACGGTATTAAAAATTGAATTAATTCAGATTCTCCTCATTTCATGAATGTTTAAAGAGACATTATAATAAGTACATCGACGAGCCGTTTCATTGTTGTCATGTTTTAACGCTTCCTCAAGTCTGTTGGCGCCGTACTTGTTCTGTAGAATTTCTTCAGCGAGACTAATGGGTCGAGGTGAACCAGCGCGTCCTCATTCTGTGCACCGTTAGCCAGCAGACGAGAGTCAAAAGGAGGGCCGGCGGTGGAGGGGTGGGGGGTGGGGGGGGGGGTCAATAATTTAAGGGACCTGTGCCTAAATACAATCCATCACGTCGTGGTGTGCATACAGTGTCAAAGGTAAGGCCCGTGGGTGGGATCCATCATGTGATTCATACTCTTGGGAGGGAATTAGTTCCGTGGCACGTCATAATTTAATGCATTTTTAGGAACTCGCCGTGACTTTGCCAAGCTGGGGAAAATGGAGGGAGGGCAGTGAACGAAAAAAGATGAAGAATGAGATGTATATTAAATTATGGAACACCTTAACGGAGCAATCTGTCTTCGGGAGACGCGACTGCCTCGCCGCTTTGGATTGATGATAACGCGTTTAGAATCTGGCCTTAAGGAGGTCGACAACAAGAACCTGGAATGCACCACCGGCATTGAAGTTGACATAGTTTTGGGGTTTGCACTGCCACGTCGGCTTCAGCTCACCCATGGTGATACCTCCTTACCCGCTTTGCAGTCCAGGTCAACACAAGCGAAGGTGCTCATCAAATCAACTTTCCTCATTGAAATGAACAGAAATTCCATTGATTCGTTGCAGCGCCCCCAAAATAACCAAATAATATTTTTATTTTTTTATTTTTTATTTTTTTTTAAATCAGAAAAATAGCACTTCACAGTATTGTGGAAATAAATCGAAGAAAGAAAAAAACTTTTTCCTTAATTGCTGCATTTTTTTGGTCACGTCACTGAAAATCTTTTGGGTCTTTTCCCCTGCTTCCCTCACTTTCAGCTGCTTCTCCATCTTTTCACGCACAGCGGTCTGCATCTTAGACACGACTTAACATACTTGGTCTGGATTATATCCGTTATCAACTCCCTCTGTATCACTAGAGTACGGATCGTAGAAGTACTACGTTTGTACTGCTTTGCCAAGTCGACGACATGCACACCTCGTCCATGTTTTTCTATGGGTTCAGGCTTTAATTCAATGGACATCATTCGCAAAGGCAAAATACCTACAGAAAAATTGCGAGCACAAAACATAACACACACCTGTGCTTTCACTGCGAGGCACACGTGAGAACTGATCGTGGCCCGATGTTGTGAAGTTCGCTTCCGCCATCGAGTGGTGGAGTATTTGAAGCTCACAACTCAAGGCAAAACACTTTGACCAAGCTACTACGGTTTCTCACTCAAAGAACTTTGAAAAAAAACAAACAGCAGCTTTCCACGAAATGACCGAATCGGAAACAATCTCCGTCGGGGCCCCAAGAGCAGGAAGCAGCCTTTGCGGTTTCGGGTTGTCAGGATTCGAGGCGAGAGCCGGGGGACGCTTAATTTGTGGGTGCCGGGGAGGGGCGAGAACGGTCGAGTGGAGAAAATCGCTTTTCCAATCGAGCGACGGTTCACTCGGTCGTGTTTTATGCAGTATCCTGAGGCCTTCTCAGCTTTGCCTGCCCGATCCCGGAGAGAATCAACATTTTAACCGGGAGAAGCGCGGCGGATGTGTTTATCTGCCAACGCATCAGCAATTCATGAGGTGTGGGGGATCGCAAAAGTGATTTCACAACCCGCAAATGTATGGGAATTGATCCCGCGCGTCATTATAAAACAGAAGAGATTGCTAACCCGTTTTACACTTTCAGCTTGAGCTGACAAAGTTTGTCACTTCAGAGCTGCAGGAGGCAAAGGACCCTTCAGGAAACCGATCTGGATCTGGAAGGGGGAGCCGAGAGGCAAAGAGTGCAGCGCTCGGAGGATGAAGAGGAGATCAGAGGGGCGAAGGAAGAGAGAGGAGAAAGGCCGGGGGGGGGGAGCAAGGGAAATCTTATCAGCGGGAAGGACATCGGTGTTTTGAGGGATAAGACGTAGCGGCGTGCTGAGCTGCACAGCGGCAGGGGATGGCGGTCATCTGACAAAGCGCACACAGCTGCCACCTCCAGGCGGTTTGATGCCGCCACCTGTCAAATGCCATCTGCCGATTAAACGTATCTCGATCTGACCGAGAGATGCGTCGCGCTGCCCCGCCGACGCAGGCTTATTTTTGAAGCGCTTGCATTCAAGTTGCCCGACCGTCTGCTTGTGCTCCTGACAACACAAGAAATAGAATATCTGAAATGCTCAACTGAAGTGACGACGGAGCTTAATTGACTTTTTTAAAATTGTTTTTACAGTAAACCCTCGCTATCCTGACGATAGGGAACCAGGCTTCGCGTGAATAAGGGGAAGAGGGAAAAAAAAAAAAAAAAAAAAAAAAAAACACAACTGACTCCCCCTCAAAGTGGATGCAGTTGTCAAAATTAAGTTTAAATCTTAATATAGCACAAACTATAATCCGAACTACACTTTCAGCTTCCTCATTGCCATTTATTAGCCAAGTCGACATATAGTCTGTCATTTTAAAGATTTGACAGTTCGACTAACACTAACAGTTCTTGTCATTCGTGAATACTATCCTTTCATTTTTATTTCATAATTCTTAAAATCAAATTTTTTTTTGCACAATGCTGCAGGGGTTATAAGTCAACCTCAAAAGTGAAATTTGTATATACAGTGGTAATAATTTATTCTGTAACCACTCAATCTCAAATCACTTTTCCTAGTTAAAATGAATGGAAACGCCATTAACCCATTCCAGCCGCCCCAAAAGGGTTTTTAATAAGAAAAAAAATATTGCACTCTATAACTTTAATTTATAAGAATATACAGTAATGACAATTTAATAGAATGTAAAACAAATAAATAGTTTTAACCACTTTGTTTTTTCTGCTTCTATTCAATGGATGTGTTGCTCAGGTTAAAGGGTTATAACACCACGACATTGACGCTACTCGTTAGCTCGTCTATGGCATTTACCATTGTTTGTTAGCATTAAGCTAAACTGACTTATCCAAAGCAAATCTATGTGCTTGTTTTAAATACACGTTTAAACGTTTATGATTGGTGGGACAGTAAACCTCAACTGGGAGTGGCTGAAGCCTCTTTCTTGAAGAACTGTTTACTATCTGCCAAACTGCTGCTTGTTGTGATCTGGACTGTTTACTAATGTACTTAAGTGCATTTTAGAGTGTATACTTTTTTTTATTTTTATTTTTTACTTTTTCAGCAGTTTGAATAAGAGCTACTTTTACCACAGTCTTTATTTTACACAAGTATCTCTATTTGATTCGTAAGTACAAAGGGTGAGTACTTTTGCCACGTGTGTCTAATTTACAATTGCTGAGTGTTTTGTTTTGGGTACTTTCAGAAAGTGTGTTCTGGCGAGCGTAGCCAGCGACACCTATTATTTTCTTGCCAACACAGATGACGGCAGCCATTTCACAAACGGACTGCTGGATCGTGCTGTGCCAGGAGACAAAAAAAAAAAAAGAACAAATTCCACTTTGAAAATGGCTCGCTTGAGTCCACACCTCACATTCAAAACAAATGAACTCGCTGTTAAAAACTGCCAAACGCAAGACGATTTGACATGTTCGCCCGTATTTGCTGGGAAGCGCCAATAACATCCAGCCCTGGCAGGAACTTTTTAACGGCCCACCCTCGCCCCCAAACGCCATTCGGAATGAGAAATTGGCGCGTACGCGAGCCAGGCCCCTGAGCGAAAAGCGTGTGCATCAGCTCGCAGCATTTGTTCCGTCGCTTATCGCCGCTCTCGCCGTGTAGCGCGCCGTGTCCGGCGACATGTGGAACAAGCCGGCGCTGACTGAATGACAGATTGCCTCTATGGCCCGTTTCACTCTTGCGCTGTTGAAAAGGAAGAATGGCGCAAGGGAACGTTGTATTTAAATGCCAGTACGACTTCAGTCCTCGATTTCCTCCTGCGCTCGCGTCGACAAGCCTTTATCCGACAAGACGTAATTATCTTCGGCACTCTCTGGCTGCGTCAGCTCTAGTCGACCAGCTGACATGAAGCAACGGAAACATCTGCAGTGCCATTCAGTCGTGCCAACCGATCAGCCGATTACACTGCCGGGCTGCGTGTCCTGAGGAGGACGGTGTTTGTCCGACCCAGTCTCATTGACCATTAAGAGTGATGAAGCCTATCTATCTTTTTATCTATCTAAGATGTCATACAATCGCAGAGCCAGCAGTTATTCCGGTATTCGATCAATCGCTTCGTGACTTCTTTGTCCAGAAGTGAAACTCGAGCATGTTGCTCATCTTTTGCCCCCCTCCGGGCCACGTCAAACTGCTGCTTTTTCATCTCAAGGAGACGAACACTCCTCACAAAAAGTTAGGGATGTTTGGCTTTTAGGTGAAATTTCAGGATGAACCTGAATTGCAATATAACCTTTACATGTGAACTTAATTTGGCATCCCTAGGAGGATATGTTTAAAAAGAAATCAAATCAAAAATATTTGGGGAACACTGTTTCTATGCATCACTAAGTCAGGAAAAAAACAAAATGGCTAATAGGAAAGTGGTAATTGGTATTTCTACAGGTTGCGAATCGTCAACACACGCCAGCGTCCTCGAACTGCCGGTGCATTTCTGGAATCGTCATCAGCTATAGTTGTGTTACAATGAATGCAGTTTCACTTGTGGAAACAGCAGTTCATACACTGTGGACACATTGAAAATCAATATCGGCTGATCAAGTCGGCTTGCCGATTAATCGGTCGGGTCCTACTTTAAACATTCAGAGGGCTAGGCAAATGATGTGATGGCAAAGAAGTAGAAGGCGGTATGAGTTTGCAACCGACATCCACAAGGTTAGAAACAACAACTCATTGCCAGTAGTGGCATGCAATTGGCATTTGACGCCATTGATAGCAGCATGTGTTGGTATTTAGCCGGCAGGCCGCAGAAGAGCCCGATGGAGTCCAACATCGTCAAGGGGACGCCGAGGCAAATCATCCGTCGCCGAGTGATTAGACAGGATTCTCATCTTAGTGCCAAGCGCAAAAGTCACTGCGGTCAAACGTGACGGAGTGTACCAGGGAACCGTGCGCCAAATGTGATAAGTTAGCTTTGCCACATCCGAGAAATTTGGAGGAAGGAGAGAGACAAAGACTTGAAGAACTGGAATGTCTCCACCAGAACTGAATAATCACGCGATTGAAAATGAAACGGGTGAAAAACCTCCACAGTTGTTGTGGAGTAGTGACTCTAAATGTGCGGTACTAGTGGTACGTGGGCTCCCTCTAGTGTAACGCAAAGCAATTGCTCAAATAAATGTTCAAACTGTGCATAATGTTACAGTGGCTAAAACCTTTTAATCTTGTCCAGTACATTTGTTAAGTGCAATTCAGTTGTATTTAACAAGTCCAATACATTTGCATTTTTAATCTTTTGGAACGGTTTACAAACATTTAGTTACATTTTCTTTTCAACTTTTATGTGCAATACATTTTAATTGAATCATTGTTAATTTTCCGATATTCAAGCACTATGTCCAAGGCTCACAACTGTGGTTGTAATATATTTAACTTTTTGGAATAAAACCGATTAAGGAACACTTTGCGATTTTCTTTTTTTTTTTTTTTTTTTTTTTTTTTACACCACTGTATTTTAATGTGTGTCGTGATGGTGGTACTACGCATTGTTTGAGGTGGTGCTTGGTGTAAAATGATTGACAGCCACTAGTGTAGAAAAAGAAAGAAAGCGCTGGAAGTGGATTTATGGCCGAGGCACAAACAAAATCAACACAAAAAAAATATGTACATTTGAAGTTTCTCCCTCAAATTGCCACTGATATGAATATATATTTATTTGAAAAACAAAGAATTACATTTACGACTATATTGTATACATAGATATATTTGTAAAGGCAGAAGGGAAGCGACCCTCAGAGAGATTACAAATGGGAAAAGTGAGCTGGAAATAACATTTGGAGAGTAGCGCTTCCTGTTATGATGGAGTTAAGCGGACCGCACAAATAGTGGTTTTTAACATCTTATTCGCAAGTCTCCTTCCTGGCAATTAGCATTTCTGCGGCGGTGTTGCAGCAGATATCTGAAAACAGCAGTGGGGCAACCCAAGTAGATAGACAATACAGCAAAACTCACAGGTATCTATTCTTTATCCTCTGCCAAGAAAAAAACAACAACATTACTGCCATACTGAGAAGCCGAGAGATGAGCCGAATCACCGGTAAGGTAAAACTGTATCGATCTATCTATACACACTAATCACCTGTGCGGTATATCGCTCTCGTACTGCCCACAGGTGGCCAAGGCGCGCACACCAGAATGAGCAGCACAATGTGCATTGAACTGTTGAACAATTTTTATTCATTCTATTTAATTATGGGATTAGTGCATGTGTTTTTTTTTATTGTGGTTTATGACTTTGTGCAGAGTTATTTTGTTCTCTTTTCTCACACTTGATCAGGAGAAAAATGGGTGAAATAATGGTTTAAAAAGCAACCGAAACAAATGCCATCCGCTGAGATCAGCCACTTTTGGCTCACCCCGAGACAACACTGTCATATATTCCAGCGGGGCTCTGGATTGTCACGTTCTCATCAGGCCTTCCAAAAATCTCAAATCAAAGCAGGAATAAAGCCGGAAAGATGAAAGCGGTGGAAGTGATGCGCGTGTGCCTGCTGTCTTTCCCAACCTCTCACTTTCTTTGACGTGCAGCAGAGAAGAGAAGAGAAAAAACATCACGTGATCGCCCCTCCGCCCCCGCAACCCCTTCGCCACCTTTTCCACATCTCGCGGGCTAATGCGGCGAGTAAAGCGAGGGATCGTGCAGAGACGTGATCAACGACGTGAGGGAGATGGCAGGCATCTAATTGAAATCAGGCACAAAAAAGAAAGCCGGCGGTTTCTCTCGCCGTGACCGCCGTCATTCAGAGCCGGGTCAAGGAAAACTAACAAAAACAGCTCTGGCATAACTTTGAAAGGGGCGTATTTGGGAAAAATTGGGGGAGATTTGTGTTTTCGTGACAATCCAGTTAACATTTTCAGAAGACAGCTGGGACAGGCTCCAGCACACCTGCGACGCGCGTGAGGAGAAGCGGTACGGACAATGCATGGATGCAAATATACGATATTAATCGAAAAAATAGTTTCTTTTTCTAGCAAATATAAGACTTGGTTTATGTGATATTTTGGGGGGGGGGGGGGGAAATGAAACTTATCTCAGAATATATCTACAACTTTATTCTTAAACGAGCGAGACTGATCTCAACTTCAAAATATTTTTTTTTTATCTTGAATTGAATTGTATTTTTTGAAGGAAAAAAAAATGCAACATTTTATCCCAAAAAATATACATTCTTCTCATAATATTAGCACTTTAATCTCCAAAATATACGACTTGAAAATGAAGATTGGCTGGCATCAATTTCTTTTTAGCTCCCTCACGGCCTAACTCGAAGAAAATGAGTCCGCGGGCGATGTCATTGGAATCTGCACAGCTTGCGGTTTTCGCCCACCCACCTCGGTTTCACTTTCCTCGTCTTTCACGAGCAGTGACAGCTCCTCCGCTCAAGTGGAGGCATCCTGCTGGCTTCGATTCCCCCCCACCCGCGCCCCCTCCTCTCTAACCTCAGTAGTCCGGGAACTGTAGAACCGCAAACTTCATTTCATAACAAGAACCCTGAGGAAAGTCGGAGGTGCGTCCGCGGGCCGCCACCCGCGGAGTCCAACGGACGGGTCGGGGATAAGCGCATGCTAACAATGCACGTCGATCGTGTGCACACAACACAGCCTCGAGGCAAGAAAAATGTTGGAGATTTTGTTTTTAAAGTCAAAATATTACGGGAACAAAGTTGGATCTCTGCGAGATTACAAATTTGTGCACTTTCTTGATGAAATGTAAACAGTTAAAAGGTTGTATTTTTGAGAACAAATATTTTGGGGGATTAAAATCGTATATTTTTTAGTTGTATCTACGATCTTAAAATTCACGTATTGTCAAAAAAGTCGAATATTTCCGAGAAAAAAACTTTCAAGATCAGCTTTGCATGTTTTCAAGATAAAAAGTTGGATACTTTCGAGATTAAAGTGGCTTATTTTTCTTACATAAAGAGTCGAGATATTTTCGATATTGAGGCTGTACATTTTTTAAGATAAAAGTCATTTTACGAGAATAAAGTCGTATATTTTCTCGAACAACTCTTCTCGCGAGATGATGATTTTGTCTTTTCGGTGCGGCCCGAACATTCCTTTGCACGCCAGTGGACAATAAAAGAAAATGTTCAGGCATTGAGTTCTTATTTGAAAGCTCAGAAGCACTATCGCTCGCATAATATCCGGGGATTGCTGTGATCAGTTTGCGTTTCTAATGAATGTTTACATGCATCTCTCGGCTTTATTGTTCACGTTCGGCAACCACGTGTGAAAACGATCCCCTCGCCTCTCCCTTCCTCGGTCCATCACGGCGTTTTTTTTTTTTGCCACAGAAATGGCCTGTCAGGGCTTCCCGCAAATGTCGATGAGCACATAATGACGCGTTGAAAGCGCTGAACCGCCAGCTTGTCACCTGCTGGTAATTGGTTCTTCCACCAGGTTTATTGTCTCCAGCTGCACTGTTCATCACCGATATTCCCATTTTAGAATGAGCGAGAGAGAGACAGAGGGACAAAGATAAATATGAATATTTTCATGTGACAAGCGAAAGAAGGCGCTTATTAGCCAGGTGCTGCTTGGAGGGGAGCCTTTTCCGTCTCGAATTAAAAAGAAAAAAATGATTTCAGTGTTAACCCTCACATACTTTTGACCAAGAAAAATATTCAAAATGTCAGTTCTTTCACCTTGAAATTTAATGACTGCTTCTAAAGCGACCCAATGAGAAATCTGCAAACTGTGAAAGATTAAAACAGCATAAGAATGACCATGTATACCAAACGCTAAAAAGTCATCATCCGATTATTAATGTCAGGCAGGCTTTTCATACGCATACTAATACATACTATGTATTCGTTGTAAGTGAACAGTACGTAAGCGTTAAAAGTTATGCAAGCCTATAAAAAAAACCAAAAGGCTCACTGGGCGCATAACACAATGACATCTCTTTTGCATTCATAATGTTATAACATAATGATGAAGCTATACCCTTGGGTGTTGAAGTCCCGCCCAAAAATTCATGTTCATTTAAATGGTTGAAGAAAAACACACGGGTACTTAATCTTATCTGGCCAGTGACGTTCCCAACTGTGCGGGTGCCGAGGAAGATAGCCTGTGCAATCCTCAAGCTGTTTCAATATTTCTAACCATAACGACTTTTGGCATTGAGAAGATTGCATTCAGAGACGGAGCTGCTAAATTTAATCTGCTGTGAAGACACACAGAAACACACACACACACACATACATACATACACACAGTCTGTCTGTCTTGCTGCTTCTTCCCCGCAGGAGATATGAGCATGCATGTTACTTCACTGATGGCGAGAATTTGCATCTGGATGCTGTTTGTGCGGAACATACTGTAACTTGGTATTTGGTTTGTGATGCCGGTTAAGCGTGGCGCGCGCACCATTTTTAACATTACCGATTTTGACAATGTGAGAGACCCCGCACATGACGTCGCAATCAAAAAAATAACATGAAGAATACACAATCCATTTCTATTCTTAATGGTTTCATATCATGTGGTGTACAGGAGATGATCAACAGCACACCGCACACAACGAAATCTCCAGCCACAACCGGGAGTCTCTTCGGTATTGAAAGCATACACGAGGATTTGCGGTTGGAAATATTGAACAGTTTTGGCATTTACGACTGTCGGCCCCGACCATGTTCCCGACACATTGGGGAAGAAACATTTTTATAAACACACCCCAAGATAATCGGTCAAGATCATCTTTGAGATACATCTGATCATCGAGACTCTCTGCTTCATGTGATTGGAAGAGGGAATCGGGCTCAAAATCCTTCTGATTATCATTATGTGTGGACCATGTGTTAATCTGACGTCTGCAGTTGGAAAAAAAATACAAACAAAACACCATTCAGATTTTTTTTTGGAGACATCTGACAAACAACCATCACCACTTTCTGAGGAGTTTGGGTAGGAAAAATCACTCTGAACAAGCCCCACGCCTGAGGATATTCGATCAAGATAATCTTTTAGATCGATCAGATAATCGGCTCTGACCATTTCCTGAGTAGAAAGGGGAGGAAAAATCACTCTGAACACACTAAACATCGGAGCGATCGGTCAAGATAATCTTTGTGATACTGATATTGATAATCGGGCCTATGCTGGAAGGGTGAATCAGGCTTGAAATAGTTCCGATTATTGGTACATGGTGACCAAATGCTGAGGTGGAAAAAACAACAACGCCATGCAGATAATTTATAGAGACAACTGACATACCACCCCAACCATTTTCTAGGGGGATTGTGGAGGGAGAAAAAAATAAAATAATTAAAAAAAAAAAATCACACTGAACACATCCCACACAATGGCATAATCAGTCAAGATAATCTTATACATACATCTGATAGTTAGGCTTTTGCTGACTTTGATTTGAAGGGCAGAATCGGGCTCGAATCCGGCACCTGAGATTGTGGGGAGGGGGGGGGGAGAAAGACCATCCAGATAACTTTTTCTGACAATCCACTGACAATTTTCCTTGGAGATTGGGGAGGAAAAATTACTTTACACACACCCCACACCACAAGATAATCGGTCAAGATAATCTTTTCGAAAAATTGCTAGCATTCGGCCTGATTGCTCTTATTTGTTTACTTGTGAATTCAAAGGACATTCAGCACATTGGGGTGATGCTCTATCAGGGTCCACCCAAGTCTTTTCCATAGACAAATGGTTGCCATGAATCATGCAAAGTGCCGGCATCCCCCTTTCTGACCGAGCCTGACCTTTTTGCCAAAGCGCCGAATGACTAATTTGCGAGGCTTGCGAAGCTACGCCTCATTAGTGTGGCGCCTTTTACGATTGCTTACCAGCGGTGTTGTTGGCGCCGGAAAACAGCACCAAGAAACAAGTTAACACAGAGGCTGAATCGTCTATTTTGTTTGTCTTTTTCACGACGCCGATGATTGGATAGCGCAACGCTCCTTGACCTTTTACCGAGCAAGCCCGAACGGCGACCTTTTATAAAGCGTGGAATGAGATTAAAACATCTTGAAAACTTTACAGGGGTCAACGTCCTCTCCGAGCGCTTGTTTGCGGCACACCGGGCCACGATAGGACGTGCGAGCAAGGTTTTGATGCCCGTCGCAAATCATCCGTCATGTGACGATATCAAACGTTTAAGGGCCTCTGCTCCCAGCTGACAGACTTTAACAAGCCTCTGTTATTACCCGAACTGTTTCACTCTGATTTATCTCTTCATTCTGACCATTGTAGTTTTTTTTTTTTTTTTTGTGTGCTTCACCCATTTCCTTGTTCTTTGGCGGAGGGTTGGGGGAGTGATGAATCTGGAGTCGTGATCTTGTCGGGTGTTGTGAAAATCCACTTGGCCTCGCAATTCATCAGTAAGGTCTGTCCATGCCCTCATCTATCCCGGTGGTACCATAAAAATCAATTGATTTGGCCTGCAGCGTGCAAAGCTTCTGTTATAACTTCGCTTCCTCGGATTTCAATGGAGCTGGTTTCTGGCACAGGCTAAACGCTGTGACAATACTCGTCTCTGTTTATCAATCCAAATCAAAAGGACACATTAAGCATTTTTCCTCACAATTTAAAAGTGCCCCGAGGTGTTTGAATAACGTATCTGTGACATGCTTTTGTGGTGCAAAAGCAGTGATTTATTCACAGGTTGGCAATAAAAAAAAAAAAAAAAAAAAAAGAATAATACAACAATTTACCGCTAATTATTTTGTGGACTTCCAATTGAAGACTGTTGAAAAAAAAATTAATAAATTCTTGGCCCCAATTCTGTATATTTCTGCGATTGTTTTCACGTCAGGATTGTATTTCTTCAGTGTACATTTCTGGCTGGCGAGAATGGCAGTGAAGAGATCTTCTGCTCTCAGCACAGCTCGAGGGGGGAGGGCGGGGGCTGCGGCGGTGGTTAGGGGGGCTTCGGAAGGTGCAGTGTCCCCGAGACTCTAAACCTTAGCGAGCAAGACGGATTTCCGAGCAGCCGGCCTGCCACCTGATAAGACTCGGCAAAATCCCGGAGGGCAGGATTCGATTAAAATAATCAACAAGGAGGCGCGAATATCTCGGTGTGTCTTCTAACGGCACAGACTTTGCGATAGCGGAAGATAGTATGAGTTTGTGCGCTACTGAACATTACATTTGGCTTCCGAATAACTGCGGCTTGCCACATTGCAGGATTTGACTTGTTGAGGCATTTAGTACCTGGCAATTAATACAACAATAATCCTTCATAAATCCAAAGTACCTCGATTTATGATTGCCCCAATTTACGAGAACCGATTTTATTTAGAGCAAATCTAAATATCGGTAATTCATGCAAAGAAGGGAGACTAATTCACACTGAATTAAGTGTTGCTTTGAGGACTTTGCTATTTTAAAAAAAGTAAACAACGCCGAATGTTATTCCTAAAAGCCTTTTTAACACTCGCAAGTCACATATCTCAACGCTCGGCCGGCTAGACATCAACCAAATAAAAGGAAAAAAGGTAAACAAAATCAAAGCCAATGTGTTTATTACGAGTGAGGAAAAGTGCCAATTAAGTCCCCACAATGGTTTCAGCCATTTACGGTGACATTTTTGTCGCACCTCAGCTCACCCCTACAGATGCAACGCTTCGTGCGCTTTGTGTTTCCAACCGCCGCACGGGGAATTCAGCAAAAGGTCACATTAAGATGGCAAGCCAAACAGAGCAGAAGAGTATAATCCCTCTCCAGGAATTCAAACTTCCACGCTTGATGCATAAATCCATGCAAAAGTTCTCTCATGGTGCAACACGGCTTTTCGATGGATCTCTCCTGTCGTGACTGGAATGTTATAGAAAGTATTAAATGGGACATTTTTTGGCTAATTTGTTAAAAACAATTTTTGTATGCAAGTAGTCAGTTCTCTGACGTGCATGCCCATCAATCAAGTGTGAAATTAAAGAAGCGAGTCAATCTTTAGTCGGCCTATTTCTGAAAATGTGTTTGTGAGCGAGCCGTTCTGCACTTCTGCCCGACTGTTCTGAAACCGAGAGGTTAATTAACATAATTACCATCCCCACACCGAGTTTCTCCGCCAATGACACGATGAGCGAGGCGATATGAAGTTCCAGAGACAAAGAAGCGGTTTATGACATCATGTCAAAGGCAAAAAGTAAGCAGTAAAGCGCATCAATAAATGAAGCTAGATAATGTAATTTCGTTAGCCCCTGCGAAAAACATCTAATATTACTGCAGTTTATTGAATCACTTCCAGTAGTTGTGAAAGTCGATCTTCATTGGTCGAGCATTTTCACTCGTGGAGGCAGCACTTCATATACATATACTGTATATCGATACACATATGATACCAATCATTCATATTTACATAAGAGAACATTTTGTTCAATATAAAAACTTTTCAATTGACTAACCCCGTTCAAGAACCAAGTATGTTTGTAAATTGAGGTTTTCCTTACAAAACCAGCCAGACATACCAGCACCTGACTTTAACTATAAATGTAAAATATGCAGAGTATAAATGGGCCATTCGACCCAAAGAGCTTCCGGAAAAAAAGACAGCATATTTGAGCGAGGAGTGACTTATTCTCAAGAATCTGTGCCTCGAGAGCCACGCTTGAAGACACTTGTTGGCTTCTGTGAACAGCTTTAAAGTAAAGCATGTCACTTCCGACTCATATTCATCTCGCTGCTGCTAATGAGATGACTCGGGAGTCAGGGAGGACTTCATCCTTCGGCGAGGCGTCGTTCGAGGTTAATCCGTGGTTCCGTCTCAAAACACGGGCAACTTTGGAGCTATTCTTCGACACTGTAGATGTCGGCGATATCCTCCGTCGGCCGACCGGTAATTGCAAGTCCAAGTGTGGCGAGTTTACCGACATGGCCCTCGTAACTGTTGGCAAGAGTGGCCCGATGATTTCATTTACAGCTAAAACCTCCGCTGAGCTTCACAGATCGGGCCACGGGACCAGCGCCAAGATAGTTGGAGGTCACCTTGCCGAAAGAGCTGGCAGGAAGTGCAAAGCTCCTGTACAGCTGCTCATCCGACATGCCTTTTCCTCACTAATGTTCAGCTCGAACGGAAGCCCGCGCCGGTGGTGGGGGTCCGCTGGCGATCATATGCCACATGACGAGACACTAAAGCAGTTTTAACTTCTCACCTTTGCGCGGTGCGGCTGCGGCCGCCCTCGCTCTGACCCTTCGCTGAACCTCGCGAGCCATTTCCTGTACGCTGTCGTGTCAGACTGACAACTCCACCTAACAAGGTCCCGCTGACCTCGGGCGCGCGTCCTCTTCAGTTCTGGCCTTCGCCAACCGTACCCGCCGCAGGGGCTTGCAACTTTAATTAACCCCGAACCCGGCACCGGGCCACTTTTGACAGCTTTCCAGCATCTGGACAACTTGCAAGTGGCAGAGCATTAATGCGGTACACCTGCCGGTCTTGAAATTAAGCTCTTTATAAAACTATTTTATTAAAACTCAGCTAATAGAGCTCAACCTATCCTTATGATCCTGATGTAAACAGATTAGAACAGCAAACTAAATCCTCCAGTCTGCACTGAAATGTACAGTTTTTGCCTTTGGCTCTCTGGAAGATGAAAGATGGTTTAAAAAAAACCAAAACAAAAAAAAATAAAACCTGAACATTTTCAAATATTAAGTCTAGAATGAAACCCATTTTACCCAATTTGTATGGTTGAAGCCATTAAATAACAATGAATTAAAAAATGCTAATCATTTTCACATATGCAAAGCACCCAACGCAACCTCTGCGCATTAGCGGGGGTACATTTCTCCGATTTTAAACACTTCGCATCAAACGATGAGGTAGTCGTATTGCTTGTATCGCCCCTTGAAAAAACATGACTATCCTAATAACTTTTTTTCCCCTCTAAAAGTATTCATTTGGTGTAGCAACATTACACTTTTTCCTCGAAAATAGGCAGCCTTGGAATTCCTATGGTAGTGACATGTGTACAGTACAGTTCAGTTGTATTTAACTTTTCGGTACGACACATTTGCATTGAATAACTGTTAACTGTTTGTTTTAAAAACATTTAGGGACAATATTTAACTTTCATGGGCAATGCAATGGAATTACTTCAAGTACTTCCTGTCCCTACACTTGGGTGCAAAAATGTTAGTGGCTTACAATAATATTAACAATACCTTTTAGAAATAAAACCTCTGCTTCGTTTTTGATGAACACTATGTTTACTGTATTTTGTCATTATGATGGTACTTGGAGAGTATATATATATATATATATATATATATATATATATATATATAATATATTATATATATATTATATATATATTATATATATATTATATATTATATATATATATATATATATATATATATGGGTTTCTCATTTTTGTTTTACTCCCCAGTAAGGGGTCGGCCAAAGAAAGTTTTAGAAGCCCCTCAGCTTATTGGTGGGGGTCTCACTTTGTGGGGGCCTAAGAGAAATTCCGGAACACTGTTAGCAATGTTCTGAGAATTTGCGAATCCCCGGCCAGGAGTTTTTTGTCAGTGCTGTCACGCATCAGCGTCTCGAGAAATTGGAAACGGGTTCAAATGCAAACCTTGACATTGCTGGCTATCTGGATGACATGGACCACTTGAAAACGGCGTGGCCTGCGAACGCAAGCAATTACGGATGCCTAACAATGGGTTTTTTTGCTTGCAGCACGCTGGGATATTTGGGTCTGCGCTGTACAATATTATCTAATCGCCCCAATCTGTGACTGCTCTCTCATGTGGGAGCAGACTGGGCTCATGCATTAATTAGACTCTCTTTGCCAGGTCACCAACAGGGCCAGAGGACATTGGGAATTATTCATTGTATCAGCATAGCCGTTGTACCCCAGCCGAACAGGATAAGTGTTGATGAGGGCGTGGGGTGCACGAATCTCCTCCTACGCAACCCCTGGCTTCCCTTTTCTTTCTGCGTCCCTCTTCAGCCCGACCCGCTCTCCTCCTGGATGTCAAGAGGTGTGAAGAAGTGGGAGTAGCTCTTTCTTTTGCCGCTCTCTCAGCGGGAAGCCCCCTTTAGGCTCAGCAGCATGTCACAATTATTATTCTCTACCTCCGCCTTCCAGAGGCCTCCTTAGCGGACAACTTCTATCCTTCCTTTTTCCACACGTCAGTACAGGAACTGGTCCAGATATCAGGTCCTGGAAGTCCAAGCTTGTTTAACTTTGGCCCCTCAAAGACTGATGTGCTTCTATGCGAATGGAAAGCCTGGTGCTCGACAGCACAAACATATGAAATGTCTGGTCCTCTGAGACACCGCAAAATCACATTTTCTAACGAGAGACCTGCTCTGTATGGGAGTTTACATCATAACAGTAAATCATCATAAGGAGGCAGACAATTTTGGTAAATTGTGATGGTAAAGTGAAAACCTCTCTACTCATCCCATCGGTGCAACAGTTTCTCAGTAGCACAATTGAGAAGTGAAGGACGAAACAAGAGGAAGAGGCTGCCAATAATGGCCACAAGCCAAATTAATTGCTTGTATACAAATATAATTGGGTCCCTAGAGTGTGCGGCCACCCGTCAAGTGTCAAATGGAACAACCACGTAAATCTTTTATTAGCTGCCTGGTTTGAAAATGTGTCTTGTGAGCGAGACGTTTGGAATTTTACAATTTGTGATGCCACAATTTTGACTAACATAACATAACTGCCCTCGTACCAAATAAACTCACAGGGGGCAGGAGACACAGTTTGCCCCCTCATAACAGGCTAATTAATGAAAAAAAAAAAAAAAAGTAAGAATGACCGATGCACACTTTCTGTAACACTTTTGTTTGGTGCTGTGCCGCAAGATTTTTCTCAGATAAAATATGCGCCTCGTCTTAAGTGAATAGAATAAAAATGACAATGAGGGTGTGCAAGTGTGGCGTTTTGACTAAAATATTTAAAATGTTATTAAGACCCTTAAGTGCGCCAGTACTGTCATTCTTGACCTTAGGGGTATTCTGACTAAATTATGTCACACATTTTTTCGTTAAAAAACCTGGCAACTGACGTAAATTGTCCGGGGAAAAAAATCACGTTGAAGTGCGCCAGGACAAAATGCAACTTCAAATTTTGCCATCTTTTGAAGAACGCGGTCATTGCCGATCCTTGGGGTATTTGGACTGAATTACAGTATGTCACAAGCTTGTTATAAACACACCTGGGAAATGTTTTCAATTGTGAATAAAAGCATAACATGTCTCCCTTATGTGGTACATGGCGCGCCATCTCGTGGCGCGACAGAATGTCAGCCCGGCTCGGTCCAAGTTACATCTCTGCAAGGCGGAAGGCATCCTGCCTTTTGTGAAAGCCTCAGACAAGGGGAAGCTGGCAGCTTGGCGCAATCACAAAATTCCACTCATGACAAGACTGCCAGGTGTATCGCCAGGTGTGGTTGATTAGAGGGAATGCGACGCACGGCGGCGAAGGTGACAACCTGCGCCGCGTTCCAGCCGAGAGTCGACGGAAGTTCTCTGATCAAAGCGACGTCGAGGACGCCAATGTCACTGCGGCACAAAGTGACAATGACAAAGAAAGTTTTCAAGAGTTTCAAGGATTCCGACTCCTGCCGAGACTGATTAAAGGTTGCACGTCTCGCTCAAAGATGCAGTCGGGTTCGAATAATATTTGATTGCAGCCAGTAAGACACACAATGCCCATCATGGCAGGATTTTGTTCCCACAAACTGGATTTTCAGAAAGGCAGCGCTGATCAACTGGTAACAACTTGCTACTCAAAGTACAAAAAGTGCCCAACTGAAAATAGTCGTTTGCGATTCACGTATGTATTTAAAGAATGAGTATTATCACCGAATAAATTGGTAATTATTTCAATGATTAATATTCTCCGTTATTCCTGAATTTTTGCGATTGACTGGGCTTGGTCCCTAACCCATACGGATAGTGAGAGGGTTCACAGTATTTGCATCCGTTTCATGCCAACTCGGGGGAGAAACATTTAAAGTTTTTTCATTACAGATTAAAGTTGTCTGAATTACATGCAGACAAACTCCCCCGCCCGCCCCTTACGTGACACGACTCCAACTCGCTCGTTTCAGTTTCAAGGCGTTTTAATCAGCGTCGTTTGAACGCGCCGCGTGGAACGAGAACACTGGAAGAAGAGCGCTATCTCCTTAGCGGGGCTCGAATATTCTAATTTGTTTGAAACCCAAAAATGTTAGCAAAGCAATCACGAGATAACGCAAAGGCGCCAACACGAGGCAATCACGGCGCCGGGGAATTCCATTTACATTCTGACAGACCGTCGTGGGGACAATAACAGGGGAATAATATGGGATAATTACTGGAAAAGCTTGTGGAATTTTGGTGGGTGAGATGGGACGCGGGACGTGTTTGCATTTCTTAAAACGCTTGGTAAACAGACTCCATTTACCAAGTGAAAAATGCTCTTCCAAAATAGAATGATGTCTCCTTTTTCTCACATGGCTTTCCACAAACTACTCGAGACAATTCAAAAGATACTTTCAGTGTTTGCCAACCATTAATTAAGGCGAGGCGCATATTTTATCTGAGAAAAATCTTGCGGCACAGCACCAAACAGAAATGTTACAGAAAGTGTGCATCGGTCATTCTGGAATTGGAGGACATTTTCTCTCGTTAAAAAGTGGACACATTTGAGGGAAGATAGAGGGGCGTCACGAAAAAGAGCCATTTCGCTTAATCGTCATCATAAAACTGAAAATAGATTTCTGAGGAAAGTCATAAGATCCCAAATAGCCCAAGAAAGAACATTTCATTCTTCTGAAAATATTTGCACCTTGTTCCAACTGTTGAAGCAACCTTCACATTTGATAAGATTTGCTTGGTCGTATCTGATAATGTCATCATTCAACTTTCAGCTATTAAATAGCAACCGGTCCTGGTTAAAGAGTTACATTATTATTGTTGTTTATTTTTTGCAAAGGGCAAACTTTTTAATTAGGATTCATCATTTTGTGAAGTCTTTCTCATGAGCCAGTGTTTGAAATAAGCAGGCATGGACACTGGACAGAGGCTTTAAAGCACATCGAACAACACATTTCGGTTTAATGTCGTAGTCTCGCTGAACTCCCTGGACTGACACGGTTGAGTTATTATATATTGTATTTCTAATAAACACCAGTCTCGCGGGTTGAATATCTCCGCACAGTTACACATTCAACAGTTGCCACCCACTTTTAATATATGTCAAGCACAATAGAGAAAAGGCATTGTTTAAAAAAATAAACTGCATTCAAAAACATGTATAACATTTAAAACATAATTCACGCTTCGATGTTCAAGTGCCTCTCAGAGTAAAAACTGATGACAAACATGACAAGTACATAATGAATTGAATTTCACAAAACTTCACATATCTTGGCACAGAGCTCTTCTTTTTAGGAAAGTGAAACGTCAATAGATGGTCTTCTCGCGAGGAAAGTGCAGTCAATAGTTTCTTCTCATTAGGAAAGCACAACGACAACAGTTTTTCATCCTTTCAGGAAAGCGCACCATCAATGGTTTGCCATCTCTTTCGGAAACCGCAACATCAATAGTGTGTCTCCTTTTTATGAAAGTGCAACGGCAATAGTTTGTTTTCTTTTCAGGTAATGAAGCATGCAGACAAGTGTAATAGTTTGAACAGCCTGAATTATTCTGCTATAGAAAAGCCAATGGCATTGGTCACGTAGAAGGCTGCTCGGAGTTATTTTTCACACCGCGCTGGTTTTCGGTGGTTCTGCAATGATATTCACTCGAAGTTGACGTAGCGCCGAAACCATATCGCGAGCCAGAGGCTGAGTAACATCCAAACGTCAAATGCGAGTAACCCTTGTGAACTCAGGACCCTGTGTAAATTTTTACTACCCGTCTTGATCTAGAGCCAGTGAGGCACATACCCTGACGGTCAAAAATCACCTCCTTCCAAGGGGAACATTCAACTTAATTTAAAGTGTAATGGTTCCCATCGGTCAGTGAACCTAAAGTATTATTCCTTGGACACGCACGAGCACGCAGTCATTAATTCCCTCGTCATGATACTTTGTCAAACCGACCACCAATTACAGGAGCTGCTATAGATTTTCATTAAAGTTGTCCCCATTTCAGTTTAAATCGCATTTGAGGCGATATTGTCTTTTGAGTGGAATAGCACAGCTGCACCCAACTGATTTTGCAGAGACAGTTTCCTCTTTATGAATGATTTTACAGATGATTCAGGGTGTAATAAGATACACTTTGATTTGCTCTGTGTACTTTTTGTCTTGGCTGTGGCTCTGTTGGTCACACAGCGTGGCACGCTTTCTGAAACCCCTCAGCGTGAATCATTTATTATCCAAGTGGATTGGCAAAAAGAGGGAGACATCTATCGAGTCTTCCTGATGTAGCCACCTCACAGCTTGCTTCCTGTAGACCACAAAGGCTAACAAGCCCAGCCCTTACCTCCCTCGTTCCAGGAAGCGGGACGGATACCACGAGCGGTTCCGTCTAGGGTCACTGAGACGCAAATGCTAAGACAGTAAGCTTCCCCCGTGCAACACCGCTAATCTCTCAGCGAGTCCCTTATAGATTGATCGGCATTGGAAGCTGTTATTGATTTACGTGGGAACAGCGGGCTCATTCAACTACAAGCTCACAACCACACTTGGTATGTGGATTTGGGTAGATGGGCCTTGCAGGAGGTACGATGCTAACAGACACAGTGTTAAGTGAATTCAGAGATTTAAATAATAGAATGCACATGCTCGTAGATAAATGCTGAAAAAGCTTCAAGCAATCCAGAAGGACCAAAATATGCAAATTGGGACTGGCAGATAACACTGCTATTTTCTTGCACGTGCACTTGATCTTAACCCAATACTGAATTGAAGTCATTCTATCACTCTTCAGCTCGATCACATTGGTATTATCCCAGAAACGTTCAACGGCTTGGGAGTGTTGTGGATTGGAAACTATGTACGCAACCTCATAAGGGGGGCATTTATCTTAGCTATTTGACATCATTCAAGTGGATGAAATGGCCGTCTACGCGCTCCCGCCGTCCTTTAATTTGACAAACGCTGCAAAATAAGACCTCGGAAATTGTCTCCACCAGCGACCCGCGCTTCGGATTTCATTTTAGAACCAAAAATGACCTCTATCGCCTCGTTGCTGCATTGGGACTGTGACAGCTGCCGAACTTGGCAAGTGATGTCATCAGTGTGATCGTGATCTGCGAGCAAATTGCTGTTCTAAAAGACAAAACGGCTCACTGATCGGGTCCCGATCCATGCAGAAATCTATGAATGCATCGGGCGTGTGTTGAATCCATCGGAATGAGCTCTTGGCACGTGTCGCGCTCCCTGGCAGCGGCTGCTCTTTGATTATCCCTCAAAAGGTTTAGCACATAAATGGGAGAGCTTGCTTTGATTGCTTGAGAGGCTGCGCATTCCCTTAAATACCAGTCCAATTTTTTTTAATAGACCAATCAACAGCATTGGACCACCAAATTAATCATCTTGAAGTTTTTGTGATTAATCCCCTTCATCCCCTTATTTGATGCCTTCAGTGTTCAATAATATGTAGATTTGGTCTTTTACTTTTGCAAACAGACGGCAGGGAGAGACAAGCTGGATGCTAACAAATGGATTCTCCTAATCCAACATGCAAGGGGTCAGTTATTTGGACTTTAACTAAACTTTTCTAAATGTACGCAGGTATCCTTCTTCTAACCATGTACACATTAGAGACCATTAGTCCAGATACTGTATGTATGCACTTGGAAGAAAGATGAAATCCATTTTCTATGGTGAGCTGGACCCTTTCCAAGATGACTTTGGTTGAAGCTCGCCTGTCAATTACATACACGCGTTCACACTCACGTTAATACACATGGACAATTTAGAGTCTAGTGAACCTAACGCGCATGTTTTGGGACTGTGCGAGGAAGCTGAAGTAACCCGCAGAAAAGCCACGCAAGCACAGGGAGAACATGCGAGCTCCATCACGGAAGGCCAGAGCTGAGATTCGAAACCCTGAACTGTGAGGCAGCTTTGCGAACACCATGTCACAAAAGATAGATGTATTCAACGGTTTTTAATTGGAAGCAATTTTTTAAATAATTCAGCCGGCTTGAAAAACATTCCAATTTTAATCATTAGGGACATAGCGCATGTCAACAATTTTAATTTGTTGCATTCTTCATGAACTGACTGACTGACCTTTTGGCAAGTTGCAAAGGAGAAAGGGGCAAATATTAAATGAACAGTTGAGCAGTGATTTCAAATCACATTATCCAATTTCCCTTCATTGGTCTTAAAATTATGACTTATTTACTGCAAACGTGTCTTTGTTCATCTATCGATGCCAGTGACGTATAGTGACAGGCAGAACAATTAAATGCTCTTCCACTATATGGCACAAGGTACAATTCACCTGTGCATCACTTTTGTCATTCATCCAACATCCTAATAGCTTTGTGTTCAACTAAACAACAATAACAACAACAAATTTGCCAGATGGCATCAAAGTAAAAGTAGATTTGCAAACGCTGAACTGCGAAACGGCGCGGGTTCCCTGAATATATTTTTTCCTCACATTTTCGCTTGGTGTGGTGATTTGTCTAATTTATGCGCCTTGGCTGAATAAAGGTCGGGAAACAAAAGCTACAAACACACAAGAAATACGACCCAAATGCAATGAGCTCCAACCCAAGCTCTATGACAAAATAAGTCTGGCTTTGAGTCCAAGGCAATACACTCCACACAATATCAAAAACAAACAAAGGAAAACAATACAGTACATGGTGTACCTGAACAGCCTCAAATCGAAGGACAAAGAAACGGAGAAGACAATACCAAACAAACTCACTACAGGTGGGATAAACACACACACGTGCACACAACTGGGATGGCAACTAGCCTCGAAACAAGAGTAATACAATAATCATACCATCAAAGACAAGTCGAGTGTTGAACCCAGCAACAGTTGCGAACAAAGTGATCTTGATACATTCAAACAATAGATCGACTGCTCGCATTATAGAACAGCCAGTTGTAATGAAAGGCAAAAGGGTCCTTTCTAAAAACCCGTGACACAGAACGGGTGCAGCCGCTTTGTGGAATGGGCTCCTGGCCGTAACTAAGAACAAATACTTTGTTACCAGGCCGGTACAGTGGAATCTCAGTTGGGGTAAATCCATTCCAAAAAGTCTGACTCAAACCGAATTGTACAAAATATAAAGCAATATTTCCCATAGGAAATAACGCAAATCCAATGAATCTGTTCTACACACACAAATATGAACAAAAAATGTAATCTATACATAGGTACATTACAGAGTCCATATTATTTTATTTTAAATGAGGTGAATCCACCCTTCAACTTTTACACTCTGCGCTGCATCCAGTCATCATCCACCAGGCTGTCCTGCTTCGTACCGATCGGCGTGTGGAATTGGAGAGCAAGCCACCAATGACGGAGGAGCGGTTGGAGGTGGCAGCCAATTGCAGGCTGAGCGACAGCATGCAGATTTGCATGCTATCGCGAGCGATACGGATTGAAAAAAAATATCGTGAGCTGTAACGTAGTGGTCAACATGAAGGGCTCAACATTTCTCCCCATCACCTTGGACAATGTGTCACATGACTTTTAAACTCCGCCTGGCCATGAATGAACACGAACACGAGGGGCTAAATCTGGATGGAAACATTTGGTCTTTCACTGCATTAATTGCACACGCAGAATTTAACACGCTAATGGCTTTTACCACAAATGAGTTCTGACAGCAAGTCATCATTTTGCCCACTTCCACTCGCAGCATCTTTTGACAATGATCCTGATGGCAGCGAATGTTGGGGAAAAAAAAAAAAAAAAAAGGCTGAGTTCAATGGCGATGCGGCGGCAGCCTCTCCCCCCAAATGACGCCTCAAAGTGAGAGCCCCATCAGTCCCCCTAATTATTGCTGATTGCATGCATTAAGTCATGTCCTGATATCTTGGCGGCGCCGTTGGTGGTCCAGTAGTGGTGGTGGTGATGGTGGGGGGACGACGCTGTTTTTCCCAGCGCTAATTGGACCTCGGTTTGGGGAGGCAAACGAGGAAAGTGCCATCAGCAAACTGTCGCGAAATGTATTTTTTATAAAGACGTCGCGGCAGATTTGTGGTGATGTGACGCTACGCCTTGTCCTCAATGAGGGCTTCTTGTTAAAATAAATGCCGTTTGGGCTACATAATTTCAATTTCAAATCTAAACAGACCGGCACATCATAAAAGTTCACGCACTTGAGGACATCAGAGGAAAACAGTTTGTTTTTTACTTATATCCACTAAGGGAAGGAGAGAGAGAGAGAGAGAGAGAGAGAGAGAGAGAGAGAGAGAGAGAGAGAGAGAGAGAGAGAGAGATTAGACAAGCACTCTGGGAGCAATTCTAAATCTTTCAGATCAGCAGTGAAGGGACGGCCGAGCCGGCAACAGAGATACGGAGGCACAATGGCGAATCCCTCCCACACATCCCTGGACAATGCAAGGCAGAAACACTGATGCACCTACTCTATATGCATGCATAGTGGAACACTCACACCTGCACATCCTGTCTAAAGAACAACGAAAAGACAATTTCGTCCTGAGTCACGGATCCCTTTTTCCTCCAAACGTGTCTTGTTTAAAAAATATCCATCGCAGCTCAAACGAAGGTCAGGCTCCACAAATACTGACTTTTTAGGTGCACTTAGATTTCCAGTAGAACCTTCGCCGATTCCTCAGTGTTAGTTTTGCTTGCACGTCAAAGAGCTCAAGGCTTTGGCGTGCATTGCGAGGCGCAAAGAAAAAAAGCAGAAGTGACCTCTTTTCTATCCACAAATCCTCGTAAAACACTCCTCCTGTGGACGTACGCCAGCGTTTACCGAGTGTGCCGCTATAAAGCCCATCCTCTGCATCCTCTCGATCACCAACTGCCCTCACGACATCTATAAACCTTCTCTTTGGTCTTCCTCGAGCTCTCCTGCCTGGCAGCGCCATCCTCATCATCCCACTACCGATATACTCACTATTCCTCCGCTGGATGCATCCAAACCATTGAAGTCTGCTCTCTCCAACGTTGTTGCCAAAACGTCTAACCTTGGCTGTCCCTCTGATGGCCTCATTTTTATCTGAGACTCTTCGATCACTGCTGACACTTTCGTTCCGACCCGTTTAGTATTTCAAGTCGTCCACCCTCGCCATCTCTTCTCATTCTTCCCCCTCCGTCCCTTTCATTCCTACTAATCTTCATTCACTCAATTCAAAAGCATGCCTCCACCTTTGAAAATGCTCTTCCACCTGTTCCCTGCGTTGACTGCAGGGAGTTGAGGTCATCTGGAAACATCATAGTCCACGGGGATTCAAGCTATTTACCGGACATGTAAGGGACGGAATGGTCAACGGCTCATTCGTTCATTTATGCTATACAAAGTTGGTATATGTGGACCAGACATCCTTTTTATATTTCTCTCTCTCATTTGTTCTTTTCTACATTCCAGCTTAATTCACTGCACTTCAACCTTCATAAAACTCCAATTCAATACTCCGACTTGAGTTTGGATCAAGTGGCTTCAGCACAATCCAATTCACGACGTAATACCAATTACCGACACTAAAGGCAAGCCCCTTAAAGTGAAAGCTGCGTAATTAGAACAGCGACTTGAGGAGAATGAAACAACAAGCGAGCCAGTGGAGTTGAAGGACATCGCTGAGGCCCCGTGTGGAGGCGACGCATGAGTGGGCTCAAATTACAGGTCATAATTGCCCCCTTTGCCATCGCAGGCCTGGAATCTCACAAGTGAGAGAGTGGGGAAAGGGAAAGTGGAGGTGATCCAAGGCCACACTCAAATGCCACATGCATGAAATTGTAGTCAATTAAGGATGATCCACAGCCTCGACCAAGGGTGAAATAAATGAAAAGAAACTTAAAGGTTAGCTGTGTGATTGGGGAAGGTACGATCATCAAGACGTGAACTTGTTAGGCCTTAATGAGAGGAAGCCGACAAGGAGACGCTAAGCCAGGAAGGACTTCAAGAGGAGGGGATTGTGTTTGCGGCAGTGGGCGGGTCACCCGATGATGACAGCGATGACGCCCGTTGCCTTGACGGCAGATTTACGGCGTCATCAAAAGAGATGCCCGGGGGCGTGTTTTACGAGCCTCGCAGATGATGAGTGCCCCGGCGGAGAGTTGAGTGGAACGGCTGCACGAGTGGACGGTGTCGCTTTCTCTTTGACTTGTTAACTTGTGACTCGAGAGCCTTTTTGGCCTGTCAGCAGAAAGCTGTTGGAAAAGCAAACAGCCATTATTCGCACACCCGCGCAACTTTAAGCAGCTTGTCGCTTGGCATGAGGCCGTCTGGTGGTGATGGAAGACTCCAAAAGCGTCTGCTAACACCCAGGTCTTAGTTCTTCACGTCGCGGTCGTCCCCATGCTACGGATTTCCTAAGACGCCAAGGCTTTCTTCTATTTGTGACCGACGCTACTTCCGACTTTCTGGCAGTGTTTTTAACGCCCCGACCGAATTCCACTCGTTAAGTCCGGCCATGAAAGGGCCTATGAAAGCCCAGGACTGCATTGTGCAAAGTGAGAGGCTGAGTGACTTCAAAAAATGCATTTGAAGTAAAGGTCACTGATAAACTGCCCCCCCCTCCCCCAGTGATTGGGTCCATTTGTGATGGATTTCAGCCTCTTGTCTAAGGGGGTGCCATATATCTCATGTCTGCATGTGACATTAAAGGCCTGAAAGGGACAAATATTTAAAAGTCTTATTTAAGGCTCCATCATGCACTCCGTGGTGGGGAAACAATGAAAAAAATGGAACTTTGCTTGGATGGACGTTGGGCGTATGACAAAGTATGATTACAAATAGATTTTTTTCCCCCTTTCACCTCAGGTTCAATGATCCCGTTTGTGGTTTGATGGGACCATAATGGCGTTTCTGTGCACATACAGTGCGTGTCGCTTAATGTCATTTGATTTTATTTTCCATCAGCTCTGATCGTGCTGTAATTGATTTGCTAATTGCTTTTAATTATAAAGGAAATTACTTCTTTCTCCCGCACAAGTTGGGTTATCTGTTTTAGTGGCTATCAGCACGGAGTTAATAAACTGAATGATAGGGTTAATAATTCCAATCAGTGATTAGACCCGACTAAGCCCAAAGAAATTGAATTTCTTCAAGAGCATGTGATGGCTTTCTACAACGTACTTGATGCCAATTATATCAAACTGGTTTGTGAATAAAAGAGATCATCCGCACCCGTGGTGTTTCAACACCTACACCTTTGCCTGTTCTCAAAGTAAATCTACTGTTTTACAGCTTGCTTCGCCTCTGAATACCCGTTCCCATATACCAGGAAACAATTTGCAGCATTAAAAAAAAAAAAAAAAAAAATGTGTCAGCATTATTTTCACCATATTTTTTTTCCAACAATGCGGTTACATTGCCTGCTCTTCATCCCAATATATATTTTCTCTCTGCCTATTGTCATTAATGAATAACTGAGGCAATCAAACCTCTCCTAGGAGGGACCAAAACACATTCCAAAGCAACAAGCTCAAGCGTGACCATTCCTAAGTGCCTCAAATCCTGCTGCATCAACTCCAAAACTGCCCATGTGCTTTCTGCACCCTCCCTCACAAAAAACAAAAAAACAGTGACAGAAGAGAAGAAGCCCATGCATAATTAAATCTGCATAGCGAATGCAGAAGAGGACAAAAATAACTATACATCAGCGTGGTTCTGTACGAGCACCTCCCTTTACTGCCACAAAAATAAACAAGGAAATGAGCGAATCGGGGGCCCGGGAAAGCCCTATAAAAATGTAATGGATAGATATTATTAAGCTGCGTTCGCATGGAAGGCTGTTGTAAGGATGTCTTCTTGACTCAGAGTGCCGTGAATGACAGGGAGGGGATTAAGGCCTCGTGCGGGGATTTGTTCAAGACTCCTAACGTGTGATAGCGATGAACTGCAGGTGGAAGACCAAGGGCACAAAATCAACAGTAAAATAGCTGGCAGGTCATTCGGACGAGTGGCCATTCACCAAGACTGCGACTCTTCCCAAGATGACCGTTTACGGCGCAATCAAGTATGCGCCACTTATCGGAAGCTGACGCAAATCAATACTCAAAGCAGCTCTGGTCAAAGATGTCTTAACACCCTCTCGACAAGGTACCTTCAAGGATCTTTCTGGAAAGGTGACCTAGACCTCGGTGAAAGTCGACACACAACTGATAGAAGAAGAAGAAATTGCAGTTGTTGTATCAGATGGGTAAAGTAGCATAACCCATCTTTGTAGGACGAAAATGATGTGAAAGGATGATGGTAATAAGAGAAAAAGAAATGAAACCAATTTTCTAGAGAACCACTGCCACCTTAAAAGGCTCAGCGTCCTCACATTAAGGATATACTGTGAAGAAGAATGGCTAATGTGGTCTTGTGCTGTTGTACGGGTGGGCTGCTTCAGCAAATAAAAATACAGGCGCAATGACAAGGCGACCCCCCCCTTTTCACGCTTTACATACAAATAGCTGTCAAAATAAAATTGCTTATTTTGAATAAGAATATGCCCGGGACAAAAACGCAAATATATGAGAGGACAACGTAGCTCACTGGAACGGAAAGAGTGAAAGCATGAAATAAAAATGTAATGTGTTCTAAATTGAAAGACAGTCGGGCTTTGCAAATACAATGGACCCAATTCACTTTTTTCAATACCCTACTTGCTTTGAGTTTTACATCGGAATACTACACGGAAGCGATCGCACCACAACCGGCTCGCACACCGATAATTCAATACATATCCTTTTCCGTCCACTACATCCGATCTACATATCTTAACAGACAATATTTTTGATATTCATACGTCAAAGATCGTAGGCCTAAGCGGTCACTCGAGTTAAGGTGTCTCATAATCTATGAAATAAGACGCATGATGTTTTCCATATTCAAATACAATCAAGCACTTCAGACTCATTTAGAAAAACGAGGCAATTATCGATCAAGGTCAGGAAATTCATCACAGACAAGAAGGCTCTGAATGGGATATCATTTGGCTTCACAGCAAAACTCGAGCGCAAGCATAATTCAAACCATTAAGGGCTAAAGTTAGCTCTCCCTTCCCAACCCTAACCCTCCCCCTCGCCGCCAATCTATCAAAGTGTGTGCCATTTTTAGTGCCAACTCAACAGCGGCTCGCCAGCGAGCTGCCCTTAAGAACACGTTTCATTTTCAAGTCCTCAGGGCCTGGACAAGCATCCTCAACATCGCGGGCATCGAGACCGAAAGGATGCGCGGGGCGGAAAAATGGTTTGCCGTCGCAAGACGCGTGTTGCAGTGTTGTTTGCTGAGGGGGTAAGAGTACCCAGACTGTGTACTTAAGTAGAAATACCGATATTTGTTTAAAAAAAAAAAAAAAAGGTCAAGTAAAAAAGTAAAAATCAGTAATAAAGAAACCATTTAAAAAGCATTCTCTAATTGTGTTAGCCTTCCCACATGCTTCAAACACGTCAACTTTTTTGAAGTATTCCTTCACCATTTTCACTCTTGCTCACAGAGATCTCCAGATAATGCGTGCTTGCTTCAAGCTTTTCATTTGTCACCCCGAGTTTAACTTTACTGTAAAAATGACACAAAACAAGGGATTCAAGCATCGTCTATGCCAGTATTGGTGGACCTTTCGATGGCGCCCAATCAAGCTTGTAGTTTGTGATGGTACGGAGAAGGCAGCGATCGTGCTCCTGGGGAGCAGGTGAAGCAGAAATGGAGGGTGTCGGCGAGACAAATTTACAAATTCAAATTGAGTGACAGCTCTCCAGTCATTCCCTACTTGCCTCATTTGCCGCCGTTCCGAGGGCTGCCGTGGCACACGAAAATGACAAACACACACTCGATGAATGGACTTGCCACATTGGTGCGTTTTTGATGTTTATAGATTACCTGTAATTGGACTGTCAATGGGGGTGTAGGAAACAGATCATGCAAACCCCCAAAGAAACTGGTTTTACACACAAGGGGACACTTATTCATGCACATACCTTGAAAATGAATGAACAATTGGTTTAACATGGAAAATGCAATTGGATAAATTCAAGCAAGAAAGTGACTTTCAAGCGGATATTTTTATCATCGTTTATATAATTTGCAAGTGAATCCTTCCTTGTCTCTTGTGGTTAGGATGCGCTGGCTCTGAGATTCTCGTTTATTGATGAACAACGGGGCTATGCAGATGGGAAAAATGGATTCCAAATCTTGAACAATGGGAGTATGATTAAAATGTCTGCAGAAAGAAATCAATCCTAAAGCACAGACTGAAGAAATAATGTAGTCATTCTAAAAGCTATGCATACATTGAACGCGGCGCACTCGCGGCATGACAATACCGAGGCCGTCATGTGTGTGCCGAATGGTTCGACTCTCCTTAAAGGGAGGCAAAAAGAACAGCTGTCAGTGAGAGCGACCGAGATGATCGATAGCCTACTCCGCCGGGACACCGAGGCCATTCTGAGATGGGGAACCATTACGTGGAAACGCCAACGGTCCCCACCGCAGAATTTACACCATCCATCGTTGCGTGTATCAAAAGCGCTTCGTGTCAGTGTCCCAATCTCCGCAAAGTCATTGTACGACCCCTGTGGGAGGCAAGATCTTCCACAAAAACAAATAGGAAGCACAACGCAGCCTCGCCCCCCGACGGGGACACCTTGAAATGGATTACCTGTCTTTAAACACCCATGCTCTTTCATCGACGACTCTCTCTCCTTTTCAACATCTCCAGTCTCCTAATCCAAATTATAAATCCCAACAGGAGAGTGAAAGACAGTTCCCAGAGGGGACAGCTTTCATGTAAAGAAGAAGGAACCGCATGTGGCTGACTTGACTAAAAATACACCAAGGCCTTTTGTATTTTTTTTTTCTGTCATACTTTCAACCTTGACTGAGGACAATGACTTATGTGGCACGGCAGGGAGGGAGGAAGCTTCTGCAGACCTCCGGCTACCTTGGCGATCATTCAAAATCAATACATAAAAAGCCCAACTTTTAAGATCAATTCAAAACTGCAGAATAGTCCAATGCCCTGCAGACAAAAATCCTGAACATGTCAAGAAAATCCTCCTCCTGTTAAATAAGAGAAAACAGGTTCATTCCAATTAAGGCATATTAGGGAAAGTTTCATCAAAAACCAATTTGAAAACAGTTTTAGTAATCCATTAATGCTGTGCTACTTTAACTAGTCCAGATGGATGGTGTTCCTGATGGTTGGTGGATAGCCACCGTGTCCCAAAACAAGGCTGCGATATTTCAAGAAAGTCATCGTACTGTTAAATAATTTTTTCGTGTCTTTCCTTTTAAGTTATATTAGCGAAGGTTTAAAATAAAGAATCATCGTCAAACGGTTTATTTATTGATTAATGCCCTGCTACTTTGAAAGGTCCAATTGGATGGAGTTCTGTAAGGCTGCCATTTTCCAACAAGGCTGACACATTTCAAGAAAATCAGCATTCTGTCTCAGACAGCGAACGCAGTCCTTCCAATTAAGGCGAATTTGGTAGTTTACAAGTTTATAATAGAATAATGTCATGCTACTTTGACTGGTCCAGAGGGATGGAGTTCTGTTATGGTTGGCCACCATGTTGCCAACTCTTCCAAATCAGTTGGAGCCCAGTGTAGTTCTTATTTGAGGAGGTCGTCGTTTTTCAGCGGATCTCCCTTTCAATCCCGCCAACGTGTGACGTCGCAAGAGGTGTAGTATTCTGGCAACGACTTGCCCTCACTGGAATCAAGACTGCATAATAGAAGAGACATCGAAAAGACATTAGTCGACACGCTTTACATAGCAGCTGCTGCCACGGATGCCTGGATGCGGGCTCGCCAGCGTCCCATTATGTTTGCCAACGTAAACGTCTCCTCCCTGTGCCATCATAAATCCACGAGAGTTGATTAATGAAGTCGATTCGCAGCTATCGAGCTGGGTGCAAACTGTTCAATTATGCATCTTTGACTCTCCTTATATCACGTTCGGGTCTCATGCTGCCACGTGCGTAGGAGGCCTCGCAGGGAGAGACGAGCGCGCTATATTTGTCGGAGAGGTGACCTTTCGCCATGGCGACAAATTGAAGCCGAGTGATTGGTGAGTACTGTCAATTTGGCCTTTGGTTAGAGCTTTGCCGGGGTTCTGGCACAGGTCCCGGCAGAACGCCGTTCATATTCTGAGTTCATCAAAGCGCACGACTGGGGCGGTGTCCCCTGTAATACAGCGATAATATCAAAACAAAGAATGAGATTCGGAGTCTGCCTTCTCAGTGGGTCCTTGCGTTTCCAAACTGCTCATTTTTGCTTGGAGTGTGCACCTTTTGGAGCGGTAGTCTTTTTTTTTTTTTTTTTTTACTGTTATTCCTTAAATCGGCATAGGCACTGGCAAGTTTTGAGAATAGAAACTAATACCTTGGTGGTGGACAGTTAAGACTTGTAAAGAGAAGGAATCATTGCAGTTTTTCTTTCGGGTCTGCTCAAAAACTACATCCTGCTGATTCCATCCTCCCATTATCTATAAAAATGTAATCTTCACATCTTTTCCCATGAACAATATAATGAGGATCAAATTCCTTGGGGTCTCATGCATCAGCCAAACACAAACACGAATACTGGGTGGCTCGATTGCCATGAAATATTGATGCAGACACGAAGGATTCTAATGAGTTTGGTTATCCCCAGACTTTCCTTCGCACATTACCCACGTTTTCAATTACTAGTCTCGTTATGATGATGAAAATGCTTGTACATATATAGATTTTACGCGTGATCAGTGGCTCACTCGCCATTAAATAGTGCAGCATCTCCACTAGCTGATGTACAATTGCTATGAAAACCCATGGGCAGTCAGAAATATATATTTTTGGAAAGAACAGTGCACATGCTGGCTGCAGTATTTTCTTCCCTTTGCAGAGAGCACTCCAGAAGATGAAAAGGGAAGCCCAGACTGGAAAAACAATCAATGCTCATTCATTCAATTACAAAGGCAACACATGTGCTAGTCCTACTTTTTTAAAAAAAAAGCCTGAAGGGGGACGTCCTGAACTGACGCTGTGAATGAAACGGTTAATCCCTGTATGACAAACACGGCAATCCATCGACGGCACATCGTCTTGTAGTATAGGGACCGTCCGACTCAGTGACAGCCAAGTTTAAACACGCATCTGATATCAGATAATATTTAATGTGTGAACATGAGAGAATTTGTTGCTGCATAGTCTTTGTTCACGCTGCGAGTCAGGGATTGTGGTCGCAGTTGCTTCCCTGGTGTGCAATGTGGAAGGTGGGTGGATGGACCAAACAAAAGATCATATCAATAGTTTCAGCCAGAACTTAATTGCACAGTGGGAGCCAGAGTTTTTTTATTTTCGTTTATTACGGGACTCGGTCAAACTTTTAATATAGTGCCAGCCTCTGGGGTACAGCGTTCCAACGCACCTGGCTTAGACTGGGAAACAAAGGCTGCGCACAGCCTGATCTTTGACCAGGCTGAGCAACTTGTGCTGTTTTCAGGAGCATACAGTCGTCTGCAAACAGCGCGGGATGTAATGAAGTCACAGTCGCTGAATTAAGCAGCTTAAGGGATCAGAGTTTTGCCTTCTGTGGCGCGTGGAAACAAAAGCGAGGAGATTTAAAACTAAATTGGAGATTTTCCTCCTCACTTCAAACATAATGCCGTTCAAATGCGAGCTGCTAATTAGCAATGCATTTTTTGGGCTGCGTATACCTGAAAAGGCTTGGGTAATATCAGGGGGAAAATGAGCGCGAAACTATCAAGGTAAGGTGTTTCGGGTGTCCCAATTTCCAGATTAATGTCATCCAAATAGAATACAAAAGATCCAAGATCAAAAAGATTAGAACATCAAAATCCTGAAAGACTGAAAAGTCCAGGATTAACCTGGCAAATGTCAAATAATTTGACTCTCTAATCATCTTGACGAATTGATCTGAAGCGGGTTACACATCCTGACAGTTAGGCCAAATTTAGGCATTTCCTCAAGCTGCTGAGCAAAGTCAGCAAAGACCCAATTATCTGCAGTCTCTGAAAGACTGTACTGAGTGATTATCCTGTGGTGTGCATATTTTGCATTTGTTCTTTTCTTTTTTTTTGTTAAAAGAGTGATTTGTCCTCGGACAACGGTCGGGCCCACAATCACAAATGTGAAGCCTGTTCAACACGGAGTTCGGCCAAACCTCGGACTCCACGATTGTGATGTGAAGCCAATCATGAAGCTCACAACACGAAAATGCAAGAGCAACCGCTTGTGTTGAGTGTTTGTTCAACAAGTCAGTTCTCCCAAGTCAGTCACCTCAATCAAAATGAAGTGTTTGAAACTGCAATGTAGTTCAGGTCACTCTCGGCACTACGATTGGCATGTGCTTTGGGGTAGTAGACTCGCAATTGTGGGTGGAAGTATTGATGTGTGCGCGGTCCGCTGTGTTGTCAATCTCAAGTACACCACACTTTTTTTTTTTTTTCTCCCTTCTTCAATTTTCCAAAACGCAAGTCCTTGTGTGTTGTCAACAGGGAGGAGACCTCACGATTGTGGGTGACGATATAGTTGTGTGTGTGTGTGTGTGGTGTGCTGCGTTGGCCATCTCGAGTGCACCACACTATAGGAGCAATAAGAACAGACCACCCACAAAATCAGTATTTATGTATCTTGCCAAAACATTTGTGGAACTAGCTTGTTGCCTCAACGCCAACTGATGTGCAAAAACAAATATGCACCAGAATAGCGATGTTAAAAACATTTGGGGTATTGTTTTATTTATTTATTTATTTTTAAGTCAAAGTGAAAGAATGCTATCCCCTTTAGCTTTTCAAGATGAAATTTCTCTCCTGCCCACACACATGCCTGTGCACGAAAAAAACAAAGCTATTGTTTCACATCAACTTGCCTTACATGAGTCCCGCTTGACGTTTGATTTAGATTCGTTTCATGCCAGCCACTCACTGGCTAGAACCAGAGGTCTTCGCTGTCGAGCCTTTTTCCTTTCGGCAAACGATGTGTGGGCAAGCCGGCGAAGCTTTTTCGCCGGCTTCATAAATAACCTTTTTGTCTTAATCCATCAAGTTTGTGGATGCAGAAAAGGCAACATTTGCCGCACGCGGGGGCTGAGTGTTAGTCAGGTGTCTGCAGTATCTTGATGTATAAGCTTGTTCTTTAAGCAGGATGTGGATCGCTACAGAACTGTTCTGCCAGCCCGATGCCACAATCCATCATACCATGAACTGACTATTTCACTTCTGCGGATGCGACTGATTCATAGACTGCAACCACCCTCAGATCAGTCAAGGATATCTGGAAATGTTCAGTTCCCCTTGGACAAAAAAACCCCAAAACAACTCAATTAAATGTGATTAAATTAAATATTCATCCATCAACGCTCGCTGGCACGCATGGCTGCCACTAACAAGATGGCTGTGAAAAGAGAGCAGTTACGTTATGTATTTTACAAAAGCAGTCTTGTTGCCAACTTAGGTCGCTATATTTATTGACTTTTCCTTCCACTCTAGCAACAATGTTGTTTTTCAAAACAGCGACGAGCGACTTGGAAAAAGACATGAGCGGAATCACTTTCACATAATTTTGTTTATGACAAGAAAGGAGCTCGGCGGAAAGCAATCACGCTGAACATTGCCAAAGACATGATGCCCATTTATCAACATACTGTAAAGTTTTGCTTCCAAGCGGCAAATGTTTTACCAAGGTCGCGTTCTCTCACCTGTACAACTCTAAATGAGAAAGAGCTAGAAATGCTGTGAGCGATGTCACATTTATGTGAAATCACAATCACATCAGTGCCTTTAACTGACCCAAAGCTAAGGTCGGGGGGAGGAAGTGGTTTGGTCAGGATGTTTGTTTTATTGGCGCTACGGACATAATTCATTGCCGATTATGTTGCGGACCACCGTGCTACCGTTTGTGGAGCCTTGGGTGTCTCGGGAGCCCGGTTTGAGAACCGCTGTATGAAATGGAGGAAATGGATTGTTTCAAAAGCCCAAATGGCAGATGGGATAAACTCCAGCTCACCTGCGACCGAAACGAGGGCAAGTGCTATCAAAAAATGGATCGATGGATTGGTTTAAAAACAAAAAAACAACAAAAAAACTCAGCCAATGAATAAACATGCTAAACAGGAAATAAAATCATTTCTTGAAGTAAACGTTTCATTTCTCCATGCAGATGGCTCATCTGAGAACTGAAAAAAAAACAGACTCTGTTGTTGTTTTGTTTCCACTGCTCTGGAATAGTTGCTAAAGTTGTTTTCAGCGCCAATGCGCCTCGCCAGAATGCTGATGGATGCCAAATGCTTTGGAAATTGTTGAGGGATGAAGCAAAGACAAACATCTGACGCCGTATCTTGCCGCAGACTCGTGTGCACGCAAGCAACCTTGAAACTCCGCTGTTCCATGTATGTCTCCCATGATGCAGAATACATGCACAGTTAACAGAATACCTCCAGGCTATAAAAGCACCATCGAACACAAATGCATAGGAAAGGCAAACAACAGGTTATTGTGACCCTGCTATCTGCCGAAGCAAATGTTGTAAAAAACGGGTTTCTATTTCCCACGCGATCATCCTGGGAGCTCGTTTACGCAAGCAAATGTGAAGCAGCATCTGAGGAGCAGCTAATGGCTCACGCTTGTGTGGCCCACACGGGTCAAATCAATGGAACGCTTTAGCTCTCAACAGTCTTCTCATGTATTGCCAAGGGTTCTCCCCTGTCGCCCAATTTGCAAGTTGGGAGATTTGCACACACTTTTGAGTTTCTTGCGCATCCTAAAATGTCTCTGTGATAGATTAATGAGGGGGGGGGGGGCTTCAGCACTGGGTGAATTTCAGCTCGATGCGTTTAATAGCTACCGAAATAGGAACGTGGAATCTTGACGGTGCACTTCTCTAAAAGTGAGCTCTTGAGAAGCGTTAACCCATACACCATACTGTTCATTCTCCATGCACATACAGTATGTCCAACAATATCCTCATAATTCTCGATATCCAATTATGAACAATACATATTTTCAAAGGTATTAATAGCCTGTCTGACTTGACACCTACGTATCTTTTGATGTAATTTAGAGCAGGGTAAATATTTACAATTGTTGGCCTCAGCTACTTTCAGAGCACACCAAATTAACGCACCCCATACCAAAGGCTATTTGGTCAGGAAAATCATTTAGAGATATCTGATTAACGGCCCAATTATCGGATAGGATAAATCACGGTCCAAATTGGCCTGATTATCGGCATGTCTACTACGAGTGTTAATCTGCTGCAATCCAGTCTTTACCAAGGAATAGCTGGGGTTGAGAACAAAAGGTCAAGTAACAGGTCATTTAGGGCAGAGTAAATATTTCCTCCGACATCAGGAGGCTGAAGAAGCCTCGAGGGGGGAGGGGAGAAAAAAAAAACGGCATTGTATTTTCAGCGTGGTCTGTACAGCTCAATCCCACTCTCTTAATCCCCTTGCTGGCGGAAGGCATTTGTTTGAGGCTAGCCCTCGCCACCGGCGCCCGCCTCTCCGTCCTTGTCATGCCCTTCCCAATGCACGTTGCCAGATGTTCACTCAGGATCTCTCTTATAATAAATAAAAAAAAAAAAAAAAAAAAAAGCCTTCCAAAGCCAGCGATTCCTTCACACAGCCTTCATATTGATACCGTTGTTGACAGTCTCTTAATTGAATCGGGCCATGCTTGCCTTGATGATATTTGGGCCTTCACAGCAAACTGCAAACTATTATAGGCCAATTTATTGTGTATGTCACAGGAATGCTTTAATCTTTAGCCACAAGGCATCTTAATATCGCTTGAGGGCCGTCGCAGACATCATTACGAGCGCTCGGACAAGTGCAAGCAGCCATGAATCTCAATGTTGCCGTCTGCCAATCCCAACTGGCGAACATGATGGTTTTTCTTTTGAGAACATTTCCCAATGCCTAACGAGGCATTTAAGATGTGCCGGCGGGATCAAAGTTGGGCTGAGGAAAAGGAATAATGTCCTCATTCAGATTTGACACACTTGAAGGGAAGAGGACGACACGGTTTTACACGTTTTTCAGTCCGGACAAAACAGGAATGCTCTTCTTCATTAGATGGAGCCTAAATGCGCGCCATCCAGGCCTCTAATCCAATTCTCCCCATACAGTTACCACTTTCTCGCTCTGGTGGTTGTGTTTGTCTTGCAGCAACACGAGAGCCAGGGGCAGCTCAGCATCAGCCAGGTATCAGAAACCAACTGTGTGACCCGCGGTAAACCTCTTCCTCACGCGACAACAGCTTTCGTTATGCTTGGCGAGAGTCTTGACACAACGCCGTATGAGAGGATTACGCAATGCGGGTGAGGAGGAGCAGGGCTTGTGGCATCGGATGACCTCGAGTGTGCCGTCAAACTCTCATAACAATCTGTAATTCTTTTACGAATATTAGTGCCATTAGTATTAACTTTAATGGTACGGTCTACATACATACCGATTGTTGACATTTGTTTCCAAATGTGAATGACCCCACACGATAAGGAAAAACAAACCACAAACAGTGAAAAATCTATGAATAATTAATGCCCACCCAAAAAGGTTTGTATTACCTACGGGTGCCACAAGAGGGCGGCAAAGCACTCTTATCTATTCGGCAAGGCTGTAGCCTGACTAAATGAGGCTCCTCATCTCACTGCAACATAGCTGCTCGGCACCAAAATACCACCCGAAAAATCAACGTTTTGATATAAGACAAGACTTTGACCAATAGATGAATTTGAGAATGCCAAACCACAACTACGCAAGGGTTACCTGCATCGCACGGTGCCACAGATCATCCAGACACCAAAAGAACTGCAGCGGCGTGTCACGGCTTCACGAATAGACGAACCTAACTGGGCTGACCGACTAATTTCTGCATTACTTCGAACTATGCCCTTCATCCAAGCACCCGTACACTTTGTAAACTGGGACTTGAGTTCTGCCAATGTGCTCTTCCTAGATGAAGTCTGTGGCTCGGCTGATTTGCTGATTAATGACCTTTTTTCACAGCATATCGAGGAGGTTATAAAAACAACAACAACTTAGTCTTAACACACCCCGCACCGCAGAATAATTGCTCAGGGTAATTGTCAGAGACAACGCACAATTGAGTCCTTGCTGACTTTTATCGCAAGAGAGGTAAAATGCTAAGTTTTGTCCCAATCTTCGGTATTTCTGCACTCCGTACGTGTAAGTCGTGGATGGTTGTTACATCAAATGTTCTCAAGTAACTCAAGGATCCCGTTTGACAAATTCAATCACAGCAAACACAGCGGAAATAGATGCTATCAAAGTGCCTGCATATTGCTTTTGACTTAAAAGGAAACATTTCTGTTTGGCAGCTGTAAAGAGGCGGCGAACATCTGTATTTTTTTTTAATCAGACTGTAATTTCCTTTTAAAAGGGATCATTTTCTTTTTTTATTTCCTTCCCCCCCCTCCGGAGGAGGATCAAAACGTGCCCAATGTGATTTGTTGATGTGTTTGTCTCAGCCTTTACAGCTCATTGGAGTTGATTGCAAAACATAGATAAGACCGTTCAGAGTCAAGGTTCGCGTGGCGGTGAGCAGAATTACGCAAAAATAATGCCGCTTCCGTGAAACCGTGGAGCGGTGGCAGCAAATGATTAACCCCATTAACATTTCTCATGTTTCATCGCAACAGGGGTTGCATACTAGTGAAGTAGATAATTCCATCTCCGCTGCCTTGATGACAGACAGAAAACACAATGGACGCCAGCGTACTGTATACATTTGCTCACAAGATTGCCATTTTTTGATGTCATCTTTGGTTCAATAGGCTGCATGTCGCTTACGACGGGGTGATATAAATGTATTCGCTGAGCAACCCAGGTCCCAGATCGAGTCAATTTGATTCGCTCGCAGTTCGGCCGCGGCGGCTTTGTTAGCGCGTCGCCCACGCAATGCTGCTGCGTTATTCCGACAGTCGCTTGAGCCAGACTTAATATAAACAAGAGTGCTTCATGTCTACGAGCGGGCGGGAGAATGTACATCAACCCGGCGACATGTGATTTGCATAGACAGCATGGGGGGGGGGGGGGGGGGGGATTACAGGATGCGTCTCACAGAAAAGGCAATGCAATATAAAAACAAACACACACAAAAAAAAATAAAAAATACTGAGGAAATTCACAAGCATCCATCAGATTTGTTTTTATGTGATTCCAAACAGCAAATCCTGCTCAGACAGTTATCCTGATAGGTGCAAATTTGAATCGCCAACTTTTATCAATGACAGACAGACAACAGCATGTCAGACAAGCATCATCTGGTATTACGTTTGCTCTTCTCTCCATATCTGCGAGGGTAAAAAACAAAAACAAACAAACAAACAAAAAAAGCCCCCTCACACTTGCTCTGCTCTTGAGCCCGTGTTGGTAAATTCCATGTTGTTGCCTCTGATGGGCCCAAGCCTTGAAGGGAGGGAGGGGCCTGCAACTCCACTCGCCAAGTATGAAACCCCGTTGGCACATCGCAGGGCGACCGTTCTCAATTATTTGTTTGCATGTTCAAATGCCTCGGGCAATGTGTCGCTTGGACTCTGCCAAAATTTTTTTTATAATAAATAAATTATTAGTATGATTATGATTTTTTTTTTTTTTAAATGAGCTTGTCACTGCTTCACAGTCCACCAGTGACTCTGGATGCTACTTTATCTGGCTGTCAAAACCCCATAATTGTCTTTGAAAAGTCAAGGAAAAGTATCTGCGAGATGATGGAAAATGCTGAAATGATGGAAATTTTTATTTTGCAAATACCACTGGAACATAAAATTGATAAGGGAGGTCAATAACAAAGCTATTGTGAAAAGACGGGCAAGACCTTGGATCCGTGCTAGCCCTGGCATCCAAAGGGTAAGTAGGGTTGTGTGGGGTTGTACCATATCTGGCGGTAAAAAGTACTCTCATTCTGTACTCTGTGAGTAAAAGTACAGATACTTATATAACGTAACTTAGATAAAACTAAGTTGTTTTGATAACTTGCCACAATGGGGGAAAAAAACGTTTGTTATAGTACCTTACGTAGAGCTTGTACTAACAACAAAAGTCATGTTACGTGTCGCATGTTGATGTTTGAGAGCTAGCAAGCGTTGGCTTGATATACGATCAAAACGACCTGTTGCAATAGTTTTTTGCTAACATTGTAAATTCAGTAAAAAAAATAAAAAAACCTTACAAAACCCCAAAGACGCCAAGATCTCAACCAGGGTGGATTTGATCTCTATTTCTGTTGTCATCTGTGGAGTTTGAAAAAGTCAAACTACTTTGATAAAGGAGTAGGAAGTACAGATCACTTTTCAAATGCAGTGCATAAAAATAAAGTACACATACTTGAAAAAAACAACTTTAGCATAGTCGCTCCGTATTAGCACTCCGTTCCTTCCCACCACTGGTTCAAGGTTCGAGCCTACTAGTTTATGCAAACCCTTAAACTATATTTAGACATCGAAACTTTGAGTGACACGATCGTCCTGTCCTCACACTCTTGTTACCGGAGAGGAACAAACTATCACAAAGGGATGAAGTGTCGGCCAACAGTACAGGGGGGGGAAAGTTCCAGCTCGGCTTAGCTAGCAATATTACCGGCCTTGATCTCACCCGGAAAAGGTTGTTCACAGGATCAAAAGCAACTTGGCATCCAGCTTCGACTTTATTGTTGCGGCTGATAAGGTCAAAAAGATGGCAGAAAAAAAGAAAACAGCTCCACTTGAAAGTCATTTCTGCCATTTCATATGCTAATTGACATGTTTCAATTAGTGTTTACCCCCAAGCTTCGACGCTGAAACTTTCTCAAAGAGTTCATAACCGTGCTGCAGTGACTGAATAATTATGTTGTTAAAGTATCAAATAAATATCAGTCCAAATAACTTTTGATGACATCTTTTGGATGTCTTCACACTCAAATTGTAATTGTCACGGACTAACTAAATCTAGATTTCGATTTTTTTTTTTTTTTTTTTACTCAATGGTGAATAGAAAAATACAGTTCTGTATTTTTGTATAACATGGCAATATACAAAAAGACCGATAAGAATGTACATTGAACGATGTACAACACGCCTTATCTTTGTGTTTGTCGGCATGTATGTTGTGAGTTAATCACTTTGCATCCCGTGTGTCGCTCGCTCGAAGGCCCCTCGGGAATTTGCGGCTCTGGTCGATCCGCGGGGCCGCCAGCTGCCTTTGTCTCCGGGGACGAATCCAAACCCTCCTCGTCGCAAACGCTACCGGGACAAGCCCGTTGAGAGACGAGCCTCCGAGGGGCCCCTTCATGCTGGAGGAAATCACCGCTTGCCTTTTTCTTTTCTTTTCGCTCAGTTTCATTTGAGAAGTTTTGAGTTGACTCGGGCACACCATTTTGGAGTTTAAGCCATACGTCGGAGTCATAATCCTTCAAACAAAAACAGAAGCTGCGGTTTACCAAGCAGAGATAGGAAGTCGGCCATTTTGGGCGAATTCCAGAGCTCATACTTTAAGAACCCCCTACCAGAGAATTCACCCGAAAAAGCTCCAATTGGAAACGGGCAATCGAGAAAGATGGACGAGTAAATAAATTGCGATGCTTTTTTTTTTTTTTTTTTTTTTTTTTGTCGACACCATCTGTTTGTCAAAGTTTGATGATCATTTCAAGGATCCGTTGCTGCTTGCACCTTGAATTTTAATTGTATCTCAAGGTACTACGTTTAGGAAGCAGTTTCCGAAACAACGCGAATCATAAGAGTATGTGCAATTATTTCTTAGCCACTGATGCTCAGTCGCTCGATAGCTCCCAAGATAATTTGCAGGCAAATATATTTCATTTACACATCATCCAACACAGTAATTAATTGTTCCGCTGTTTGCTACACAATAGTTCAGTGACTCCTTTGTGCCACCGCAGTCGTCGTACTGTTCCGTGATACGTGTTGCCATCTGGAATCTACTTTTTTTTTTAACTCCCTCTGATGGGAGTGTTGAAAAGGAATGACAGCATCGCACCCTTTCACCATTTAAGGTGAATCTATTGTTTTTTTTGACCCTGTGAATGTCGCTGCGGTCACTGTTCGATAAAGTGCATTGTGGTTTAAGTTCCCGTAAAAATAATCGAGACGACTGAAGTGCTACAAATGACTTGGAGAGCCGCGTCATCCGTGTGTTGGCACCGAGGCAAAGTTCACAATTCACGCATTTTGGTCCCTCGCCATTACGGCCTGTCAGCGGGAGAACTGATGACGAGAGAGGACGTCCCTAATTAGCCCTTGTCTGCCCAATGACATTCTAATCATCTGTTCTGGTAATTACTTCACTTACATGATCTTCCCGCACATCTTAGGGGTGACACGATGATGACACTCGTCACCAAAATGAACCTGAGTGCATTCAGGGCTCGCTGGCTGACAAGGAGACGTGTAAAAAAAAAAAAAAAAAAAAATGGAGGGGGAGAAACAGCCTCCATCCTTTACTTCCAAGCCCTGAGGCGCTCTCATGTGAAGGGGGAGGGGGGAGGGGGAATCATTTTATCATCTACAGTGCATAAAATTGAGAGCTGTGTGGAGTACTTTCAGAGTCTTAACAATGGTAGTATGCTAACCTCTTTGTTGGTTTTCCTGTCTTTATATTACGATGATAAGATTAGGGATGCCCTGATAGCACCCCCGCTTTTTTTTTTTTTTTTTTTTTTTTTTTTTTTAAAAAAGGATTTTCTTTTTAGATCAAGTACCACTATTAAAATTGGAGCACTCTCCGATACCAATTAGTTCTGTTGTGGCAATTGTGTTGATGATGTTTATTTCCATCAAATATTGTTCAGTGAACTCAAATATATCACTTTTTAGAGTCTTGCTACACATTTCACTTAAATGTAGCCTGTAAGACAAGGCACCTCAGTTATGTAGTGTCTCGGTGTAAACACTAGGGGCACCAGGTAAAAGGATTACACAGATGAGAGACAAAGAAGAGCAGTTGTACTACCGATGTCATGTTACCTCTGTGTTAAATACAAAATAAAGATGAAAAAGACAAGACACGACTGTATATGTCAGGCTGGGGAAGTGGTATCAGTGTTGCAGTATTTCGATAATCGCTCATTATCATCTTTCAGAGACATCCGATAATCAGGCCGTTTGCTGACTTTGATCGCAAGAGAAAAAAATGCTTCAATTTTTGCCTGATTGTAAAATAACCACAAACTGAGCGACGTGTCTGTGGAATTAATAATTCCCATCACTCAACACGATCTTTCCCTTCTTATTACGCATAAGTTGACTCCCACATCCAGAACAACATTTGCATCCGTGACCAAGTCCAACGGGACGGTGTGTTCGGCAGACACATCCCTGGCATATTCATCGCTCTTTGACTGCATGCGATCCAAACAGCGGGGGAAGCAGAGGAGCATTATGCTAAAATATGGGCTATTTCCATAGCGGCCGACCGGTCCTCTGTGGGCTTCTGTTTGGGGCTGCCTCGACCCGCTCCTTCACCGACTCGGGCTTCATTATGTGTGACAGTGTTCCGAGGAGGCAGGTGCACACGATGGAATAAAAGGGAGGCAGAGAAGCAGAGCGGCTCGACAGAGACATGCCTTCTTTTCCTGATATCATGGATGAATCAATTGATGCTGCTTGGTACATTTTTTTTTTCTTCCTCCCGCTGACCCAGTGAGAAAGCGAGTCAAAAAAACTAAACCAAAAAAAAAATAATAATAATAATCTTGGGGGCCGTTGCCTTTGGCGTGGCAGCTATACTCCTCCATCTCCTTGCACGCACACTGCATCCACTTCCCTCTACAATGCATTTGTGGAGTTATGGCATTGGACTACATGAAAGATATTAGGGGCGCAGGGGTAAATCGAGATGATGGATGAGTTCTGTTGTGTTGTCAAGCGAAAAATAAAAGAACAGCGCAAAGGTTGGCGGTGGGGACTGTGGGGGGTGGGGGGACTCAGACCTCAATTGTTCGTGATTTGTATCGGGTTCAAAAATTCCAGGAATTTTTAAAATTGAAAACTTTCCAAGGGAATTAACGGGATTAAAGCAGAAATTTACAAAATACTTAAGGTTGGCTCTTAACGGGGAACGTAAAAAAAGTTTCCAATTGAAAATATATCCAAAAATTCCTGATCTGAACTTTCCATGGAAATTTACAGGAAACTTTCCACCCCTTTGGAACCCGAAACTTGATGAAATCCCATATTTTACGGACATGACGGTAGCGCAGTTTGTTTATCTGATGCTACAGAAGCAATGTATACACACACAAAAAAAACAAAACAAAAAACCCATTTGCGCGCCCTTGCTAAACATTATCACGACTCCCCGATCAAACGTTTCCCCGTGTCAGCTCGACGGAGTGAACCGAAGCTGCCGTCTTGTCTGCGAGAGAAATAAACATTGATATGCTCCAACGGCCTGCTATGTTAATTAAATAGGTGCTTATTGAAATTCAATGACAGCTGGAGTTTCACGGTGAGACCCCCCCAAGAGAGAGTGTAAAATATAATTGGTTGACAGCAAAATGTAACACACAATTAGTTAGGGAGCTTTAATTAATATCATTCAGGCGAGGTCCCGTGTTCGGATGAGTACGAAAAGGTTCGATGTGGCGCTCAGGAATTGTGACAATAAGTCTTGCTTTCGCTCCGCAAATGTTGTACGAGATTAATTTTAATTTTCCTGTGGGACTTTGACTCTACTAAAAGGTCCATAAAACGGGTGGCTAATCCGTGTTTCTGATGGCGTGACAGTACAAGAAATACCGATGGAAATACTGTCCACTGAGACGTCTCGACTGCTCTTAGCTCATCAGTGCGACAATAATCACGACAAGCTCGAGATGGTGACTCCAATGTATGTACAGTGGATATAAAAAGTCTACACACCAATGGTCAAACAGCAGGTTTTGGTGATATAAAAAGATGAGACTAATACGATAACAATCAACCAAGAACATTCAAACATGTTCAATGGGAGTCAACACACAAGCGACAATAAGCCATTAGGTTTAGGTCCAAATAATTCTCAGCTTTTCGAGTAGACTTTTCCTGACCATTTTTTTAAAAATGATTTTGCTTTCTACCATAAAAGCCCAACGGTTTTATGCTAATACTGACTGGTACTTGGAATCGTTCATGATTGCCTTCACTTTGACTGAGACTGGGCCTTTCCCCTTTCCTACAGCCGCTGCAGTAATGGCAGCGCTAGCAACACACCCCATTGTGAAAACAAGACAAATCAGATCAACTCAAACAGAATGTGTCAAAGGATGTTAAGATAAGCAGGACCACCGTTAACAAATGTTCTCTGCCGCACACGCTGACAAACAACAATCGAACTGAAGGCTGGGTGACTTCTCGATGCATTTACATTTGCGGGTGAAGAAGTGCCTGGCGGCGTTTGGGTTTAAGCTCGCTCTTCATTAGTCAGGCCTTGTTGCAGATGAACGCTCTGCCCGCCCTCAGGCAAAGGCACGGCCATCATTCAGCGATACCGCTCTTTTCCTCTTTTCACGTTTACTGACGGATGATTGTCTACGACACGGATTAGTCGAGGCGCACTCTCTGTAAAAATGTTCAAGTGGTGACAGGTGACCGTTTGCTAAACCCAAACCCACAGCAATAATGTCAGACATGAGTTTGAGGAACGCAACTGTGCAAACCAGGTCTGTTAATCTCAATTTGAAGTTGAAGGGGTGTTCCACTCCCCACGAAGCTAAATAGACTAAAAAATGTTGGCACGCATCCAGCAACTGCCTTTGGAACATCATGTGAGGACCATACGTTCCTTTTCCAGCAAAATACATGCAGGAGGGAGCATGAAAAAGGATTTCATGTCTTCATATTAAGATTAATTTAACATCAAGCAACAGTCGTGATTATATTATTGATTTAGTCGCTGTCAAATTGCCGTGGATTTTAAGGGAAGAGATTTAATTAGAGCCGCAGAGAGAACAATGAGTGCGGGAGCTGACAGATTGTTTATGAGTTATTTATCACACATCACTCACGAGATACTCGCATTGTTCCTTACGTGCGGTATTATATTTAGTGAATGCATAGGATATGTCGATGATAGTCTGGAGAACTGTTCAAAATGCGTTCGCTTCGGTGGACTCAGAAATGAAAGCCATGAGCTGGGTCCACACATGCATCATTTTAACATGAAATAAATGCAATTTAAAGGAATCATTTGAACTACCTCGAACACTGGGAAAATAGCATTTCTAGACCTAATTACATAAAATAATTGTAATCTTTTAGAAACGTTTGTAACGCCTTAGTCCAACCGCACTTTATTTTCATTAAAAATACAAGTTTGAATTCACACTTTAGTCATGGCCATGGGTTTTTAGTCACATTAGCGCCTCTGAAAAATGAAGAATTTTCCAGAAGTCAAATGGTCCACCGGAAGTGGCATCATTCAGACCACGGGTAGGCCAAACCTCAGTTTCCTCATTTATTTTGAGTATATTTGATGATATTTCAACTATGACTGGGGACTTAAAACCTTGGCACAGTTATGTTCGAAATATATTTTTTGTTGAATCAGTGTAATGTGCTCATGTCAACATGCTACTAACATAAATGCCATGTGGCTATATTTCATGTATTTGCTAATTCTCGTCTAAAATCTCGCCCGCTATTTTCAGTCAAAGAAGGAGTTTCGGTACAATAAAACAAGGTTGCCCGAGATGGGCTGATACATATTTAGTAGTTCAATATGTGTTTTCTAAGATTTTGAGAAATTGAAGTTTATTTTGAGAGAATTACAAGAAGCACGGATTCGGTGGAATGACTCTTATAGCAGGTAGTTTGAAGTATGCCCAGAAAAATGTGTCTACATTTTTTTTTCCTATTAAACAAAACACTCATTCTAAGCTTTAAGAACAAGCTATTCAAATCTTGCTGAAATTGAAGGGCTGAAAGGCGGAGGTGAAGTCGGGGTGAAATTCACGCCTTTTGTCGAACTTCCCCCGTTCGACATTACTGGAAGGTTATCGGGAGTTCAGAAGCGCATTTTCAAAACCGAAAACAGGAACCCGCGTCGAACCTTCCCGGTGTGTTACGCTCACGTCTCAATGAGACACCAAGGACGCACCGAAGCAAATACGAGGCACAAGATGCGCTTTATAGACATAGCTGGGTTAAGCATAATTTTTTTTTTTTTATAAACAAACATGAAATAATTCTTTTTCCAGAGGGAGCTCTCATATAAAACAGTTTCCTACAGTGCCTTTTTCCCCCTGATGAGATAAAGCTTAGATTGCCTTAGCTTCCTTAAGCTGTGTATTATATATACACGTCTCAGTTGTCTTTATGTTTAATAATTTAGCCGTGCAAAATATTGGGCGTGGGTGCCTTTTTTTTTTTTTTTTTTTTGGAATGAGGTTGTTAAGGTTGTTAAAGAATACCACGTGGTGTTTCTCAAGATCATATTTGAACTGGGGTGGCTCTCTGGTTAGTTAGCACTGTGTTGCCAACTTTGCGACTTTTTTTCCTCGAAGGTGACTCGCGACAAATCTCAATCTTACTGAGGGGTTGGCAACGCTGAGTTAGCAAAACAAGTTACAAAAAGCTACATGGATCCCTTCCAGTTGGTGTTCAACGGCAGCACGTCCCTTCTTTTGCTGTGTGACGGCATTCTTACTCCCCCTCCGCGCAAGCAAGTTCATTACGCGCCAAGAGCGTGCTTAATGGTACTCTTAGACGTCTGGCCTACCGTGGGGTACAACTGTGGTAAAACCACTCTATTAAACGCCTCATCTGTAATTAAACAAGGGTCTGTCCTCGACCAATCTTCCCCCAAATGAGCAATCGAATCCTCTTTAAGGGTTGCGTAATGGGCAGAGGCCATCAATCGTACATTACCGACTGTGGTGGGTTCCAATCAAGGATGCGCGCTTGGTAGTCAAACCGTCAGAATACGATCTGTATCAATTAGCTCACCAACAAAGTTATAAAGGTGAAGGTATACTTAAGTGTTGCTGGTAAACGGGGATAGGGACCGACCCCTAAAGCTGTGAGTAATCGGCTATATGCGGAACATCATGTGTCCTGTGTCCCGGAAAACAGGTCAGCGGACTTCCTGTGTATGCTGCGATAACTAGCATAACTACGGGTTGATGACATGATGGTTTGAAGTCCAACTTGCTAAAATGTTTTCTTTATGGCCGGTATCTTCGAACAAACGTTTGACATGTATAGCCTTTACAAAGGCACAAAGATTTTAGCCTCTTCGTTGTGATCTGCAAAGGTTGACTCAGGGCAACTGGACTGTTCTTGTTTGTTGAATAACTGTTCAAAGTCAACCTTTGCAGATTACCATGACCTGGATGACTGAGAATCTACACAAACACTTTGTCGTGCTGTATAACTATATATTTCTTTAAGAACTTCTACTATTTTCCTACTTGCCATCTTGTGGCATCGAGGGCGTTAGAGAAAGAGCACAAAAATACACAGAGCACTGAATAGGTGAGTTTTCCACCAAAGAGCCAATATCAATTTGTTTGGACAACTGCTGTCATTTCAAGCTTACAGAGTCCTTTTCAACTGGAGCAGGCATGCAGGAGACATTTTGGGTGATTGGGATCGTTGTCGGTCGTTTCAGTGAACTTCAGCGGATAGGAAAATGAACATGACTGATAACGCAGCCGAATAGGGAAAGCGATGTGATTTGGGCTTCCGTGAGTTCCATTACTTAGCAGCCTCACATCCTCATGGAGGAACTGCATTATAGTAATTGATATTTGTATCCTGAGACAGTTAAGTAAAACAACCTTTCTGGCTTGTGTTTGTGTGTGTGGAAATTTCCCCGAAATGTAAATGGAGCTGGAGTGAGTGATTTAAGACCCCGTGACATCCTCGCTCTTGTACTCAGTCAGTGAAAGTGCTGAGCGTGGGGCACCGGGTCTGTTTCCCCTCTCTCTCGCACTCCATCAGTGTCCCATCCGCGACTCCGCCCTCTCCATTTGCCTCTTGAATTTTCTGAGAACTAACACAACTCAGTGCCGCAGGCCAACAAGTATGTACATTACAACCTCACTTTTCATGATCAATCTTTTCAGAAAGTCTGACGAAAACCAAATCATACCAAATCTAAAGCAATATTTCCCATTGGATATAATATAAATCCAATTAATCCTTCCCAAACAATCAAAAATATTCACAAAAATACATTTCATAGAGAGTAACTACGTATAAAAACAGTGTGAAATAAATAAATGACTAATGAAGTACAGACATGAACATCACTTATCTATTAAAGAGTCTTGGTGGGGAGCCATTTTCTGAGTTCATTATTGGGTTCTAGAGTGTTTCTCACATTTTCCCAAAGGATGGCACTCGGAATTTTCCATTGTATCGTGTAAAAATGGTTCCATAGACGGCAAGGCATAATATTCCACAATGGAAGCTTTTAACAACAACTCAAGGCAATAACAAGCCTCCCGGTCTGCTCGGCAACACTCGGCTGAACATCCTGTCAAAAGTCGGGCCTTCAAATAAAAGCACACCAGTATAATTAAAGTTTGAAAAAGAACAAAAAAAAAAAAAAAAAAAAACAGTTTGACCACACTTTGTTTGGCCCTATAGTGGCTCATTTGGCAGCTGTATACTCAAACGATTTTGTACTTGTTTGAGCGCGACATAAGTCAGCATGTGGCCCAAGAAAGTGTCGGCTGGAGCCTATCCCAGCTGACAGACAAACAACCATTAACAGTCACAACAGTCGACAATCGTCAGTTCCTGTAACACGTTTACAGATTGTCCAAATGTAATTTACAACATTTTCAAATTCACACTGCTTTTAACACTGTGATATTGAATTCATGCTCTTTTTTGCATTGAGTTATTTTTTTTTTTTTGCATTGGAACATGAGAGGGGCCGCGTTGGCGTATTGAAAGGGGCTGAAAAAGTCAACAGTACATGCGGGATTTTGCGACATTCTTGCAAAACAACTTAAATAGGAATAATGCCAGTCGCCGTGTTACACCGCGCGTGGAAGGCGACCAAGCCATATGCTGCACAGGAGCGGCAAACAAATTCCCTGTCGATGCCACAAGTGTGATTTAAGCATTTATAGAACCATAACTCTTGTAACCGTTGGAAATTATTCCTGGTTTTCTGGCATCAATGCAGATAAAAGATAAATGAGGTAATTCAATATTGCACATCAAGACCATGACAACAACAGTTATGTAGATTTGGGCTTTCATCCATGTATGGTGAGATGCGTTTACAGCAATAAAAAAGAAAAATAACTCAAGAAAGCAATTTCTGGAGACACGTATAAACTCTGACGAGCTGATGCTGAACTGACATTTTTATGGAATTTATTGTTTAAATGCGTATGTGTTTAAATCAGTCAACAAATGTGGAAGAAAGAAAGAAGTACATACGCCATATAACATCTTTTCTTTATCTTTTGGGTGAAAATATGGGACTATAAAAATGTGATGGTTCGATTTGTGTCCCGAAGGTCAAATATTTCATGATTTTGGAGTTTTGGGGGGGAAATGTGGAATTGTGTGAAAACTGGGAATTTTGTGAATATTTGGAAGTTGAATGGTTTGAATTGATTGAGAAATGTGTAAGGAACAGAATGTCAAAAGAGTGGGGAGAATAATACAAAAATGTTTTTTTTTTTTTCACATGCAGAATAATGTGTGTGAATATAGCATTCACACACACACAAAAAGAGATGACGTTCCGTATTTGATGAGGAGAGGGAGGACGCGAAAGAAAAACTCAGGCCTTGTTAACTTAAAATATGCTGAATGCTTCATTCTTCAAACAAACTCGTTGCTTTGATCAGTGCAAGGTCCTTGGAAGCGCTGAGCAACAATCGCAAACATGCTAATTTATTCCAAAGAAAATGGTTGGAGCACATATTTACAATTACATGTGAGTTACCGCTGGGAAAACCCAAGCAACACACATTTGTTTTCCTCTCGCAGATGAAATTATCAAGTCCTCAGCCGCACACAAACCAGCCCAATCGGAGGAAATCTGGCGTTCGTCGTAATAGAACAAACAAGGAGGCACATTTGTTTTGGCCTTATCTGGCCTCGCCCGGCCCACATGGCATCGTGGGGGGACCGCGTTCGCGACGGATCCCCTGTATCACACCTTGGTGACAGCGGGGAGTCAATATCGCACAAGGTCTTCGGGTCATTTCCAGGCATGCCCGCTTTTCATTGGTCTTCTTTTGCAGCAATACTCGCCGATTGCCATCTTGTTTACCGGCGATTTATAATTCGTGCCACACGGGCCGCACAGAAATACCTAAAGCAACTGCTCACATAAGATAAGAAGAGCTTTTTATGTATGGCGTTGTCCGTGATGGAGATCCGAAAGGGACGGGAGTCTCGGGGGTGACGCAACGCTTTATTTCTGTTCGTATTTATGCACAGAAAATATGAGGCTGTTTTTTGGGGGGAACGTGAACGAGACAGTTGTGACTTGATTGGGTGAAAAACATGACGTTCTGATATCGTGACACGGCTCACACTCAATGCCTGGGGGTGAGAGCCGGCCTACCACATCATTTTTATTGTGACTCACTGAAGCAAATAAAGTGTGAGTTAGCAAGTTAGCAAGAATCATGTCATGATTCTTGCTAAATTGATTTGGTCCTTTTATTTTGTAGAAAATGTGTACCGAAAATTGTGATTTTTCACATTTTGCAGCATTGATCAACAATTCCCCATTTTACATAAATTGTACAATAGTATTTATATTGTTTGTCACTTTTTTTGTGCCATGACTTCTGATTTCAAATTGTTATTAAAAACTCGCTTTTAGAGTCGATTCAATATGTATTGGCTTGGGTACGGCACGGCGGTTACCTGGTATCGCTTGCAAATAAATGTGACGCAGCTCTGAGAGCGCAAAGAGCCTCGCTATTGCCCTTGGAAGTTCCCCAGACCCCCGGAATCCCATCGCGATTTTTTTGCTGCCAGATCTCTCAAATGAGATTAGCAAAACACACACACACGCCTTAAATTGACATTGCTTTCTTGATTAGTGTGCCCCACGTGTCTCGCCACGTTAGGCTGGCGACCACGTGAACGTCTCAGCTCATTATGATTATTTAGGCCAGCGGCTCTCTCAGGCCCGCTCGTTTCCCACTTTAGAGGGTACAGGGCAGGAATTAGCTGTGTGCGGCGAGGGTCTTGGGTAAGGAGTTTAACCTGGGGCAGCTCTTCGGAGAGAGCTCCATGTCTGTTCGGGCCTGGAAGAACTAAACTCAAACTAATTGGTGTTTTTCCATATCAAGCCGCACTGACACGGAACGGGAATTATTGACCTAGCGATGGTGCCGAGATGTATAATTAGGAGTCAACGATAAAATTAAGTATGATTCTTTGCATAAAGCGGGCTAGGCATAACATTAATCGGTCATACTTTTAACTTTTTTCCACTCTTCAAATCAAAGTCAGCAAAGGGCAGATTTCCTGATGTTGCGGATTTTTTAATTGTTTTTTTATCCTGAGCATTTATTCTGTGATTCCCTTCCTGTTCTGCTCAGAAAACTGTCTGGGCCAACAATTATAAATGCTAACGTTGTGCATGACACTTGTGCTTTTAACCTTTGTCGCTCACTCATTCCGCTGTGAGAGCTCACACAGCATTTCACCATTTGGTTTTTACAGAATACCGCCACCAGCCCTCCAGATCGGATTTTCAGCTTAACGCCTCTTTTTTTGTTCAATCTACTAAAGCCTGCAATGGAACCTCGGGTGTGGGGGGAGCAAATAGTTGCCCCCATTTCTTTGTACATTAAATCAATTAGGGGAGGGTATGCGAGCGGGCATCATGAAGAGAAAGCTTTAGCTAGATGCTGGACATTGGCACATTTGAGTCTAGTTCAGTTTTGTTTTTGAAAGAGAAATATTAAAAAAAAGAAAGAAAAGAATGTTACATGTGATACTACAAGCTGCCCACTGTTGGGCACCGGCGAGATTCATTGAGAGAACAGAAACAAAACTGATGATGCTCATGAATAATGCTCCGAAAGCATTTCCGTGCCAGGTTGAAGCTCATCTCACCAAAGCTACAAGATTCATGATGGGGGCGAAGAAAGTGGGTGAGAGACAAATCCGGCTTGGCGGGAAAACACTCAGGCGTGTGTTGATGCGGCTGCGTGTGAACGTTGTGGGCCTCCCTGACAGCTTGTCCTGGGGGGGAATCAAAGAATACCATGTGTTCGAGCAACCATTGGTGCGTTGACAACAAACGCTGAACTGACACCGAAGGGGGGAGTGATGGGCGACTAAAAATGCTCGGCAAGATTTGGCAAGGTAAAGGACGACCACCGCCGTGGGGCTTGATGGAGACGCTGGAGAGGCACCCAGCGGGGGCAACGTGTGAAAAGGGCGTCTCCGCAAAGCATTCCGGAGGCCAAACAAATCAAAACCAAGCACAGATAACAGGCAAAACAAGAAGGAAGGGGGGATGGAAGATGCCGGGAAAAAAAAGTGTACTCGGTTCTATTCCACAAGGAGATAGTGAAGGTTACGCCACCTTTGCTGAATCACTTAGGGAGGGTCTGTTGCAGGAGAATGGGTTATTAACCCCAGTGGCCACGCTGGCACGAATCATATCAGTGCGACTACAAAAGCAATGCAAATACAAGCAGCATTTTGTGTTTGGTTGAGTACAATTTGCAGTGCACGTTTCGCTTGACCCTGACCGAGGTAACCATTTTCAACCATGGCGAGTATATTCCCTATCTGAGTTGTGAAGACGAATTCCTGCGTTTGAGCTTTATCCGTCTTGGCGAATGCAGAAAGTCTAAACATATACTCCCTTAACTCACGCGCCCCATATTTCACAGAGCCTGTAAAGAAAAGGGAATTCAGATGACATCGGGGATCATATTTCTTATTCCTATGTTTTCTTCCAGTCTGTCTGCGGCTCTCACAATTCTGTGGGTGTGAATTATTAATTCGCTCTCCGCCTTGGGTTTGTACGGCTTGTCACTTTTATCAAATTATGTGCAGAGTCAACTTTAACTCGTCGAATGCAGAACTACTACAGTTAACATCAAACAGCGTGACTCAAAAAGGAAAGTTACCATCTGGAAATAAGTAAATCAGTTGGGGTTTTTTTTTTGGTTTTTTTTTTTGGAAAATGGGACGGATTGCTGCCAAAATACCACCACAGAAACAACTACTACAATGAAAGCTGAAAGCAGGCATGAACGCACCCTGTTTTACATGGAGAATCCTTGACATAAAAAATTGGACACCACGTGTTCGATGGCGATAGGTGGAAAAAAACTGCAATGTTGCATTGCGTTTCTGTCTAAGTTGGATAACTGACGTCTGATTTGGGCAAATTCCCAAATGGGAGGTTGTATAAGGAAGAGCTCTGGAATTTGCCCAAAATGGCGGCTTCAAACCAAAATGTCAGACTTCCTTATTTATTTCAAGCATGGATCCTGATGACTTTTTCATGCATCCTGTAATGACAGACCCAATTTTGTGACAATTACTGAGAGTGGTGTCACAGGGCTATTTTATTTTGTTTGCAAAGTTTCCAGGAAACGCAACTGAGTAACTTTTGTGTGTGTTGTGTTCTGACACACTAAAATACATAAATTTTCACCAGTACACAGGGGCTTGAAAAAAATACATAAATAAATAATAATCAGGAAGTTTTCACGCATGGTGAGGCCGCCAAAAAAGGTGATATAAAAGCGATTCCAATGCTCGTTGTCAGCGTTTGACGTTGACAAGCGTTTTGGTGAGTAAACATTTGCCACCATGCTCTGCCCACACACGCACAAAGACGAAAACCCCATATTTATCATTATTTAGCAGCGTCCACAAGGTTAAAGTCTGAAGTAATCTGACAAAATGTCGACGAGGATTTTGTACTTGTTGGAAAGTAAGACTAAAATGACTGCTTCAAACCAAAATGTTACACTTCCCGTGTCTTTCCGGGCATGGCTTTTTGAGACTTTTTGGTGAGTCTACTCATGACGAACATGCCAACCATATTTTAAAATTTAAAGTCAAACTGGCTTCAGTGGCTGAATTTTTAAACCAATATGAGGGCACTCCTGATCCTATTTTGGGGGGCCTGCAACCTCAACCTAAACATACATTTTCAACAGGACGAACATGCCTGAAAAATATGGTGAGATTTGGAGTGCAGAAAAGACCCCAAACAAAATTTTCAAGTGGGCCTCCGCACTGCTTAGTACTCAAGCCTTGAATATTCATTCGCCTCCCACCCGTCTATTTGATCCAAAAATCAAAACTTAGACATTCTCCTCCTCTGTAACTTTTGGCATTTTACCCTCCAAAAACATAGTTGCGGTGTTGTGTGTACACGCATTACTGGTCACGTTTTCAATCAAAAGCCTCCTATTCAGCTAACTTGAGAGAACCAATTCAGCATCCAAGTTAATGCATCTCGAGCTTTTAGACTTGACAGCACTGACTGAGACGTTTCCTGCCCGTGCTCCCTGACATGAATATTGAAAGACATTTCCGAATTGCTCCAGTGGCGCACCCTCCTCTGGTTTAGGAGAAAGGCATACCTCGAGACCTGAAATACTTTGAGCACTAATGTGCTGCTGCCAAGATTGACACCGTTTTTCTATGTGGACCATCATTTGTGTCACTCAGTCTCTAATTGTGGCACGTTAAAATAAACTGAGAAACATAGAGAGATCTCCACTGACTCAGCGTACGTCTTCATGCTGCCGAGGGTTGTTTTACTGAGGCGAGAGATGGGGAAACAATTTCAGCGACGGGCGTGGGGCTGGGTTCCAGCCTAAGGCTCTCGTGGCCCTCTTGCACAGACCACCGCTACGGGCCTTTTCCTGGAACAGCTGGGGCTCAATTGAAATGCGTTACATCTAAACAAGGTCGGACCGACACCTGTGACCGGGCCGCATTCACCGTTTATCATTCAAAGTTATGTAAAACTCGGTATAGCAAAACCGGTATAGCAAAACGGTGCATTTCTCTGCTGTTTTAATGACAACAACAAGCGAAGGCTAGTGTACTTGCCAGGGCCTTGTGTGTTATGAATTGCTCAGATGCCTATACATTACAGCGAGAAATTCAACATGTCTGCCAGGGGTACTTGGGGAAATCACATTCCTTGGTGTGTGGGAGTGTTGCTTTTTATTACCTGCCTCAGAGCTTCAAATCCAATTCCATCTCGTCGCCCCTCCCTGGGCCCGTGTCGGAGCCGAGAGAACATTGGCCAGGCAGTATGGATGGCGCAGCGATAGCCCGCAGGTGACTTAAATTAACACTCTTCATTAAGAGCATCCATCACTCGGGATCCATTGGGAATCACCATGGAGCACCCATGACGCACAAGAAAAGAGCTCATGAAAAAAGGGTGCCAATGGTGACGACTGGGAGAAGGAATCCAAATGTTATTGACCTATTATTCTTGGTAGAATGATGTTTGAAGTTTGTTCCTCTGCTGGTAGTCAAGGCGAGTTTCCAAGCACATGGTTTGGAGACAAAACCAGGAACAAAGGCAGGAAACACACTTTTAGGAAGTACAAAATGAGTAAGCAACCATCGAAGGCAGAAGAGACACACGTGGCATCTGGGGTGAAAGTGAAGCAGTCTTTTTTTTGCATTCGGGGAGACGTTATCCTGCTGAAACAGCGACCGTGCTTGGCTGACATAGGTCGGATTGCCACAGAAGCTCCAGGGCGAACAGAAGATTTAGCAAATCCAAGTTGAAGAACTCTGGATCCGAGAAGGTGGTATTGGCTTAGGAACCCAACGTTGAATTGTGAAAGGTTCATTCTTCCAAAGTGGCAGGGTAAAGTGTCCACCGGAACTGCTGAACATTTAGACACACCACTATCGGGACAAATGGAATATGGAATTGCTGTATAGATGGCACGGAGATAAAATGCAGTCCATGTGGACTTGCTGTCTTTTACTATCACCATTCTATAGCCTGTGTGATCAAATCAGAACATGAAAACTGATAAATCACCTGTGACATGAACACTATTAAATTATTAAAAAGAACACACTTGATCCCCTTTAATTGAACAGAGTCCAGTCTGAGTCGGAAAGAATACATTTGCATGCAATTTTTCCCATGCTTATAACTGACATCTCGCCAATCTACATTCAAAGGGGAATAAAATTATGAGGAAATTACAGGGAGAGTGAGTTCTGGTCCCACAAGGGGAATTAAAACTTATTATCTATGACAACCTCCTGTCAAGCCAGAGAGAACTCAAACATGGCCATTAAGCTCTGAAAGCTGCAAAGGGAAAAAATGATGAAAGAAGAGGGGAAGGAAACGAGAAAAGGGGCAGTCAGGGTCTTAAATTCTGCAAGGAAAAAGCACCTCCTGGTTGCCCGAAACATTTCTTTTATCCTAGTCAGATGCCTAAATGCATGTTCACAGATGTAAGAAAACTCGAGAGAAAGAGATGCATTTACGGGGAAAAACATCACTCGCAATTAACTAAGTTAGAGTCTCGCTCATCGGAGTCTCTTCACCCGAGTCCGAGAAATTGTTAAACTCCCTGGAGTCGAGAGCCAGACACAATGAGTGGAACTGATGGCATATTATACTAAATAATCATGCTGTCTGATGAATGGGCTGGATTGGCATACCCTCTCATTATCATCGTTATGATGTCATCAACATGAATCCATCCATTTTCTGTACTGCTTACAGTTGCTCTCATCAGGTCCACCTACGCTCATCTTCCAGCTGGGAATGCCTGGGAGAGTATTTGGAGGACTACACCTCATGCGAAAACAGTACAGTTGGACCATAGATTGACTTGTTACAGACTTTGCGGAACAAGCTACAGGAGCCAGCGTGTTAATACTCAAGGAGGGCGGAGGAGGTGAAAGGGTGACGAGAATTTTGGAAGCTGGTTCCTCAGCTTTGCGTCAGGCTGCCACAGTCACAGGCCATTTGGAGATCCTTGGATTAAGTGCTGACAAGAATTTTGCCATATCTCAATTACCCACACAATCATCTTATGGGGATCGCGGATGTTTTATCCTTCATGCTTTACAAAACTTCTTCGTGGCTTTAAGTTTACTCTCAAGCCACCTCTCCTGTACTGTGGCATGTTTGTCATCCGGTATTATATAGCTCAGTAGATGCCCGGAAACGCTGTCAGTTTTCTCTTTTTTTTTTTTTTTTTTTTTTGTCACTCCAAGGCTAGCGGTTCCTCAGAAAGCTCCATCAAACATTTCGCCAAGGTCTCAGGACCAGCAGACAATGAACGAGCGTGTCAAAAATATAAACTCCAAGGCCGCCTACAACCCGCCCATGGGATGCCCAAACAGACGGACGGGAACACACACTTCCAGTTAATTTCCAACTTCGGAGTGATTACATTCTAATGTGTTTGCTCCCATCTGACAATTGTTTAATTTTGACCCATGGTTATTTTAGCCTGAACGATTCTATTGGCTCTGTTTACCGTTAGGTTAAATTGCATCAGGTGTGCCGACCTGAACAATTGTTTCTCTGAGAGCCTCGAACGCCCCAGCAGTGCATCTGAAGACACATTCCACCAACGAGACTCCAAGGATGAACTGCATTTGGTCTTTACAAGTGCAATCTCCGCGGTCCTGAAACTTTCATCAAGCGAATCGCTTTGCTCTTATGGAGGTCCAGAGACTGAAACAATACAGTACAGAGAAAGTATACGCCAACTGTGGGAACAGAGTATGTTGATATTTCTTCCTACGTTCCTCCAGGAAAGCGACACAACCACCTGAATTTGGCAGAGTCTAAATCCTCGCCAAGTAGAATTACTTGCCGACATGTTCTTTTCTTCCCGTCTCTCTTATATTTCGCTTCTTCCCAGTAAATCACGAGACAAAGACTTTTCACTGCTGGTACCGCGTTCACCGAAAGGGAGCCCTGAAAATGGGTAAGTGGGAAATTGCGACAGAAACTGCACTCTAGTTCACATAACCCATTACTAATTAGTGAAACGGGCGCATCATATATATTTGAATATCGTTGTCGTGGCGACAGTGCGTGTTCAAGTGCACCTTGATGATTGTCGCGTTCCCTAATTGCGTTGATGGATTCCGTGGCACGCTCGCAGGCATCGAGAAGAGTGCAGCCGTGATCAGCTAATAAGTAAACTCATTACTCAGCGTCGAGATTTCCCACTAAATGGGAACTCATTTTGATGATTAGCTGTTTTTTTTTTTTGGTTTTTTTTTCTGAGCTTTTTTGCCCGCCCACTGAAAAGCCAGCATCATCCTCTTCTGTCATGTCAGATCTCGCTAGGGATGGCACGTAGCCTGAGGCCGATGATTTCCACGAGCAAGCAGCCTGCAATTGCACACCTGCTTCATAATCCCTTAACTATATAGTACAGCGCCACCCTACTATATTGCGGTTCGTTTGCGTCCCCGCTATATTGAAGATGTTCAAGCAATTGCTTTAATGATTTGGTTTGATATGTTGCTGCTCCATGTGTGTTAAAGTGGTAGTTGTTTGAAGGTTTATAATTACTGTCATATCTATGTTCATTTACATTAGCCCACCTATGGAATTTGACATTATATGTTAGCATTAAGCCAGCGGCCTTTTGTTGGTACATGTTTTGGTTAAACATACTTAGTGTTTAAATATACAATGTTTGTCAGTTTTAGGGTAAACTTCAACTGGGTGTGATGAATAAAGAGCCTGAAGCAAGCGCGCTTTTGCTCTGATTTGGTGAATTGCGTGAGTGTTAGAGTGAGAATAGGTGCGAAGGACTGCTTTCAAACGTGGGTTTTCATTTAAATGTGTTTCAAGCATGTGGGGGTGGGAAAACTTTTTTTTTTTTTTTTTTTTTAAAGTTAGTTCATGGTTTCTCTATATGAATACTGAATTTCTCCCAATTTGGGTGGGTGTGAAATGTATCTCCGGCAATAACTGGGGGTTCGCTGTAAATTTCAATTCCCCCCCCCCATCAATCGAGTCTTATTCCTTCTATGCTAAAATGTGGATGCACCTTAGGTATTCCCACAGTGCTATTTTCGGAACAATTACAATGTGTACAGGGATGTTTGTGGTTCCACTTAAGTCATGTATTAACTTACAGCCCTGCAAAGATAAAGACTTGAATCCTTAAGCTGTTTGCGTCATTAATTTCCCATCACTATTAACACATTTTATTTTTTATTTTTAACACACGCCGAGCAGCTGATTGACAAATAAAGCCGGTGAAATAATAACACGCCGGCAGCTATCGCCAGCTTTGTTTTTCCATCTTTTTTACGCAAACAGCCTGTTTCATTACCTCTGACTGCGGATGCTCCGCAAAGCAACAGTTGGGGAGGACATATGGCAGGCGAAACGTGGGAAACCGTGGCGCCGCAGTGCTTCTTTGTGCACAGATGTTTGACTAGGACCAGGAAAGCGCTATGTAAAAAAAAAAAAAATAATAAAAAATAAATAAATAAATAAATAAAAATAAAAAGAAACGGCCGTATTAATCAGAATGTATCACTCCCAAGATTAGCACGAAAAAGGAACGTTTTCCCTTATTATTTCATGACGCAAATCTTTAACAGACGGAAGCAGCGCAAAAGCAAACAGGTTTGGTTTCAATGGCCGTCTGCCTTACGCAAGCCTTCAATAACGCCTTGACATTCAATCAAAAGGGAACAAATAGTCACCTTTCCTAACTTAAGTTCTCCAATGCAATCTTGTATAGTCTTGCATATGTATGTTGTCGATTTTGCGCCTAGGAATTTCCTGAATTTTGACCACGACTTGGAAAAATCCGTAACGAGAAGCAATGGGTTCATTTTCTGCGTCTCCGTTGCAGGCTATGTCTTTTTGTTCTTTTTATTTCCTATACCCACTATTGCTGCTGAAACGATGCAAATTTGGCCATTGTGGGACGACCAGGTAATCGCCAACTTTCTATATTTTCATAGGTTCTCCAATGCAATTTGCATGGTCTAAATATCTTGTTGATATTGAATCATGGGATTTCCTCACTTTTGCCATGAATGTTGGAGCACATTTTTGTTACAAGGATCACGTCGTTACATCGTTAATTATATGTAATCCACCTCACTGAACAACAGACCAACATCAGATATCTCTCTCACAGTCCAAGAAAAGGCCTTTTTGTTTAAAATAATAATACGAATAATAAAAAACAACAACAAGGAAGCGTTCAAGTAGGTGGAATTACGAGCTCAGTGTGTCAATCAACCAGGCCTCATCATGGCACATAAAATCCCTCGTATAATGATGTTGTCAGCGGGCACAGGCGCGACGTGTCTTCACACCGCCCGTGTCAGTTCGTTCGGCTGCGCCCTCGGAGCCCAGGCGGCCGTCATTGCTCATAACCAAAGACAACGCAGCTCGGGGGCGGGGCTGTCAGAAAGAGCCTCCTGCCCTTCGGAGGTGCTCGCGCCATGGCGACACCACAGCTCTGTGTCTGTGTGCGTGTGTGTCTTATTCATATTGTTAGCAACAATATCACAAGTGTGACACGGGCTGTTACAGAAGCAAACTACTTTCGACACTCTTGACTGCCAGTTGGTTTTGCTAAAGCGCAGTCGCGAGGGACACTCCATCTCTCACTTGTCAAACATGTCAGCGTGCACGCGGGGCGCCTGTTTTGATAGCAGCGCTCCAAACGCTACCTCGCCTCCGGTTTTGAAACGCAACGGCGAGAAATCGGGTAAACGCCAGGTGAGATGTCGCCATCGCACCAGGAAGCTGGACGAGGTCCTTGTGGACTCTCTCCATCGCGGCGTGTGAGAAAAGTCAGAAAATAATGTGTGCAGCCGCAACCAGGATTGCAACGATACTTCTTTTTCAGAGTATGAGCATAAGCGACTCACCAATACCAAATAACGATAATGGCAAAATGTGTTTAATTATTGTTTTCACTCACTCAAATATGACACTATTCGAAAAATAGGAATTCATACGGAAATGTTACCTTGACGTATTGCCCCACGGTATGTGTGCCGTTTCTGTTGTGCACGCCTTGGCCTCCAGGGTGGAGTGTGGTGCACTACGTCCTATGTAGATTTAATGAAAAGACAGAAGACTGTCACGGCTAAATAGCACTAATAGAACTCATTTGTGTAAAAAGTATACCCCGTGAGTATTTCTATATAATCTTTACGTATATGTGGCCGCTATTTAAAGGTTTATACTGCAACATTGATGCTAATTACGTTAGCCCGTCCATGGTGTTTCACAATATGTGTTCGCTTTAAGCGAGTAGACGTTTGTAAGACGAAGCGATGTGATGTCGGATAATGCATAATTCTCTTTATTTTGTGTTACTTTTACATTAAACTTCCACTGGGAGTAAACAACAACAACAATAAACAACTTGAAACAAGCACAGACTATTTTAGGAGAACTATTCGCTGTTTGCCACGAGAGACCTTTTATCGAAGACACATGGGCTCTTTATATATAAAAAAAAAAAAATGCTTCTGTCTTCTTTCACAGTTTGAATAATAATGACAAAACGCAATAAATGGATGTCAATTTAGATCTGATCCAAATTAGGATTACGTTGGCAGAGCCGTTCCAGCGCGTTAAAGTGACGACGGCGATCAGGTTAGCCCTCATTCAGCATTCTATCCTCTCTGTTCCATTCAAATTCAAATAGGCAAACAACGCACTGTGGCTCACATCAAATAGTAGAAGGCTTCAATTTTCACTTTATGTGATCATCCAATGCATTGTGTCCTCCGAGCAGGGCCCCCGGTGTAAACGTTGTCATTGGCAATAATGCCACCGTCCTCCTCATCTCGGCAAACATAAAAAGTTAAGTAATTTTCCCTCTCTTTCATCCCTAACCAATCCCAATTAGAGAGATGCGCTATATTGCTGAAACCACAAATCCACCCCTCGAGCTGCATGCCTGTGCTCAATGCCCAAGGTGTGTTATTATCTTGTATTAGCGCACCACCTGCCTTGCCATAATGGCTGGCTAATTGGCTCGACGCGTGTCTCGAAATAATAAAGAACGGAGACGTTTCACACCGATTAAGGAGGCACGTCGGGAGGGAGGGAGGGATGGAGGGAGCGAGGGAGGGAGGGAGGGAGGCAGCCACGTACGCGTCCCGGCTGCATACGAGCTGCACGGATAACGTTCGGACCTGACGGGAATTTTAAAACCATCGCAATTAACGTGCCAATCGCTATGCAAGTCTTAGCGTGCGATTTTACACTGTGTTTAACAATAAGACCAGGAAGTGTTGGAAATGCTGTATAATATATGATATATAGCTAATATTTGTTCCATGAAAATTGTATCAATTTATTCGCAGCAGATGCTCTTTATTTTGTAGCTGCATGGCTTCCAGTAGTGTATTTGGATTCCAGATGTTTTTTGTCCAATCAGATTTCAGCCTCTGTGCTGCCATGGCAATCTAATCTGCCTTCAGAATCAGTCGTAACTTTGAAACCACAACAGCAATGCGAGCGTTTCTTTAAACAATCTGATTTGAAATTCGCCTCACAATTACGTCAACATTTTTCCGTCCAATCGGTCGGTCCGAGCAAAACTGCTCAACTCGCTAATCACGCGTGCAGCGATCTGCGAACGTTAATACAGTTAATATTCAACATCATCTCGTGTTTTGTGTGCTGTTTTATGTTTTTGTCGCGTTATTGATTGTGAACTGAAGAACTCCATTTTGTTTTGGTGAACTGACTAAAATGAGGTTTTTATTTCTGGTTCCGGGTTAAAGCTAATTAATTGTATTTGGGGTATTCTTACTTAATATGTATTCAGAACTTTAACTTATTGAAAATATCTTTAAAGAGCTCTTTGGTGTTATTTAAACGCAAAACCAGACAACTCAAAGGTCCAAAATTTTCATGAAAGTATGTATTTTATTTTATTTTTTGGAAATATCTTTTGGACTATTCCAAGCAATTGTCATATTTTATGCTCACTTTCAAGCACAATCAAAGCTATATTACTTGCGAGTTAACGAGAAACAAAGTGACATTTTAGAATATTTACAATTAGAACCATTACTATGGGCAATTATAAACAATTTGGGAAGTGGGCGTCAATTACTTGCGCTTTTTTCACGATTCACGGAATGGATCCGAGTAATCTAAAGCCTAAAACTATTTTTTTTTTCCCTCCCCGTAACCCAGTTCTCAAGTGTGTATCACCTTGGCGCGAGCACAGAGGCGCTATTCAAATGGGAATAAAGTCGGGCTGACAGTCACTTCACCCCTCAGAGATGTCCTCCTTCAAAACCTAAACATCTCTCCCCCTGCACAATAAATAAAGAAATAAGATGGCTGACAAGCCCGAGAAGAAGAAATACTCGCGCTGCCGCATCCTCCCGAGGATAACAAGAATAATGCCTTCATTTGCTGCAGGCCCTCCGCTCCACGCCAAGTATAGACACGGCTTTTATGGGTGTAGTATTTCTGATTGGCATCCTAGGACAGCCATTTGAATTATTTAATAGCACTCCAGTTCCCTTTGTGTGTGTGTATGGGGGGCAATTATGCTATTTTGTGTTTCATGATGTTCTCTTAGATTAAGTAGGGCAGGTAAAAAAAATAAAATAAAATAAAAAAATAAAAAAATCAGTGATCACACCTCTAAAAAGTTTTTTTTGGATGCCGCCGTGCGATTCCCAGCGCGGACGGCCCAACCTGAGATCACAAATCCGAACGCGGCGGATAGAGGGCCCGAGGCTGATCCATTTCCGGCTGCTCGGGAGACAGAAAGAAATAGAGATGACCGTTCGCTCCCATTCACAGTCATCCTCTGGGTGGTCGTGTATGAAGTCATTTGCAGAGGTTAGGGACCAAGACCAGCCGTGAACGCCAAAAAAATGCGTGCATAATGCACACACCAACCGTTAAGATGTTTCTAATGGTCTGCATTAAATGTTTAAACCATAAAAATACTCCAAAAAATGAACCTCTAAAACGTTCAGTGTCATTTCAAACTCATCTTACAATATTACCCTTAAAAAAAAAAAAAAAAGGCTTACAAATGGATTAAAAAAATAATAATTGCACTGGTAGTGTGAAAATGACTACTTTGACCCAGTGATACACTGATACTCTCGTTTGTTAAATACAGTCCAGTTCGGGGTTCACAAATTTACCGATTCATATTTTTTGTGCTCTTTCTGTACTGCCCTAAAATGCCACAACATGGTGCCAAAGCACACGATAATAGGAAAGTGGTCATTGGTGTCAAGGAACTATGTTGAAATGCTAAATCTCAACTGTATCAGCATCTGTATATCTTAAATAACGGCGTATTGGGAATTTTTGCCATACAGTACATGAATGAAAAAATATTTGTAACAAAATGAAACAAATCCTCAGCTTTCCAAATTTCGGTTCTCCAATGCAATCTTGTCTATATAGTTGCAGGGTGCTCAGTGCACCAAAATATGACATCTTCAGATTTCGCGTCAACAGCTGGACATGACCTGTCGGACCCGGACTCCACATCCCATCTTTATCTGGATAGATAGCCTCAAGCCCGCCTGACCTTGGCACAGAGATAACACAACAGACTGATAAGAGTGGGAAAGGGGGTGCAGTGAGGGTGTCAAAGAAAAAAGATCCAGAAAGAATTTAGAGAGACCAGGAGCATCTTGCCTTTCCTGAAGTCTAGCTTTTTAAGAACCTCCATTTACATCGCCAAGGAGATCCACTGGGAAGCTTCATGATAGATGAATAAGACGCCTCCACCAGAGGGAGGAGATGAATTCTGGGATGACCTGCTTTTGCAAATTCGGCCCCAGGGAGGGCGGCGAGGAAACTTTACTGAGCGGATAAACCGCACGGAGGCTCCGAGGTGGCGTGAGGTGCTGAATTAATCATTGTGTCATATTTGGGGAAAATGAATGACTTAGGTTTTATGAAGTACATCAGCAGGTTAACCACTTTCAAAACCACTCCTTCCTAATGCACAAAGTCAAGGGTGAAAAAACAGTCGTAGCTTTTCCCTTTGAAAACAAACTCAGTGGAAACCAAGGCCTACATGTAGACACTTGAAAAACATAATCGACCTCGAAGTATAAACACTGATGCAATGCATGCGCCAATCTTCTACCCTGATGAATATGCTTTTTACCACGTTATTACTGCAACGGTCCTATGACAAAGTAGGGTATTAAATTCAGGTTCCATACTTTGCGCTTCATGAGCCACGTTAGTTTTTGCTTTGACTTGGAAATGTATCACCTTGCAAAGTGAGAGGTTTTAATAAGCTATTGTTCTCCCAGAGTGAGCACATAACGTTTTATGAAAGCCTCAAATTAAGAGTTCTGGATTAATTTCAGGCAGCTTTTACTGGGATGCAGCAATGCACGCGCTGAAATAAATATAACAGAAACAAAACCGTTACTTTTTTTCAGTGAACGCACAGGAGCAGTCAGTGCAAGGCAGACGCTAATAACCAAGCTGTGTGTGCCTTCATGCCCCTTATTGGACACAGACTAATGAGAAATGACCCTTAATCGTGTTGTTCCCTTAAGGCGGCACGATGTCAGGCGAAGAGCCTTCAAGGGTCTCATGCGTTTATTCACAAGTACACAGAAATCCACAAAATGAATTGCACGTGCAACGAACACGATGCTAGAAACACAACAGCAGGGTTGTGCTGCGTTACCACAAATCACAGCCATTCTGTATTGTATTCCCTAAAACATGAGAGCTGGATCGGAGGTGCGACTTGGCCGGCGCTTTCAACAATTCTTGACCTTCCGACTTACTCGCCTCGGTTGGCCGGTTTGCACCCTGTCAAACAAGAGACACTAAAAACGGCACCTCTTCCGACGCAATGTCGAACAGTCGTGTTGATACGCTGAAGGATATGGCAGAGGTGAACTTATCTTCTTGTTAGAGCAGAGCCAACTCTTCAATGATAGAATGCAGGGTGCATGCAGATACTCGGGAGGAATTTGAGCATTTTCTCACCCTCCCGATGAAGTATTTTCCAGCCCTTCTGATCAAAGTTAATAAAAGTCTTAATTATTGGATGTCTCTAGAGGATTATCCTGACTAATTATCCTGTGGTGTGGGGTGTGTTAAGTCAACAAATACCTGAATAGATCAGAGTGGGAGAAAAAAACTCATCACCCCTAAAATACCCCAAATACCAGGATAATCGGTTAGGGTAATCTTTGAGAGACATCAGACAATCGGGCCTTTGTTGACTCTGATCATTCGAGGGGAAAAATGACATGACACATGACAATTACATGTTAGAAATGTTGAACAGGTTTAACATGAACGATTATTGTTCCCAACCGCTTTCCGTGCAGCTCTAGAAGGGAAAAAAACAACAACACACTTTTAACACACGCCACACCACAGAATAATCTGTCAGGATCATCTTTCAGAGACATTAGACAATCGGGACTTTGCTGATTTTGGTCAGAAGAGGTGGACGTTGGTCGGACATGCGTCGATATGTCTGACTCTAGTTCGTGTTGAGCATCAGTTTCTTGACGTGGATACAAAACATTGCCAGACATTGTATAATACAAGCGATAGTCTTTGGGCCACCATAACAAGAGCTGTTCTCCCTGCACCAGAGCAAGCCCGAAGACCGTAGTGTCTGCTCAAGCATTGATGTGCCCACCTGTTCTGGTATCACAGCCCATAACACACACTTGCCCACCCTGGTACTTTGTACAGCAGATTAAAGCACTGGGGGATGACATTCAAAAACCCTGCATGAGGAGCCTTGCTACATCTGCTCTTGGCCGGCTTCCCAAAAAAAAAAAAAAAAAAAAAAAAAAAAAAAAAAAAAAAAAACAATTCCAAGGCACTGACAAACATTGTTTTGGAGGCATAATTAGCGTACTTGTTGTCAAGAGCGACCATCCCCTCTCTCTACCTGTGGTGCAGTCGTCTGGGCTTTATCTTCCAAGAGGGGTGCCATGTTGATGGCCTTTGCTACTGTCAGCGTGAATAACTCAACACAGTGTCATCTCTTTAGCTAATGTCCAGCGGGAGGTGTTTGGCACTGTGCGCGCCTGTTGTTATGACAATTAATCTGCCTCCAATTGCGCTCTGAGGCAGCGGCCAGTGTTAAAAAACCAGGGCCCCCGCATGACGAAAGACGGGGTGATAATTGCCTTTGTGTTGCAGAGGAGGAAACGGCGAGGCAGTCAAGGGCAACTAAGGCACATCTTCACAGCGTGACCTGTGAAGTAAAGTCGCTGTGCACACAAAACGCGTTTGCCGTGCGGTTAATGGGGTGAGCTATGTGTTTTTAATCTCCGCCTGTCAATACGTCCCTGTGTCTGCATGCAAGGACAGCCCGGCTGGTCCATGTTATCTCGTTTGCGGCATAAACTGGATGTGTTTTCCTCGTAAACACCATTTAGGCTTTTCTTATTACAGATGCGCATCAGTTGTCTGGTGGCCACAACAAGTGATAAGTGGCTTTGTATAACCCTAAACATTAGAATCGGGTCACATCTATATGCCGGGGTATCATTGTTATTTAAAATATTGCAGCTTAATGCGATGTTTTCTGTTCCCCTCCTGGCGATATGTTTCTCTGTTATTCATACAACATTGGATTTCATTTAATCGGTGATGCACGAGTATTGTCACGTATATAATCAATCTGTCCTGTCAGCGTGCACAACTACATCAGGACAGGATTTAATGGGGTCTCGTCATCACTGTTTTTGTTTGTGTCGTGATTAATTAAACCACTATACGCTGACCCCTCAACGTTACCTGTTGTAAGCCTTTCGGAATCGTTATGAATTTTAATGAGTTTTTGCGTCGCTCGGGCAAACACCGTAGCATCCAGCTCGTACTCCAAGGCATTTGAGAAGTTTTATTGGGTAAACCAACACAGGATGCGGATCTGAATATGCATGCACGATGCTTTCAAGAGACTTCGCTGACAGAAAGTCTTGTTAATTCGTCGCACAAAGTCAAGTATGCCAATGCTGACAGTTGCTTTTGGTCAATTATTTGCATCAGCCACAAGATACAAGAACAGATAATTTTCTCTGTTATTGTTCCCAGGGATTATGACAGCATTTTTGCTGGCAGGGAACTATTCATCCAATCATAATGCCACAACATGGCCCCTTACAGGCATTTATTTTTTTTTTCCTGATGGAGGTATTGTTGCTTCTGATGCGTCAATAGGGATGTGTACTGGCATCAAAGGCATGTATGTGCTTATTTGCTTATTTTAGAGCAGTTTAGTGCGAGTACATGCGTCTGAGAGAGAGATGAGAAGCCCGGTTAGTCAGGAATTGATCTGCAGCATGCATTAGCGGATTGCCTATTGATGAGAACGGAGTAGTTGGGGTTGAGGGGGAGGTGGATTTATAACACTCTGATTGATGGTCACAATCTCGAAGTATAAATGAATGAATATGCGTCCGCCCCGCTTGGCGATGGCACTAAAGCCCTGATTTGCAAGCTCATCAATGAGCGCAAATGCCACGTTTAGCGCGGCCTCATCACCGGGCACTCCTGATTGATGTGAGGTGAAGTTCTGCGCTGGGCTCGCTAAAAAAAAGCCAAAAAGATTCAGTGTGACACAACAGTACGGGATGTGAAAAGATCGACGTAGGATTACATATATGCACATCAAGTCCTACATCCGATTTAGATCAGATGCACATGGAATCTATAGACAAAGATATTGGGGTCGCCAGATCAGAAAAATGCATTTGGACAACAAATGCCAATGGCTCCTCGAAGATTCAAGGTATGTCCTTTTTCTTGCAACATCTTCATACAAAGCAAGCTTTTTCAATGTCAATCGGCGATTTGACCCCAGCCCCAATCTGAAAATGCGACTCTCCTACATTAGCTGCCCCAACAACCAACCTGGAAGGGACGGAATCCCGTGATACAGGGCTCAAATGACCTCCAATCTCTCTGCACCCAAACAAAGCCCAAACAGCTCCACCGACCAACCCACCCCCGCCCACACCCATCCCTTCTCCCAGCCATGCTAATGGAATCTAATCACACCTATTAGACGCTGAACCTGATATGAACTTCCTCCAGCAACCACAATAAAATTGATACCATTTGATCCAGCGGTGCGTGCCGTGAATTCCAACCGAGACCCGAGGAAATCATCTACTTGCGAAGACCCCTTGCCCTTGTTTATTCGCACCCAGTTTAATGTTCCTTTTTGCTTTTGATGGGAAGATAGTTACCAGGGGTTAAGTGACGAAAGGTCTCCATCCTAGAGAGTGAACTGATTTTCTTCTTCTGAAATTGCACTGATATCCATCTCTAAAACAAAATGTCCATGAACACAAAACAGGAGTAGTCTCTGCTGCTGACCGGGGCATTGAAAACAAAAGCAATGATATCTGTTTCTGCCCCTAATGCCCCCTTCTCTTTCATGAAGTCAGCTCACTTCAATCCAATTGATGAAATATTTTTGACCACTTGTCAGGAAGCTTCAGCAGGTTTCTTTATTTTGGCATTGACTACCTATGAACATGATAGTCTGTGTATGCATGTATTTTAATTGTTTGTAGACAAATTGTTGGATCTCTGGAGTTCCTGCCCACCATCCAGTAGGAAATTAAACCTAGTAAACCTTTTATTTATGAAAATGTTTCTTTGGGCAACCTGTTGTGAATTTCACCCAACTGTGACATAATCTGTTGCTCATTTGCATAAAAGATCAAATAATTTCTATGCCCATGACTTGGCAGCTAGGCGAAGTACCGCCTTGTTGAGGCAGACTCCATGAAGCATGATCATGTCAAAGACAGAAGGTAAGCAGAGCTACAGTCTTATCATAGATTAGCATTGTAATCTAGCTGTTTGGTGACTGAAGTGCTGCCTCCACAAGTGAAAATGTCTGACATGCTCCACGTTTTTGCCGGATGCCTTCCTCTTCAGAGTCGGTCGCCACAGGAACAAAAGCCCACTGACCAATTAGAACTGATGGATTTTAAGTGGCCTTTAATTCTTAATACTTTGTATATTTTGGCCAAAAGAATGTCAGGGACCTTTTCCTCCTTCAAAGCAGTACTATTTAAACAGAACAAAAGCCACACTGCACACATGCGGTACTAAACTTGCGGGCAGCATAAATACATGGTCTCCTCAGCCTGTGGTCTGCATGCTAAATTGTCGGTTAGCCAGGCACCCCCTTCCTGTCCCTGGGAGGCAAACAACTCCTTGTACCGATTCGCCGGACACACTTGCATATTCCCAGCGGACTGGAGGCTCAGTAAAGTATACAGGAGAAACATAAGGCCATGTAATCAAAACCATGTCTACTATGTGTGAACATGCACTGACCTGCAATGTATTATTATTATTTTTTTCTACCCCCAACTACGCAGCCATCCAGGGGTTTAGCAATCTCTCCTCTGGTGGAGCGTTCTCCATCGGGAGATTAAACGTGTGCTCATTAATTATTTGAACACCGAACCAGACAAGAAATATTGCCCCGCTACAAGACCTCTTGTTTGCATCCCTTTCATAATTGGGATGGTGATAATTATCCATCCACGCATATGAATCATCTATCATCTATTCTATTTTAGTGTTGTTGGTTTTTTTTTTGCAGTGAACGGTGCATAACAAATGCGCCAATCAGGAACCTTTATTCGCAATCAAACTTCTTATTTTTGCCTACTCCATGTGACACGGGTCTGCTCTGTTGCAGAGATAAATCAAAGTGAAACTCGGTCATGCATGTTTATTGTCAAAGGCTTCAAGGTCTAATTAGTCCCATAGTTTAGTTAAGCACGTCAATAAACAATCCAGCGATCAATTGATTTATTTTGCCGTGCCGCTGTGCTTTTATAATTGTATTTCACAAAGCAATCACAATCGCACTCATTGGGACAAATGTTAGAGTCAGTTTTGGAGATTGGCATCTCCGCCCTGGACTCGGGTGACCCAGACCTTATGTGAGCGCCATTCTTCGGCAGGTAACGTTGACCTACGGATTCAGCCATGCAGAAGCAGATGTACCTGGCACCAATCGCTTGTGCAGCAGCACTTGGAGGACCAGGGAAATCAAGTCAGCAAAAGACAAAAAAAAATAAAATGAAGTACGAAAACAACCAGATGAGTCAAAGACAAATGAATCATTAATGCATGTTTGCTCCTGCGATTCATCAAGTCCTGCCATTCCGGGAAGCTTTAAAATTGCTATCTGACCCCATTTGCCTCAGAGTGTATTTTTGGCACTGTAGGCATCGAAGCAATACCCAAAGCATTGATAGTATTACACTGAGCTATTGATCAGAAGATAAAGGAGGGGGACGTCGGCTGATGAAGGCTGCCTGATTGTGTGCTCTTCTTTAGGGTAAATAAGATAACGGGTAGCTAACACGAACATCTGTTGAAAAATGTACAACACAACACGGCTAAGGTCCTTTGAGAAGGATTTGAAGTAGTAAATCAAAGCTGCATTGATGATGAATGAGCCTGAAGGAGCCAGCAAAGCCGGTTTCTCAGCGCTAATGAGCTATTGAGCGCATCCAGGGGAAAAAAAAAAAATATATATATATATATATATATATATATGTATATATAAGCCACACAATAGACATACTGTACTGCTGCGTACGCCTGACGGGGGCGGGAGTATGACACGGTAGAGTTGATATTAAGTAGAATCAGCAAACTGAACTAAAGCTAAACTCCAGCAGTTCTAGTTGTTTCCATGGAGCAAAAAGTAAGAATTGTTTGATAGTTTAATAAGAACACAATAGCAATGCTAATTTCTGTTAGCTGTCTAAGGCGTTTCCCATGTTATGTTAGTATTAAGCTAGCAGACTTACAGTAGGCTAGGCTAATAACAATGGCAGTGAAGCCGTGTTGAAAGTACCTGAACATTTATGACAAATATAAAGCTGGACACACAAACGCTTTGCCTCTCCTTTGAAGAATGGTTTGCTTTCTGTTGCTAACTGCTGAACTAAACACTGCACATTTTGGGATGTCAGAATACATACAAATACGAGAGAAAACAAATTTGACAACATTGCTGTAGGAACTAAATATTGGAAAGAGGTCAAAGTAACACAGAAGCAAAAATACCGACAGTGCCATAACAGTCTGCTGAACAAAAATGACACCTCACATTTCAGCAGATTTGAATACCTATCCAAATTGATTTTGATTTAAAAATATGAAAAGCCGCAGGGGTTAAAGGAGTGGGGGGAAAAAGTTGCTGTGACACCTTATTCCAAAGTGTGTGCAAACCTTTGCCATTGAGCCACAGGTGTCACTTTCGACGTTACTTGGCACACGATGTCAGATTTCCTGGAGTAGCCTGAGAATGCGGTGGATTTATGGAAAGCAGTATACATGTGTACATTGCACCAATTCAGATTCAGCTCAGAGAGTCAGGCGAAAATTATTCTCCATTCGGAACCACTTCCTGCATATTTCAATTGAATTGCCGTACGAGAATTTTGATTCCATTAATGAACGTCGGAACATATTTGATAATTGGACACTACAACAGTCTTACGTAGAACATTGACAGTTGGTATCCCGAGGAGCTTCGTGATGTAATGTGCTGGGTTGATGTGGAACTTTGATTTTCATGTATTTATTTCTTTTACCTGTGATTCACCACCTCCTCATGCTCTGTTAAAATACTGTATGTATTGTATGCGTGTGACATTGACGAGCAGCACAACCTCTGCAGTACCGTCCGGCATATCTGACCTTGTACAAGTCTGCAATGATGTTTAATTCAATTAAATCTTCCTGGGAGTTTTTCAGGCTCTGGAAAATTGAAGATAGCTACCCCAAAAAAAATGGAAGACAAGATTCCTCCTTCGCGTCACCTTACAATTCTCTTTTATCCTTCACAAATGAACAAGTACTTACATATAAGGACCCTCCACGAATAATCACTCACATTCTTTCTAGGAAATTACGCTTTTCTTGGCTCTTAAGTGCATTTGAGATACACATTACCAAAGGTTTCAAGATCCTTCCTGGCATGCCATTGCAGAGTGGTCCCATCGTATCAACAACTCCCCAAAGGTGACAACGCGGCAAGTAAAAAGCGGCCCGTGAATCTCACGGCAACACTCAATTTAAGTGCATTTTACCAAGTGCTCCAGAGATGTTCCTACTTGCGAGGACGACTGCAGCGCGACAAGACTCCTGGTACAATGATGAGTTTATCACTGTTTATTTATTGCTGTTTACAGCCGATAGTCATTCCCGCGGCTTTGGATTTATGCCCCCGGTTAAGTCGGCAATGTCAATCAAAGCCGGCAGTCAGTAGGCATTAATGTCTGAGCAGCTAGTGCTTGCAGTTGAGGACAACCTCGGGGTATACATTGTAGAAAAACAACAACAACAACAACAAAAAACAACCCACTAAGGAACGGCTCTCTTCATCGTTAGACCATCGCGAATAGATCCTCATATTATCTCACTACCCTACGTCCATCCCTGAGTTGATTTGGCCTCCTCATATCTGGCTGCAAGACCTCAAGTAGGATTAGAAGTGTCAATAACTTCATCTACTCAGTGTCTCTCTGGTAGTTAAGGAGACACAGGCCCGACTACAATGACTGGACATGGGTCGGTCTAACTCTAGAGTAAGTGCATGATTGTTTTATATGCAGCAGGGGAGCCTGGGGTTGGAGATCTTTGGGGGGGTTGGGGATGACTCAACAATTAGACACCAGAGGGGTCACAGATTGCATTTAAATGGAACGATCAAGAGTCCTACTTGTGGTACGAATTAGTTGGAAAGAAAATTAAATAAACAGGAAGGATGGAAACAATTAGGGCATGCACCACAACAAATGTGTTGTCATTCCGAATGTCCGACCACATTTCTAAAGCAAAGTTCCTCTATTTACAAGAAAAGAGCAGAGGACATTGAGGCCCAGTTGTTAGAGAGGATTAATCCCCTCTGATACTGCATTCTGGTGAAATAACTATTAAAGGTGCCTAATATAAAGTCTAATTTTGTGACATTCCCTTTGGATCCTATGTAGGCTACTGAGTAATGTATACTGTACATTGGAAAGCTCTACACCCAGGCCGGATATCTGCCTGAATGTAGCTCCTTGCACAGAGGGCCTTGAAATTTCATTCTTTCAATCACAAGACTCAAGCCAAATCAGTAAGACGCATAACAATAAATGGAATATACAGTACGAGGACAGACTTTCCTGCCGTTGATCTCTTCTACCCAGTGCGGAAACAGCATTCTGCCACAGAAAAGCAATAAACTAATAGATAGATTTATTGAAAGATCAATCAGTCAAATTTTGACAATGGCAGAAGGGGTAAAGTGTATATCCAGGTAATATTGTAGCGGAAATGAAAGGCAGAAGGGGAATAAATACAATCAAAAAGCAATAACCCAACCCACTAATGGAGCCTGAGAGGGCGGCGAAATAAATACAGCCATGAGTGTGTTTCGACTGACAGCTAGACAAATTAATAACATGATACACACGGCTCTGATTGACACCCCCCTCCCCACACACACACACACACACAGGCGATTCCTCCATATCACTCTATTTGAAGTATATTGGATATAAAAAGCTACCATGGGGTATGACGTGTGGTTTTGAGTGAAACAACAAAGCGGCAAGAAAAAAAAACAGAGCAAGACCTTACCGTGTGGAGACCTTGCCAAAGAGTGAGGCAGAGAGAATCCCCGTTGGGGGCCATCCAAGCGTCGCCTCTGCCCCTCGCCGGCCGTGCACCTGCTCAGTCACGGCGCTCGGCCTCCACAGGAACGGGATGGAAATGAGGCGGCTGTGGGTCGCCAAGTTAGGGAGCTTGGCGGAAAGGCTCTGCAAGGAGATTGTTGCAAAATTGTAACGTGACAAGGCAAGCTAAGTTGGAGCTTCTTCAGAGCAATTCAATTCATTGTGCTGATCCTTAATGTGTGGCTGCCTTGGCCACTGGAAAGAATACACTCATCGAGACACGAAAGACAATATATTTTGTATTGTACCAGGACCGATTGCGCATGTCACACACGTAACGAGAATCAGCTGACTTCAGGCGAAAGGAGGAGCACACCGTGGATTGTTCGCCACAAGACACAAATCGAGACAGGCAACCATTCACACACACGTGCACACCATGCGCTGCACCAAAGTCAGGTGAGTGTACCATGACATCAGTGACCCGCATTCATATTCCCATCACACCAAATGAAATAAGATTTCTTTCAGTCAAAGAGATGGCCGTCTTGTGTCCTGATCTCAAGATGGCGAATCTCCCGAGGGTTTGTGGGGCGAGTTCGCCCGGAGTCATGTTTTCTCCACCTTGACGACAGCCGTGAGAAACGCGCTCTGACGTCGCCACGCCTGTCAGTCAGATAGTCAGAAAGGTGCGGGCTTGAGCTCAGAAGCGTGACTGATTAAATAGTCACGGTTAGCCCATTTTTGCATCTACGACGGCGCGCGGCTGGCAAACGCGTACCCGCGTGCATCGGGCGGCGGTACGGGAGGGCGGGGGAACCCGCAACGTCCGTGACAGATGAAGTCAAAGGGGCGGAAAGGAGGGAGCGCGTTCGCCTGGGGAGCTGCCGCAGTTCCTCGGGTGGGTGGGACCGGGGGGAGCGCGTAGGCAGCGGTGACAGATGATATGAATTCATGCAGGTGCCGGTGCACTGCGGCGGTGTCACGCACGCTGGCAAGTTTTGACATTTTTCAAGCACACACAGACGAGTGAGTAGGCGCCATAGCTTCAGCGGCTCTGCATCGTTCTTTGATGTCGGCGCTATTGACAACTCAATGGCAATTGTTTGAAAGTGGCCACTTTGCCAAACTTTACCGACAAATGACAATTGATACTATGGGAAGAAGTCAAATGAATAGAAATGCATGATGACCACGATAAATTCCAATCTTTGTTATTTCCCGATGCATTTTAATACTACGTCTTAAGCCGCGTTCTCCTCCAAAAACAGTCAATGCCATCAATTGTAAATGTTCACAGGGTATACACAGACTAATAATCGGGCCGAATTTGAAAACTTTTCATCACTTCCAATCAAAATCAGCAAATGCCAAATTGTCGGACGTTTTTGAATGATTATCGTAAGCGATTATCCTGTGGTGTGGGGCGACTCTGAGCCTGATTCCCCACTTCTGACCAGTCAGCAAAGGAGATATTGTTGTATGCGGTGTGCTTTCATGTCGAGTACGACACCCACTATAACAGGGGTTTTCCTGGTCCAAATTGAGGCAGCGCTAGTACCAGTACGAAAGAAACAATGTTCATCTGTTTGAAAACAGGAAAGAAAATGCAATCGGAAAGAAAATCTGTAATTGATGGCTCTTCTAATCTTCTTGGAAGCTTTTCAGATGGACTTGTTTGTGATAGAGTGCTGCCACGTTGCTGTAATAATGCAATTGCAGTTAAAAAAAATGACAGCCAACTCGTGCAACGCTGGTCAGAAAACAGTTTTGGAGCTGGAGGCATTCTGAATTTAGGCAGCGGTGGCTAAGCACACATATGACGAAGAAAAAATAAGCATGGAGTCTCTCACATTTTAAAGGTTTTAAGATGCAAAGATTGTTTGTCTACCAAGCTGAAGTTGACTCCAAACTTCTTGAAAGGATTCCGATCAGGCTTGCTGCATCATTTGTCTGAAATATTAACAACTCGGCAAAACATCTCACTGTCAAATGTAGATTAATTGACGGGAAGTGACAAATCCTTAGTTTGAGAACATGTTCGGTCCTGCTTTCCCAGATGACAGCATGTGGGTAATTCACTTTCAGAAAAAAAATAAGACAGCCGCAACATCTCGAAGTGCTCATTAGGAACAAGGTGGATGTTGAGCCTTGACAATGCAGACGTAAAACAAAACAAACAAACAAAAAATACATGGACTTTCTTGTGATTAAAGGCATTTGCTTTCACGAAAACTATGCGTTTCTAATTTAACATGTAACCCCGCGTTTCTCTATTGCACACCTTCATCTTGCGGGTATGGCGCAACTAGACAGTGGGCGTCACCCGCGTTCACGTCGAGTCTTGCTCCGGTGTCGACGCCCACATTCTCAGCGGCGCTTCGATCTCGGTCGCTAACGAGAGGCCTCTTGCGCGCGATGTCTTCATCTCAATGGAGGGTACAGGCACGCTCGCCGGAAAACGAGCCAACACTCAGACGTCATCTCGTCCTCTCCCTGCCCGGTTGTCGAGCAGACAAAGATAACACGTTTCTGTTTATGAACGGTTATCAACTAAAGCTGACACTATAGTAAAAGTTGAATGCCCAATGACAGGATAGCCAAGCTGCGTTGTTACCAGTCTACAACTGCTCTATATCCCAAGCTAATGTTATACAGGCTAAACTCATCAGAAACAATTTCTCTTACCTGTGAAAGGCAGTTACACACAATCTATTATCAACTGTTTGACAATTTTGGCAAACGCGAAAAAACTGAATCGGCAAGTTCCAAAGTTTGGTCATCGTTCTGAGCATTTTTCATGACAAAAGGGCTTTCGAGGGCCCCTTCCTTGCTGCTTGCAGCTTAAATTATCATTGCTTTTTCTCTCTCTGTCCTTTCCCCTTGACCGGCAAAAACTGATACTATGATTGTATTCAGAATTGCCCCATATTTCCTGGGTAGATGAAGGGCATAGGGGGATGGTAGTGGCGGAGGGTTCTCGAAGTGCAGGGTTTCAGGCGGGTGCGCGCGCAATGACAGTAACCGGGAGTCATCTTGTGAGTGGCGCATAAAAGAAACGGAGAGCGCGGGGACGAGATTGGAGTGTGACGTATAGCGTGAAGCGCATCAGGCGCAATATCTTGAAATCATCATCTTCAAGGCTCTTTCGCCGCCTTCGCAGAGACGTTGCTTGTTTATTTGCGCAGCGTTGTGTTCAATCAAGTAAATTCCTCCTGACAACGTTGCCCCGGGCGTCATATTTCAGCCACTTATTTCCATGTGTTGAAGAGCCACAAAGGAGACATCCTACAGCTCTCCAAGTTTATTTCTTGGTTGTTTGGCCATTTTTTTTTTTTTTTGTTTTTGCAAAGGAGGAGAAAGAACGAAGTACAAATACTTGACTAATGTACTTCAATCGATTTTTCAGATAGCTGTGGAATTGTTCAGTGTTGTTGGCTGAAACAGCAACCTGTTTCAGACCCGACAATCGGGACAAATCCACTCAAAACCTAATCCACTCAGACCTAAGAATATTCATAGAGTATAATCTTTTCATCATTGGACATCCTTGGTCGAGACCGACTAATTTTGCCACCTCTGGCTTGGCTTTCTTTCAGGTCATGGGCATTGTGGCGGCGACCAGAACGAATGGCGCTGACTGGCTGACCGCCGTTGAGCGCGTGAACTCCGAGTGAGCGACTGCTAATGGACATGGGATGAGGTGGAGCGCATGACTGACGGTTCAATTACGGACAGTAACATGGTCTCGACAGATCATTGGATAACAATATATTTCAGTAAAATGTTGCAGGAATGATATATGGCAGCATAATTTCTGCACTCCAATCCCCTTGCGTGGTTAAATACTTTAAAGGGAATATGGATTTCTTTTCACAATTTAAAAGCAGGTGTCTTATTAACATGTTAAAACATCCCAAGGCATAGCCCCAACCCGACCCCACTGAAAACCTAAACTTGCACAAGGACAGAAGATGCAAACTCCACATTCAAAGACCAAAGCAACGATTCAACCTCGAACCTCAGAGGTGTGAGGCAGACGAGCTAACCACTATACACTGCGCTGCCCGAATGAAAAACCCTTACAGTACAAAGTTTGAAAAGAAGGAAAGGCATCGAACTCCGGCATCAGTATTCATTGACTGCACGGTTGAGCACAACTTTCAAAGTTTTCCACCTTTCCTTCCCATCCTATTCCTCTTTCAGCGGCCTGCCGTCGCACACTCATTTCCATTCGTCTTCTCTTGAAAAGTTGCGCTGACACTTCATTTGCAACACCATCCGCAGGCCAGAGGCCCGGGCGCGGCGCGGAATGCGAAGTGATCTCGTGCGCTTGATTCTATCAATCCTCTTTTTCACGCCGGGTTTTGAACACCTCAATCAAACCCTCCGCTCAAGGTCGCCTTTGGAGCGTGCTCGGCGGATGAAGTCCGACCCCCCCGACGCTCGTCTACAACACCCCCGCCCCCTCGCTGTCCGTGTGCTTTGAACCGGAGACATCACCCAGAGGAAGACGTGGAAGTGAGTCGGTCAGAGTTTTCATGAGGATGTCGCGCTTTAAGTCAGGCACAAGGCGGCTCGGCTCAGCTCAATGCCTTAACCAACAATGTCACCGTCATTAGCTTGGCCGTTTCTCCAAAATGTGCCCAGCTAAAGCAGGTGCCAGTGGTATGCAGGGTCCCTCTGGTGGTAGGCAAAAGAATCACTGAATTACATTTTCAAACTGAGCAGAATGTTACAGTGGCTTCAACCTTTTCATCCAGTACAGTTGTATTTACCTTTTTAGTATATTTGCATTTAATCGTTCAGAATGATTTGTTTCCCAAATTTTGCAGGTGCAGTTTTTAACTTTTATATGTAATACACTAACTGCATAATTTAAGTACAGCTTTTTATTTTCTTATATTTAAGGCAAGTGTTAATGTTCAAACTATGCAAAATGCCATCCGTCCATTTTCCGAGCCGGTTCTCCTCACAAGGGTCGCGGGCGTACTGGAGCCTATCCCAGCTATCATCGGGCAGGAGGCGGGGTACACCCTGAACCGGTTGCCAGCCAATCGCAGGGCACACATAAAACAAACAACCATTCGCACTCACATTCACACCTACGGGCAATTTAGAGTCGTCAATTAACCTACCGCGCATGTTTTGGGGATGTGGGAGGAAACCGGAGAAAACCCACGCAGGCACCGGGAGAACATGCAAACAACACACAAGTGGTTTCGGGGATTGAACGCCGGTCCTCGGAACTCGAGTTTTTTGGGTCTATGCTAGAATGACTTGCTCTTGGTAAAAAAACAAACATCAAGGGAGGTTACCTGACAGTGAGGTGGTCCTATGTCTCAGAAGAGGCGGCACTGTTAAGGTAGAGTTCCTTGATCCAACTGGCAAACCAAATATCGGCCAAACCGAAGCCCTTTAGAGAAAACGTGACGATGTTCGGCCGAGGTATAGGCGTGTTTTGCTTAGCTTGCCAGGAAACGTTTTTCTACAGGCTACGACCGTGTAAATTGATTTTTTGAAACGTACATCCAGCAAATGTAAGATGTAAAAGTTGTCATTCGTTTGGACGATTGATTTTTGACGAACTGTAAATTATTTTCAGTATCAGCAGGTGGAAGAGGCGCCCCTAAGGTCGATCCAAAACAGTGGTTCTCCAACTTTTAAGACCAAAACACCAACTTTGCTCTCCAAAACTCTACATTGCTGTAACATTCCGCACAGCTCTAACATTAACATTGAGCGCAAATATAGAAAAAAAACAACAACCAATGATTCCATAAAATGTACTGCACATAAATTTAACAATTGTACCTAAATAAATGTTTCAAAAAACAAACAGTTCTCAAACATTCAAAGCAAATGTATTGAACCTAAAAGTTAAACATGACTGATCTGAACAGGGGCAGTGATTCCTTCACATACCCCCAAGCTACAGCTTGAGGATCCAGGGACCCCCGTTTGAGAACCACTGCATTAGAGCAATCCTGCCTGTCAACAGCAGAAAGAGGGGCGCATTTTCGAACGGTCAGCTTTGACGCGGCGTTCAATTTGCGGCCGTCTGAGTCGACTGGGCGTGAGACGGCAAACGGGCTCGGCGCTCCCCCGCCCCGTTCTGCTTCACGGGCTGAATATCAACTGGAGGGCTGAATGGATACAAGGAGCGTGTGCCGGCTTTCTTATCCGAGGCGTCTTACGCATCTTGCTTCCTTTCATCACGGCGGCGGAGCCCCCTATATGTTTTTCTCTCCCCTCCGCCGCTCGTCAAGCGAGAGCTCCCTCGGCTCATTTTCTTCCACGGCGGAACGCACCTCGCCAGGCGTACATCACTGGACATCGATGTTTTGTCCAAGGCTCTACAGCATCTGTTCTAATTTCCCCGTGCCACCTTTGGAACTCACCCTCCCTACTTAAATCAGCGATGCCGTTTCCATGGATATTAAAAAGCATACACTACATCAGCAAAGCATACATTTGGTAACAAGAATTCAGCAATCTTGTTAAGCATTCTTGGGCCCCCGATAGAAATCCCCTTCTGTCGCCTGAAAGCAAGGAGAAAAATATAAATGAAAGATATGTACATTCTATATTTTCATTTTAAAGTCACGCCGATCTTGCACAGGATAAGCAGAAGAGAAAATAGATGGACGGGTCCCATGGCAACCGCTGCATGCATCCTTTCAACTTGATACCATTGGTACTCTCCATTTAATGTTCCGTTCCAATGTAGCCCTTCTCCAGACATCTCGGACGGCTATTTTTGACTAGATGAAAAATCTGCCCCCACTGCACCATTGCGGCCCAGTCTAATTACATGCGCTGAAGATCAGTTGCAAAGAAAAGAGAATGCCTTAAAGCCACAATCCCCATAAGGTCGTTGCTCACCGCTCATCTCCTCTTCCATGCGGGTTTTTGGCCAATTTTTACATTTTTTTTTTTTTCCCTCAAGCCTGTCTCCGCGAGGCTCGCCTTCTCCACCCCTACACGACTAACATCCCGTAAATTAGTATGAGGCTCGTCCTGAGATTTCCGCTGACGCCCGTTTCAATTTCTGATATTGGTCCGATCCCCGCGGACTTTGCAGGTAACCTGGTGTTTCTCCCCAAAGGGGGGTGGTGTTGTTAGAGAGCAGCCAGGTGGGTGAAGGGGGAATAAAGCGATACGGAGAGTACGCGCCGGTCCGGCGGGACGGAATGTAGGAATCAATGAAAGCAATCACAATGTACAATCGAATTTTGTTGGGAACTGCATACAAGACGGGCGAGGGAAGGGAATCGGCGGATTAAAAAGCGATCAAGTCACTGCACGCTTTTTGGAAATGAAGAGAAGCGGTACAGTAGACACTGTGTAGGAGTTTATAAACAACATTTTCGGACTTTGGCCCCAGTTTGCCTCTTCTGGTCATCTATGTGCTAGTTCAAATTACTTGGGGAAATATCATTTTGAGGCCTTTTTTCCCTGTTATCAGATCCTTGGGGGTCATTGATCATGATCGCATTATCAGCGTGGCCATTCTCATACTAAGTAGCTGACTTGCTGGGAAAGAGGGGGGGCGGGGTTCAACCATCAGTCAACGGGAAGAAATGATTTGTCGAAAAAAATGTAAAAAGAGTGACTTAATGCGTCTCGTCGTCATCTCCAAAAGTGAGCAAACTTATTCAAACTTATTAATACCCACTTTTCAAAATGCATTTCAAATTCACACTAAAAATTACAAGCATAACGTATAGAAAATACTGTAGTACCGTGTTGAGGTGTCTGTGCGTTAGCTATTCGACTTTAAAAAAAGAGGCGGGGCCTAGTGGGGTGGTGTGTGACGTCAACGCGTCTGCGTGTGTGAATGTCTGGCCGTGAGCCGTGACTGACAGCAGCTCCTGCGCGCGTGTACTCATTTGTGTTTGCACTTTCATGCATTACGGAAGGCAAGTATGTATGTAAATAAACAAATAAAACGAGCACGAAAAAAAATCCCAGGAATTTTCGCGACAGTTTAGTCCACAAAAGAACAGCAAAATAGAGGGGACGTGAATGATGAAGCACGATATATATATATATATATATATATATATATATATAAATAAAAGCACCCCATGCCATGGTGACGCTTTCTGTCAATGTGGGAAACAATTGCTTTTTCCCTACATTCATTTACACCCTCGTCCCTCACGTGGCAAACTGTCGCCGAGAACAGCGAGCGGAAAGACTACGGCTTCGCGGAAGCTAATTTTCCACTCCAGGAACCAGTCTGCAGAATAATAAGCTGCACTTTTTTTAGCGTGTTGTTACGTGGAAATGATCTCCCTCGCGGCACGGCGTCGTTTCAAGGTGCCCACACGCTCGGCGCTTGTTAGCTCTCGGACCTGTCACCTCGCGAGGGAGCCGACGGGCGGGGAGAGGCCGCGCCGTCGGTCCAGCGCCTGGCCAGCGTGTTATCATCTGCGTGTCATCATTAGTACTTCGGTTCCCTCGCCATTGTCGACACATTTGCAGTCACGTGCAACACGGCCGGCTTCGCCCTCGTCCTTTTGGTTGGAAAGGATCAACTCTGACGAATGTCAAAATGGCAACGAGCTCCAGGCCCACATACACGAAGATGTCCGTAACTTGATGAACCGCGAGGGGGGCATAAATAAATACAAAATAAACGGGGCCCTCGTATGCAGGATTGGTACACCAAAAACCCCAGCTTCTCAAGACATGAATTTTAAAAACTTTGTCAGACATTTTGTACAACGAGACTTTTTTGTCTTCATAACATTCATTCTGAAAAATAAAGCTGATTCTGAACAGTTTGATGTTTCGTTTGACAGTAAACTTCAGCGGCAAGTGGCATGAAACTACTTGAAGCATCTTTTTCTGACGAACTGTTCACTATTTCCCGAAGCCGAACGGCGGCTCGTCTCTCAAGGCACCATTGTGATTGAGTGCAAACGATTCAAATTTAAAGGAATATGTCCCCTCCAAACTCAAAAGTGGACTTGTAACGTGCCGATGGCAAACTGCTGCGGCAAATCGAAATAAACGCACTCTCATCAAGCTTTGTTTAATGTGCAACATTTCCATCTTCCATTTACGCAGCTTCGGTTATTAACCGGGGCACTTAGCGTTCCACATGCTATGCGGCATATAGCTTTTTCCTCGTTGTCAATTGAGTGTGAGTGGCTCTCTGATGGAAATTAATTAGCAAGCGTTGACTTAATGCGCCGCTCTTGAACGAGACAATAAGCGGAGGTTTTCCACTCACTCCATTTTTGGACTCGATGAATAAAAGAAAAAGACGAAAACAACATGAGACGTGATTATCCCGCTTGAGATTTAAATGCCAGTTTAATTTTGGGCTTCTAATTACTGATGATGTATTTAAAAATTGCTTTTTTTTTTTTTTCCCCCGTTTTTCTTGCTTGGGTTAAAGGGCTGCTGCTTTTAAACCTCAGGCTATTAACTTTGCCACACCCTCACGTGACACACACACACACCAATTCAGAAACATAAAAGTGGGGAAACTATGCAAAAAAAAAAAAAAAAAAACTTTTTCACAGCACTGTACAAACAGACACACACACACACACACACACACCTACCCAAATCCACCCACACATGCTCACACGTGTTCAAGAATCCATCAACATTTACATTCCATTAATCATTCTGCTGTCTGAGTCAGAGCAGCGCTCCAGGACGGGCCCCGCGGGCTTCTCGCCCTGCCCGCCCTGCCCGCCCTCATTAACCGCACCCACACACACACACACCAACACCCACACACACGCTCATGTGACTTACTGCTCAGGAAGATATTGACTGCACCACTCAATGAATGCGCTGAAGTGCATCAAATTATGTGCATTTGTCAGCAACTAGAGTGTCAATGGAGTTTTTTTTTTTTTTTTTGTCACACGGCCAAAGAAAAGCAAGAGGTAGAGCTTAAAAGGCTTGAACTGAAATTTTATGTTGAATGGGAGTTGGGGGCTGGGGAGGGTGGGCACCAAAACCCGGCTCCGGTGGGGGGTGCTGGTGAGCCAACGCCGCCACTCCCATCCCATCCTGCGCACGCACAAACGCCATGGCTAATCTCTTCTGAATTTAGCGCGGCTAATTCCCTGCAGCTAAGTACGAAACTCCGAGCGCTACTTTGCGGTCGCTGGAAGCGCACGTGACGGATCAGAAGTGCGACGCCATGTCTTCTGCTCCACGGAGACGCCGGCGAGTCACTTTGCGCCGAAACGTTCAGGCGCTTGTTATCTTCACGAGAAGCCTGTTTCACTCATACACTCACACAAACATCCTTCTTTTGCACACATTCTCACACATACACGCACACCCTCATCCACACATTACCCCCTCCCCCCCCCCCACACACACAAATCCAGTCTATATTTGATTTTTTTTTTTTGGGTCCCTGAGCCATAATCTTTTCTTCCTCACAGGCCGAGGAAAAAAATATAAAATAAAAAAATAAAAAACAGTTCTTTTCGGACTACTGGAAATGATGCTTTCAACGTCAGATGTGGGAGAGCCATTATAGGAAAATATCACATCACGGAGATTAAATTAAAAGTGGTTCCACGGTGTCGGACAGAGAATTGGGGATGTAATTGTGAAATGGCTTGGTGACGGCAATTACACTGCGTTCCAAGTTATTATAGAGTTGACAAGAAAAACAACCCTCAGAGTTGCTTTTTAAGGACGCACAGGTTCTCAATAGGGTTGAGGTCAGGGGGTGGGAGTTTTTCTCCCATAGCAGCAACAAATTCAAATGTAAATTTTTGACAGCATGGGATAGTTAGTTTTAGCGATTGATGATTTTTCTGCGCTAAGAAAAGCCATCAAATGTCAGGCTGAAGGAAGGACAGTTTTTTGTTTTTGTTTTTAAATTGCAGTCAAAATAGGTCAAATTTGACTGAAATTTTCCATTAATTGGATTCTTCTGAGGAAAAAAAATGATCAAACCTGATTCAGAACAATGATTTAAACAGACAGGAAAAACAAAAAATGTAAAAAAAAACTTACCCAGAAAAACAAAAACTCAAGTGTGTGCTTAATGTAAAACAAACTTGTATCTAAATAAATTATTTAAAATAAATGCATATGTATTGAACTTATGTTAAATACAACTGAACAGTACTTGAGCAGTGATTATTTTGCATACCACTAGAGGGAGCCTGTGTACCGCTCAACAATGGCATTTTGAGTTAATGAAGTTCTGTATTCGTCATAAATATGAATGCAGATGATTCGGTACATCATCGTTCGTTAACTGTGTCAGAAATGCGTTTTACGATTACGCCGCAGGAAGCTGCCAAATCCAACTTTCCACCGATCGAGGTTGACCGTTGCAGCTCCCATTGGACGGCAACAATAGAACGGTAAGATGCAACGTAGCCTGACGACGGGACGTCAGAGGGACTCAGTTATCGCTCCTCGTTGTTATCAAGATGTTTCACACCACCCTCGCCCTCTGTAATTAAACACCACCTGCTTAAAAAAAACGTTTTAAAAAAAATAACGTCATTGGAGGTGCTAATAATTGATGCGTTCAAGAACACCCGGCAGTGAACGCTCGCTATTCACACGGGTAGGGCCCAAGCCTCTCATGAAGTTTTCTGTCAAATTACACATAAAACAAAGACAATTACACGTTGTGCATTGACAAAAACTACACAACGTAGCCTTCAGTCTGCTAACATAAGGCTAATGCTAACATAAGCAATGATCGATCTGGCTGTATTATAACCCTTTAAGCAACCGATATTTGAACATATATGGTGCCGCAGCCCATGTAGGCAGAAAAAATAACACTACTCAGTCGTATGCTGAATTCTTTATCCTGTGCGAAGAACGACTATATGATTGGCTGCTGCATTGAGGCAGGAAAGTAAGAGTGAAGTATGAAATGGCATTTATACCGGCTCCGGGTGGCCGAGGCGCGCAAACCAGGATGAGCAGCATAATGTGCATTGGAGCTCTCTCTGCATCAACTCCAGAGGTTTAGGACCCTGCTTTATATCAAGGAGCCGCTTATTGAACTCTCCCAACACGCTGCTTGACAATACGGGTCAGCAGCATCCTTTAAATTACAACCAATATATCACTGTTAATTGAACCGCCGTCCGAGTTAGTTGACAGCCGTCAGTCGTCACAGGCGATTCCAGGGAAGGGATGCGTCTCGCCAACGCTTTTTATTCTCCACACCTCCCATTTCAGGAAAGGCCTGAGTGCGCTCACTGACTGTGTGCAGTAATCTGCTGCATGTAATGAAAAGCCATAGCTCGCCCCGCCCGGCTTTTTGCAAGGCGCCGCCATTAGAAGACTCATTGATTGAATTGCTTTTGCCTGCTAATGCAGGAGGGGGAGGCAAGTGAAGACCCTGGGTGTTTTGTAAAATCACTCCCGAACGAGAAAACGTCCGGCTTCGAATGATCTCTCAGACACTTTAAGTAGCGTGGGGGGTGGGGGGAGCTTTATTAGTATATTCATTTAACGAGCAAACCTAGCCGCTCGCGCGCCTTGAAAATGTATTCGTTAAATCGGGATCATCAGCATGCGCGCATTCAATTGAATTCCCAAGGGCAAGTCCCGGTTGATCCGCAATCACAGCGGACCGTAGAACCTTCATGTGACATCGGCGGCTTCCGTGGGAGGAGACACGCACGTGGCCATGCCTAGTCTACGGCTCAGGTGGCTTTTGCCTTAATGGGGGAGCACGAATTGATCGGACATGCTTTGGCCGTGCGACGCCATTAAGCATCCAGCTGTCAAGTCAAGATCTCCACTTTTCCCCCTTCGTTATGCATGCTCGGTTGTATCCAACATGGTCTTGCCTCGGCATGAATGCCAAGCAGACACACTAAATGGCCTCCGCCCCGGCCGAAGCGGCGAGATGTAATCTTTCCCATCGGAGACATGCTTATATTTTTCTCCCGGAGGTTATCACAAGCCGCCTAAGGGGGCTTTGATCATACACCTCAAATTCAATTAAAGCCCGATCTGATCCCCTCTCCGAAGCCGACTCACCAGTCAGCTGGAGCGCTCGTTTCTCATTTAGAGAAGCCGGGATCCAGTTTTGGAATTTGTCCAAATGAGTCCCAATCGGAAGAAGATAACCCAGGTGACACTAAATTACGATGCTTTTCTGCCTAGGCTGTCTAATGTCGGAAAAGTCCAACTTTGATCACCATTTTGAGGACTGGGCAAATTCCAGGGCTCGCGAAGTTCGATCCCATGACTAGCTAGCTCCTTTCTTAGGGGGAGTTCTTCCATGCTTATGTTTCCAAGTGCTTGTTCACGTGGGGTTCAGTTGGGGTTCAGTTCTTGACCTGCTCGACATGTGCGGTGCCTTGAGCAGTGATTCTGTTGTGAATTGGTGCTTTATAAATGAAACCGAAGTGACTTGAAAGAAAATCACAACTACTATGACACATTTTGACCATTTAGTGAGGCAGTAAGATGCCCCTTCTTAGATTTATGATTCCATCACAGTCATTTTCCTTGAGTTAAAGACTGAATAAAGTGCTCTTACTCTTAAGTGCTTTTACTCCTATGTGATGTAGACATTGTTATTTCCTCTCGGCTAAAAAGGCTGCGAGCCTTAGTGTGAAACAATAAAGCATGTCCTTCGCTTACTGCTCATTAGCGTGCCTCTTTATGAGAGGTGGTATTGGAAATGTTGCCTTGTAAGACACTAACGTTTGAACAGGTAATGTAGACTCTCCACTTGATTGGTGCCGGCCATTGAAGAATCATTCAGCAAAGAAAAAAAACAACAACCTTGCAAATATCATGCAGCATAATTTCTGCAAATAGAGGCAAGAGATATTCGTTGTTCTCATTTGACCCTTGACCTTTTCCTCGTTCCGATTCAGCCCAGCTACATCAGCCGGCATGCGCCAATATAATACGATGAACATTAACCTTGATCGAGCAGCGGCAGCAGAGAAGCATCTGGGAAAGGGACAACGGAGGTAAAACAGTCTCACAGCGGCAAGCACTTGACGAGTAAAAATAACTTGTAATAGCCTCAGGTAAGTTGACTGAAATGCCCCAAACTGATTTAAGGTAACGGCACCAAGTGTGGGCGTGAAAATGGCTGAGAAATGCTAAGCTGCTTTTAAAAAGGCAGCAGGGAGGATGTGGCGGAAACATAGCAAACGGCGAGATGGGTTAAGGCAATGCCCTCGCAAACAGCCGCCTTTTGTACACCTTCGCAAGTCATCTTTGTGGAATAACAAAGGAAATTGAACTGATTGCATTTAGTAAAACAAGAGAAGACGATCAATAAAGTCAGTGGCGGGCGCCGCATTTGAACCGTCAGAAATGTCACGGAATGAAGAGAATAGACTGCTGGGGATAATTCATTTCATTGAGCAAACATCTGAATTTAGGTTGTAAATGTATGAATTATCAATGTCCACTGGCAGTAAATACATGTCTGAGTTTGTCGTACTTTTCTGTCCAACTTGTGCCAGCATCTGTCAATCGGTTTTACGGTGGGTCAGGATGCGTCAGAATGAGCGCAACAATCACAGCGGGAACCAGTCACCTTGCCCGGGCGCCGTAATCATTTCACACTGCGCCTCGACGGGTGAGTGACAAGAGGGAAGACCTGAAACTAAAAACGGTTTGAGGATCGAGGGCGGCGTCTAAATGCTTTGTTAAGATTTCACCGCGTCAACCAGGAACCACAGACACTGGCATCGGCAGCCTTTACACAGGCACACACTCTCGCCGCCTTGTATTTCAACACAAAAAAATGGAATCGCTTAACAGAAAAATACTCTAAATACTTCTATTATTCGGGGTTTTGTCCCTATAGCAAGGGTTCACTATACTGGAAACGGTGCCATGAGGGTTACAGCGCTTAACCTGCTGATTGGACTCTTCAGCCTCGGCAGCGCTGCGATCAACCTCGACCTACTGCGATAAACGTCGGCCTTGCGCTTCAGTCACGTCTTGCGGGTTGATCCCGCTGTCTCACGAGAGGCTGGAGATATTGTAAGTAGAAAGCGGAGCGTCTTTTTTGCCTCCCAATAAGACAATCCAGCGCGCCACCGCCATAGACAGTGCGGGTCAGCCAAGATGCTGCTTTATGCCTCTCAAAGGCCTGGGTGGTGGGGAAAGCTTCATGCTGTAATGCTCTGGCAGACGTTTGACATTTACCATTTATCACCATCCAGGGTTAATTAAACCCAGCCATCCACCATCTCAATTAAAGAATGGCAAACTGAATATTTATCAGCTACTGGGATGGAGGACCCTTCAAAGGCTGAATTACATACAGTAATAGCATAGTCAAATAAAATATAGCATGCCATTCTGGTCTCACTTTTAGCAATTTCTGCATATTTTCATGACCAAACATCCGCAACGCAGATATTTGAAGGCCCTTGGACGGTACGATAGCCTTCATTAACGCTTCCTGCTTCACATATTGTAAAAGTACTACTTTGCGAAGTCGACTCCACGCACACCTCGCTCATGTTTTTCTATGGGCATCTTCGGAAAATGAACTGAAATGAACAACAACTAACTGTACCTGTACTGTCACTGATGCTAATTGTTAGCCCGGGTGCCTATGGAGTTTCCCATTGTATGTTAGCATTCAGGTCGCGGTGGTTATGTGGTTGCTTCAAATAAAGTCTACTTCTCTGTTTTTTTTTATTTTTAATTTTTTGACTTCAGACAGGCTTACTTGAGGCGAAAAGCTTCAATCAATTTCTCCCGTGGCCAAACAATCACTAACCGACAGATGGTCGGCCCATCGGGGAGAAACCCGAATAAACGAGTGGGCGACGCCATCGATGCAGATGCACCCGTGCAAAATATATTAGTCGCTCACGCTCTCGCACCCGAACACACACACACACACACTTTCACTCTGTCATACACAGTCACACGTTCTCCCCCACTCACACACAGACTTACACTCTCAAACTGACTCTCACCCACAAACTCTCTCTTATTCATCGTCTCTCACACACTAAACTGTACGCTTACACCGACGAACACACGGTCTCACTCTAAATCGAACCCTCTCACCTCACTCACAAATTCTCACTTTCACTCACAAAGTCCCAATGCTGAGAATTAAGCCTTGGGAATATTAACCCAACGTTGTTTGTGCAGCCCTCCCACTTGCCTCAATGTCTCCCACACTCTCTTGCCCCACTTCCATAAGTAACAAGTGCACAACAATATCACTAGACCATCAGCGACTCGGCTCAAATGACTTCTGGAATTGCTTTGCTTCTCCTACCTTACACACACATCACAGATGTTGTTTTTCCCCCAGTGTGGCTGCATGCCAGAATCTGGTGTGGCACACCATTAGCAATAGAGCTGACTGTGTAGACATTGGGCTTTGTTGTTGGGCACAGAATACTGCAGACAGACATTTTTTGTGTCGTTTTGACGGGTTCTACTTCAGAGATAAACCAGCTTGGATTTTATCCTGGTGGGGGGGGGGGTAAAGTGTTCATAAAAATGGTCATTTTCACATTTCAATTTTTTTATTTTTTTTTTCAGAAATCAATCAGCCTTGCAATGATTCTGAAGTAGTCAGATGGTATATTCTTTTCCATAATTAGAAGCAAGTGCGGCGGCTTTGTCGCAGTCTCTCGTGTCTGCTCTCCAAGTTGTTCTGCTCTGAGGTCAACTTCCGATTAACTAATGTGATGTATCCCTGCTGCCAGGATGCATTACCGCTCGCATTGTTCTCCCGCGACGCTCACGTGGGCAGGCTTTGCCTTCAATTACTCTCTCAACTTTTCTTTTTAAATGAACGCGTGGCCCGATTAGCGGCGGGACAGTTAAAATGATGAAGGAAAAAAAAAAAAAAAAAAACTCGGTGTCCTGAAACATTGCATCTGGTGCACATCTGAACCCCCCCCCCCGCTGCCACCCCCGTTGTTCGATTAGGAATCGCCAAGGGGGTGCGAGCCGAGTCGCGCGACGCACTTTGTTTCTGTTTGCTAGACGGGTTCGATTCCCGGGAAGACATGGCCCACAAAACCAGACACCTGGGGCTGGAGGCTGGATGAAAACTAATTACAGCGGTGTTAAAAGGCGAGGTCAGTGAGGCTCGGAGAAGACTGAGGAGGGTACCCTTTTGAGTTGAAGGCCCAAAAACAATCACTTTGACCAAACAACGCTGGGGACTGATCTTTAAAAGGAGTCATATACATTTTCATACAATTTAAAAGAATTCCCATCTGCCCATCTGTCTGCGTAACATGTCCGCTGCAGCTCTGTAGACCTTGCGCAGAGCCACCTGTGCCTAATTTAATTTAACCCCCCCCCCCAACAACACTGAAAGTGAGCACCCATAAAAGATTTTATTGTATTGTTACTCGCGGTTGCAGCATTTCATCACCGAATCAGCAAATTACACTTGTTAGTGTAGCGTTGTGGCACGTGACATGACAAAATCAAGTCCCATCTCGACATTATTATTACAGTATTGACAGAAGCTAATGCTAAGTTTCAAAGTGGTTCTTTAGCTCTTGAATTTCGTCCAAGTCACTGGCTGTGAGGGTTGTTGTTATGTTAATTAGCCCCACAATTTTGTAAAAGTGGGGCGGAAGTACAGAACGACTCGCACACAGACGCATTTTAAGAAATAGATTCAAGATTTGATTGGTTGTGTAATAATGCTGTTAAACATCTTGAGAATCCAATATCTTCTATCCAAACTTGACAAAGTAAAGCTGGTTCAGGCGTGCATTGTATTGGACTATTGCAATAGTTTAAACAGAAAATCAATGCTGATGCTTGAGTTCTTGCTGGTACCAGGAAACTGGATCACATCACAACGGACCTAAAATCTACAATATACTGACTTCCAGTGAGTTAAAAAATTGATTTTAAAATCTTACGTTTGGTTTTGGACATAAATCAATTGAGCTTCAAAGTTCCCTTCGTGACCCTTGAGAGGTTGCAAGAGGGTGCAAGCTTATTGAGTGTGTCCAGAACCAGAACTCAAGAAAGTCAAGCAGCGTTTGGTTTTTATGCTCCTGAACTGAACACCTGAGATCTGCTCAAATGGTCGGAACATTGAAATCTGGCCTGAAAACTATTTTCGCTGCTGCTTTTTCATGAATCAAAAACATTCTCTCCTTTTCATCATCTTGCTTTTATGTGATTTTGTTTTGTTTTATCGTTTTGATTCATGCTGCTTTTCAGATTTTATCTTGACTTTCATCTTTTCATTTCATCTTATTTGTAATTTCTTTCTTCGCGTCTGAAAAGCACTGCGGCTTTCCCTCGTGTATGAATGGCGCTAAACAAATGTTTGCCTTGCCCCTTACTAATATACCCCCTTCCAAGCAGAGCCTTGTAGTTCTTATACAGCAGTGTAGAGACCACAAGTCAACTCTTCTGCCTCATGCAACTCATTAAACGATCTTCAAACTTTCTGTATCCCGACACAAAATGGATGTGGACGATAGCAATGCTATACGAAGTGTCTGCGTTAGATGGTAGAACAACCATGGACTACAATGCCTCATATACGCAACGGTTTGATCAATGACCATCGTTGATGACACGAGCATGTCAAGGCCTTGGACGAGTTGGAGGTTGGCCCTTTAATGGTTCTGCAAATGCCAATGGCGGTTGCTGGTTTCATTTCAGCCTCTCAGCTGTCTGCACGGGACCAAAGTGGACAAATACCCATCACGACATCCGGGCGCTCATCGAGATCGAGCCGATATACTATATCTGGAGGGCCTTAATAAAAGGGAGAACAACGGATATATGGCGATCAAATGAAGGCGTTAGACTGGGCCTGTGTGACACAAACATGTTATGAGAGACGGGCAACATCTGGCGCGACGGATCTCATCCTCTGGCTGTCACTCATTCCTTAGACTTGCAACACAAACTGCTCCACTCGCTCTACTAATCTCAGCCCCAATTCCCATGTACCCTCCGGCTTAATGGACTCTTTGGAGTATAAAGATTCTTTTTTTTTTTTTTTAACTTTCCACCACTTATTAATAGTACATGTTAATGTTTCTCCTGTAAGTGCAGAACATATGCTCTCCGGTCATTCGTTAAGTAGCTTTACGAGGGATTTTCAGGAACTGCATTGCTTGACAGTTGGAGACAAAACAATGACATTTCTTTTCACAAGTACTCAAAATACAGTGTTTCAAATTACCATGCACAACAGTTAAAAACTAACTAATTAAAAGGTAATAAATTTGATGACGCAAGAATTGCCTCTCGGAGTTGCTGTTTGAAGGTTTACTACCAGAAGTGGTGGACTCGAGTCACATATCTTGACTCGCGTCAGACTTAAGTCGTCAATTTGGGACTTGCTTAGCTAAAATTTATGAAAAACCCGACCTGATAAGACTTTGTATTATTGAGACTCAACTTAGATTTGAACTACATGACTTGACAAGGTTTACAGTATATTTGAAAATAAGCCTTTTCAAAGTACAGTGCCATTTGTTTGATTTGTTTTTTTTAATGCAAAGTTATTTGTGTCGCACGCACAAAAAAGGAAGCTCTGAAGATGATTAAATAAGGATTGATGGATTCTTACTTTTAATAAAATTGGGAAAAAGAGACTGGCAACTTGCAAAGTTTGCAACTAAAAGACACAACGACCACAACTAAATTCACGCGTCAATATAAAACCCACAAAGACAGGTAAGCTACGTTAACGCCACAGTTTAGCTCACCGATAGCTTGTTAAATGACAAGTTTCATTTCAGTTATGTGTTTAATTGAGAAGACACTACAGTCATATACAATAGAGAATTATGTGATTGTGAACGTGTAAGTTCAGAAAATTGAGTGTATAGTGGCTAATACGCGAATTATATGTTGTGACTGAGCGAGACAATAATGACTTGACAGCCTGAAATTTAGTGGGGACTCGACTTGCTTGATTTTTGTCACAGTGACTTGGGGCCTGCTTAAAACTTAAATGTTAAAACTTGAGACTTGCACATCTCCGTATACTACCGTTATAGATCCACCTTTAAAGAACGCACCACAAGTTCTCAATGGGGTTGCGGTCAGGGGATGATGATGACCACATCATGTTTTCTCCCTCAAAGCCCATAGCAACTAAAGCTTTAATAGAACTTGTAGCAGCGTGGAACAACACGCTGCTACATACATTGTATATGCATAATGATGCGAAACACAGTGGTTTTATTTGTGTGTGTGTTTTTTTGTGATATCTGAAAGTGTGATAGCGAGGGAGAAGCAACACAAAGGGTTGGGAGAGGTGCTACAAACTCTCTCTGACAAAAATGAGAGCTGCCCCTGAACTATACTGATGAGATTGAAAGTGGATCGAATGCATCTTCCCGAATGCAGACATCTTGGCGGTACTGACGATAGGTGGGGCGGAGGTCTGGTTTCAAGGAGAAGGAAGAAAAGGAGCACAGCGGCGGGAGAAAAAGAGCAGTTGCGCATTACGGGTTGACCACTGGATCTTTCCAAGCGTCACCTCCCTCCACCGCTACTGACACCGAGGGTCCCATTTTCACCTCGTGAATAAAAGTGCTCTGGTGCAGGGGCCAAGCTTCACTGAGCACCCCCGCCATCTTGCGACACTGCCAACACTAGCACACAGACACAATAGGAGAAAGGCAGGCTAATTCCTGGACGATGGGAGCAAAAGTGCAACGGGTTCCCAGGGGTTAAAATGCCTTAATCTTTTTATCCTGTGCTGTAGAGGACTTTTCACAGATTTGATACACTCAGCCTAAATCCTTAAGTGGCATGCCTGGGCAGGACCATCTGAGGATGCAGCAACATCCAGTTTAAGGATTATAATCTGCATCACAGCATTTTCCTTCCGCTCCCTGGCAAAATGAGGTTGACGAGTAAGAGCAGCAAGGTGGCAACGGGTCACACGGCAGCTTCACAATATGAAAAAACATCCGGTTGCATATTTACACAGGATACTGTCACGTCCTCTCTTTCTCTGTCTCTCCAGCATATTTATGTGCATCCTAAGCAGCCCCAGTTCCCTAATGAGGCGCGATCACTGTGTTAAACTGCTAATTAAAATCAGATATTAAAGCCTCCTACCCATAATCCCGCCTGGCTCGTGCTACAAACACCAGGCTGGCTGTCGCTTGTCGCAACGTGGCAACAAGTGGCTCCCCTGTAAAGCGAGTTCACCAAATCGGCATTCATTTTAAAGCAACAATACGACTTTCCCGGGCGGGCGAGCGAGCATCCGAGACATATGGTGCATGTCGGCGTTGTGTCATTCGAAGAGTGCACTTGTAATTTGGATGAAATGGGGATGGAGTGTCAGAGAATATGCCTGATCGCGCCATCAATTAGGGGTTGGGCGTTCACAGAACAGCTGGCGGGCCCTAATGAAGCATGCACTAATGATCAGCCATGCAAAATTGATGAGTAATTCATCTCAAGACGTGCAATGAATTGAGGATTATTAAATGTACCCTTACCAGGCCAGTGTATAACTTGGTGGGCTACTCTGTCCTGTCATATGCTACATATAATCATGATTTTGCATGATCCCATCCTTTCGAGATGATATGCTTGCGCTATGAGTCTCTGAAGACATGGAAGCCTACTTATTAGAACATGATGATTTGTACGATTAATCATGATTGACTATCATGTGCAGCTCCAACTTTGCTCTGATGAAACTTCGCTACGTAAATAAAGGGGGAGGAGAGTTTGTCGCCAGGCTAGCTGTGGATCTTCCTCAGGACGGATCCACCGAAGGTCTCAAGTAAGGTAAGGAAGCACCTTGCTTTTACCATGTACAGCGGGGGAACTCATTCCTGAATCCCCTGCTGAATTTATAAATTTGCACACTTCGTAAGCAATTAACAGTCTAAAATTTTCAGATTTATTGATTATGGTGATAGACAGCATATCGGTCACAACATAAAATTTATTTGATCCCCTAAAACTCCGCCTCTCACAGGCTCATTTTGGCCCAATGACCAGCACTCCAGAACCCAACTTGTTCCATGTGTAAGTCTACACCACCTTTGGCGAACCTCGAGAGCCGTCAAAAGATGTCAGGGACAAGCTTGTAGATCAAAACAAATTAAACTCGGAAGTCAAGGTACCACTGTACATATGAACGGGACAGGACAAATTGCTCCCTGAGGTCATAAAAGGTTACAAGCCCCTGTGTAGCGAATACCATAAATGGGAGTAAGTCTCATATCTGCAAATCATAAAGTTAAAAAAGTTATGACAAAAAAAAAAAAGTCAAAACCCACAAGCAAGTCAAGTCATAACTTGGGTAAAGCGAGTCATAAATCAAGTCTTTTGGGTGTGACTGACATTATGTACTCCCACCTCCAGAGTGTACCATTTCAACTGTATACAGTTTTCTTTCAAATCAGAGGCAGCGTAAAACTTTCAAAGGCCTTGAGAGAAATACTTTCCCCCGCCAATTTCCAATGAATATTCTTTGCCTTCAAGCCGCCGAGCCCTGCGCGACCTTCTGTCTCCTCTGATTTGGGCGAGGGCACAGCAGCAAACAAGTCGAAGTCTCCACAGCACAGAACGGGCCACGAACTCTGAACCTTGCGCCGCTACTTCATTACCCTCCATACATATCGGCATCTGTTCCATCGTGAACCGTAACACCACAAACGCGGCAGTGGGAAATAACCACTCTCATTAGACGGCACGGGATTAGTCGGAGTTCACAGGCCGCGTTCAATTCCGCTCTCTCCTTCGGTCGGAAGAGAAGTGTCAAGGAATACCATAAAGGTACGAACACTCTCGACTCAAGGAAAGAGAACAGATACTAGAAAAGCACACTGAAGTATTGATTCAGTGAAGTACTTTGTTATTCCCACCAATGATGAAGGATAGTGAGCGGGGCCCGCGCTCGGCCGGAGGGTGCAAGGCAAGGATGGCGCCACCTGTCTCACAGTGACAGGTGGCAAATGGGGGCTATTACTGTGCAGAATGTTATTTTCAAAGGGGTTTTAGCTACTGTATGTTCCCCAAACTAATAACGCGGCCCTGGGAGGGTGCGCCCATGCCAGCCGCTGTTAGCATGGCAATGCTACGAAGCTGCTGCTCGCCACATCAACTAATGCCTTCAGGATTGAATCGAACAAACAATCTTCGTACTGCCTACTGAACAACAGCTGTCATCATAGCGGAACTGTGCTGTTCGTTCCATGGAGTCCATATATGCACATTACAAGACCCAAAAAATGACTAATTAACAGTCTCTCTTCCCCTCAAAGGAGCCCTTTGATCGCATCCTTGCATGCAGGTTTCTCTTGACGGCAAAAATGAATTTCAACTTCACACAAAAAAAAAAATTGGACTCTCTCTTTTCTGATCAGGGGGGGAGGAAAAAAAAAAAGATGGAGAGAGGCGACTTACGCAGAAAGGCAGACTTGTCTCTGTTCCCTCAGGCCATCGGCGTGGGCACGGACTATTTGACACGGGGAAGGACGGCAGAGGATAGAAGAGACGGCAGAGGCCCTCGATGCCCGCAGGGGGGTTCCGTTCAAGTGAGTCATGGCGGGGACGGGGCGGGCGGGCGGGGCCGTGTCACGTCGCCCTCGAAATGTTCATTTGCTTCGCTGTGTTGGAGCAGTTGTGACTTTCTGGCGCCCCGACCCCTTTGGGAGAAGCGGGCAAAGTCAGATAAAAATATAAAAAAGTGGCAAAGTCGGATTTGACACGAACGCGACCGTTTCAGAACATGAAGGACATGAACTAGAGGATCCCTGAAAAGTTCTCAGACACTGCTTTAAATCCAAAACATCACATCAAATGTGAATTTTAATAATACAGTGAACCCCCGCATTTATTATTGTGTGTGAATGCGAAAAGTTGTTTGTGAAAAGTTTTCGTTCACATTTTCCCCCCAGTTTGTGCTAGTGTGTTATTTAGGCTCGTATGCTGGTTAATCGCATTGATGAGGCCCATGTGAAGATGGTTTGTTTATGTAACATGGGTTCACGAGTGTGTACATGCTACATGCATGGTGCTGATGTTTTGCTGATAATTATTTGCCCGTGTTGTTACAGGGCACAGTAAATCAATCCAAACGGAAATTTTCTTCCATCTTGTTGCATTTTCACGCAGTGAGAACCCCCTTTTTGACTGTACATTATTTGACACTACACCTTCTAGCATACACGTAGCACAATGGCGAACAACTGGCCCGATTTCCCAACCTTTAATGAGCAAGACACATTTGACAAAATTTCACTGCACACCACAGAACAAAAATGCCACTACGTAAACTGTATACTGAAATAAATAAAATAATGATATTGTTTCAATTTACTCACAAATTTACTGACTACTTGCAAGATTTATATGTCCAGGACAAGCAAAGTTTAGCCTGGGTTGTTAGTGGAAGTTACAGAGAGTCTTCGCCGCCTGTGCAGGTTTCTTTATCGAAATCTAGCCATTGGTAGTTTCCAGTTATTCACAGGGGCCAAATTCTAAAATGAGATTGAAAGGATTTTGAACTGTTTTGGTATTATGTTTTGTATATTTAGGGCTTGAAACTAATATAGGCAATGAAAAACATTTTGCATTTGAGCTTGGTCCCTATCCCCCTTGAAATTTTGATTGGATACCAACCAGACGTTAATGTAATTGCCAGAGGGAAAATAGCCAGGAGGATGTAGAATTAGCGGGCTGCAATAGGCCAACCGAGGCACATAATTAATAGTTAATGGCCAAGACATGCAAAAGCATCTGTTGGATCTTGTATAGAACTTTGATTTGTCCCCCCCTCCAACGTTCAACATAAAGCCGAGCCGCAACACTAATTCTTTCCACTGGGCCAGTGGGGCCAGTATAAGCCTCGCCACAAGCCGCTAGGAAGGGATGGGTGGAAAGCCTCTGGGTTACGCGCTGCACACAGTGGCCCTGTTTACCGAGGCACCTGAATCTAAGAGCTCGCCGTGCAAAACAACGCAGTTTGAGCGTGGGAGGACTATGTGGGATTTCAGACCAATCATACGGTATCCTTCATACTGCTGGCAATAACAGTGCAGCAGGATAAGTGGATGATAGCAATTCTGGGGACGCACCTTTTGGCTCAAATATTGCGCGAAAAACATCCTATGTAAGGGAAAGGCCGCGGCTGGATCTTGCGAATACCGAGCAGGCATACAAGGACACGGAATATTACGAACGTTCCATTTTGAGTTTTTGTCGCTTTCGCTCAAACACTCCTGAAACATTTTCATACACACTACTGAAACACTCATATACACGAATAAACATTTCTCATATTCGCCACTGAAAAGCGCTCATTCAAAAATTTGACGCACACTCTCGTGAGGACGCGATGGCTACAATATTTACGTCGCTCCGGCGTTTCCCCTCCGGACACGTCACGGAGAATATCGTAAGATGGCTTCCGTCACGTGAGAGTGTGCATCAAAACTCTTAAGCTACGTTCACCCTGGACGCGAGGTGAAAGTTCGCTTCATTTGCGCCACATTGATAAGCTCCTCCCACCTCTTCAGCGCGCTCACGGGTGGTGCTGCGAGCGGCCACAGCGAGCTTGACAAGTCACCCAGGCTCTGATTTTTTTTTTTTTTTTTTCCTCTAAGGGTTACCTCCCCTTTCCACACGACATCCAGTCCCCCTTTGCTCACCATTCTCGAAGCTGATTGGCTGCTGCGACATGATTTGCGGCTTGCAGTTCAAATTTCCCAACCCGTGCGACTGGGCAGAAAAAGCGAATTTCGGTGCGCTGGGCCTACTCACGTCACGTCAAACGTGTCATACGCGTCGCCCGGCACGGAATCGCGACTATTCACGCAAACTGCATTAACTTTACATGTAACCACGTCACGTGAATCACAATCATTTTCACACAATCTGAAATGCCTTCACACATACAGTACGACTGAATTTTTAAAACTCTTATATTTATTTTCAAACGTATTTTATTTTAAGACCGATCGAGAACTCCAATTCTTGCTCCCCGCTTATGTGCAGCGGCCCGGCTGGCCCCCACGCAGCAACGAACCATTTTCGCTGTCGCAAATCCCATTTGAATTCCTCGGCGAGCGGATTGAGTGGCCGCCTTCTCAAAAAGCAGCGGGGAGGCTCTTTGATAGGCGCCTCAAGAACAAAACGCAGCTCCGTTTGCCTATAAGGTGGCATTTTCCTATCAAAGAGAAAGGCCGTAATCCATATTTATACACTAAATCCTGTGTACACTGACATAATGCCCCCTAAGCTGCCTAATTCCTTCCAGAGCCCTCCATGGTTTCACCACTCTCGCACTTAATCAGTACGTCTCCACTTCAAGCATGTCACTTTATGTGTTGTTTTCCTTTCCTCCACTTCGGCCCCCTCTTTGCCTCGTGGCATTGCCCCCCACCTCCCCCATCCCCCCATATCTGGGGCTCACATCACAACATCATCCTGTAGTATGCCCAAACAAGCATTCGCGAGCTGATGGTTGCTAGGATACCCCGCGGATATTGCAATTGGTTCTCATCGTGCTCGGGATTTGCAGTTTAATCCGGGCCATGTAATTGGCCTCTCGGAACTCCTTGTGACAAGGGTGCATTTTGTTAGGATGTGGTACCGAAACATGGCATACGCAGGCAAATAAGGTGCGTGTTACTGAGAAGAAAGTCCTTGCATAAAAAAAATAAAATAAAAGTTAAAACAGACCCTAAAAGGTTTCTTATAGAATTGCAGCAAAAAGCTACAGTATTCGACTCTCAGTTTGCGATTCACAAATTCCCTCATTTGCATTTTCTGTGCTATTTCTGAAATGTCTCAATAAGCCACCAAAGCCTTGTCTAAATAATAAAAAAGCAATAAGTAATTGGTGTCAAGAAAGTATACATCTGGACTGAAAGACTAACATCTTTGTAAGGTGGGGAGGAGCTAGAGTTTAGCCTGGGTTGTTAGAGGAAGTTACGGAAAGTCTACGCTTCATGTACACATGCACTTCAAATGCATTCCCCCCCCCACCAAAATCAAATCATGTCAGCCATTTTGTTTTTATGGTTGGTGTTATAAGACAAGTTTAATATGATATGAACTGTTTCGGGAATCATACTTTGTGGTGTATTTCTAGTTTCAAGTAGTTCTCAAACTTTTGACTTTTTAGCATCGCCACAAAAAAGAGTCAAGTGAATCCTGATAAACTCGCACAAGGTTTGCTTTGCATTTAGAACAAAGCAGTCCTCACGCTGTTAGCGTAGCCACTTCTGCCTGCTAATGATGCGTGTGCGCCAGGCCCGCAACTGGTTTGAGTCGACTCTCGCGTGTGATTAATGCGTCCCGCGACACCTTAATTAATAGATCCGAACGAGCGTGCGACGACCGCGCCTAAATTGGAATGAGCAAACTGCGTGTCGCCGACAGGAGCTTCCATTATCTGCCAAACAAAACAAAAAAAAGCCAAACGGCTCGGGACGCGAGCGTCACGCGCGATCATTAAATCTTGATGGGCAGTTTGAGAGCGCGCTTAACGACCTTAAGAGGGCTCGATGATTAATTTATCAAACATCATGCGGTGAGCATGATGTTTGATAAATTTGACAACAGCAGAAAAAACAACATTATCGAGCGTATGCAGTTTTCGTTTCGCTTTGCAATTGGCTGGCGAACAGTCCAGGGTGTACCTCACTCACCTCTCGCCCAAAGTGTTTTTTTTTTGTTTTTTTGTCGTTTCTTTTTTGTGTGTGTTTGAACGTTTATTTTGAACATGAATATGAAAAGCCAGCTGGATAGGTTGCAGCTTAACCGAGACCTTAATGCGGAAAAGAAACAGGATAGAGCGATGGTTTAGTTAATTTTCCGAAATAGTCAATCTTAGCTTCTTTACTAATTAGGATTTAATTATTATTATTATTTAAATAAAACCAACAGTAATTTTTATTTTTGGTGTCCACACCAAGCGAAGGCTTCAATGTTGCATGAGAGATCGTGCGTTGTTTTACTGTGGAATGCACAGTTGCTCTTTCGATACGCTGGCAAGAATTAGTCAGTTCCAACTTCATTTTGACACCTTCGGTCACCATAAGCGGTGGATTTATATCAATTATCTGAATTGAAAAGTACAAAAAAAGCATATGCAAGAATTTTTTTTTTTTTTTTACTGAACTTCAATAGCTCTGATACATTAGAACAGTGCAAAGCAAGCAGCCCACCACCGCCTATCTCGCCATTTTGACGAATCGTACTGTGTGTTGTCGTTTTCTCCCGTGGGCCGTGGGTTTTACACGGCCTGTCAATCTCCTGAGCGTCACACATTAAAAGCACCAGCGGAGTGAGTGAGACAGCAAAAGTGATACCCCTGGGGAATAATTCCTTTCCCAGCCCGATCCCTCTGTTTGTCTCCCCGCCTCTTTCCTCCATTGCACAGCCTCCCTCTTGCCCTCAGACTCACGGGCCAGTTTGGAGAGCCTTACGCTACATCTGCCGGAGTGGTCGTCCAAGTCTGGCCCGACATCCCCCAGCATGCATCACAGCAAGCGTGCAACTAATGAACACAAGCAGTGGAATGTTCTTGAATTCCACGCCTCCCGGTTTCATCTGACAAGTTCTGCACTCAGTGGGGGACTCTGTTTACAGTCTTTTTCCACCCGGAACGAGGAGGACCAGAGATGGCACCCAAAACTCAGAGAGAACAACTCGCATCCCCATGTGAGGGAGAAAGTGAAACTGTGTTAAAGATAAGAAAAAAAATCCTTATTCGGCGGTTCTCAAAACTTTTTAGGAGGATCCCATTCAAATGTATCGCATTGAGCTAAAGTTGTAAAAGAACTGAACTGTCCTTCAAAAATGTACAGTACTGGATTATCAAAGACAAAGTTGAAGCTACTGTCATATTACGTACAGTTTGAACATTTCATTCAGTGATTCGTCCGTGGACCACTGGAGGGAGGCCGCACACCAGTACCACACTGAGAATCACCAAGTCATCTTTTTCATTGCCATTAAGGGGTGAGTGCGATTTAAGTGGGGTTCTTAAACAAATGGAAGAGCGGGGTCCTCGTGTGAATAACCAAAAGCATTCATCCGCCTTTAATAAAAAGCTCTCCAAGTGAGTGAAAGGTTGAAATTGCTTTGGCTGGCACACAATGGTCGCCTTAACTGTAGGTATTAATCCTTGACCGGCAAGACCTAATTGGCTGACCAGTGAATAGGCCAATGGGTGAGTGGCTTTTAGGCTGGAATGTCAGAAGGCCTGACGAGCCGTCCTTTCTCCTGCAAATGAGAAAACGTTTCCCTGTTGATTGAAGCGCCGTATCCACTTCCAATCTCTTCTGGCGACCGTCCCTTTGTTCGCTCGGCTCTTCGAAAAGTACCAGTGAAAATTTTCACTCAATACTTTCGGATGAACCTTTCACTTGCGCTTTATTCCCCGGCACACGCATTTTGACTTGATTTAAGTCACTCCCCAATGTTACAAAACCAATAGAAAAACACTCAGTCAAGTGAGAACGCATTGTCGGATCTTTTAACGCAGGGGGTGGATGGGTGGTCTGCGGTGTATCCAATCGCCGACTCCAATGAAGTGAACTAGTCCCCGGCCAATAGCGACGAAAGACAGTGGAATGGAGGAGCACAATCTTATCCAGCCAAGTGTGCTAATCAAAACCTTGTGTGTCTGATCAATACTTGCGGACAACAGATTGCACTGGAGAGCGGGCCGAGGTTAGAGGTGTGCATCGGCGACCGGGGGGAGAGCGGGGACCGATAAGAGAGAGCGAGTGTGGTAACCGGGGACCGATAAAGTGATTGAAACGGAAGAGGGCAGATACGTCGTAGGGGGGGAGGTTGAAGATCAAATGCTGGCGAACTAGGCTGCGATTATATGAGAGGAATTTTATTACCAAAGGCTTGTCAAGCTTTTTTGCTCACATGACACCCGATTACTATCGGCCTAATCCGTCTGAGTTTTCATTATCGAATGAACGAACATCGCTCAAAGTATTCATGCGAAATGGCTTTCGGTAATCGATGCGTTGATTTGAATCCTTTCGTGGCAGAATTTGAAAGCGTCATCGTGTTATTTTAATCCCATCAGCCAAACGGCAGATTCTTATCCTCAAAAATCACGGTGGCCAGTTTCGCACCAGGATCAACAGGTGCAGAGGATATTACGAGTCCCGTATGAAAATGATTATCTCATTCAATCTCAGATTAAATGTCCATCAATCCTGATCACGCTATTCTGTCCAAAACACTTAACAAAGCCAACGTGATGGATTACTTCCTGCACGTACCGAGGTAGAGAACTATGGAAAACGTAGCTAATTACATAGGATGGATTGCATACAGTGGGAGGCAAATGACTTGTCGACTGAGATCAAACTAACGTATGTTTTTAAACACTGAAGCGGTGACAGTATGAACCTTTTTAGTTTGGTAGATGACATTCACACATTTGTTTTCAACCAACACTGCCTTCCAGAGAGGACATGGGCTTTTTTTATTTTATTTTATTATTATTATTTTTAACTTTCCCGACAAATTTGGATCGAGGCGTATGCTGGTTTGGGGGTGTTGTTCATTGAAAAGGGACAAAAAAAAAGAAAAAAAAAAAAATCAATATTTTCCATTTCAGCGGCTACCGAATGAATTATTACCGAGATGAGCATTGTGAAGAGATTGAAAGCTTAGTCTGAGGCATCACTCATCTTTAGACTTTCACAAGGACATTGACTTCCCCCTCCCATGTTAACGTGGCAAACATACCCCTGCGGTTTCTTACTGCTGCTGGCGGACACATCTCACCTTCCAGTCCTAATATCCCAGTGTGTGTGGAGTTTTCAACAATAGCTGACTATATTATGAAAACTGGCTTTTTAATTGCATCCAAATAGTTGGGTCTCTTTGGAGCGACTGCCTATCCACCAAGCGTGAAATTAAACAGACAAGTCAATCTTTTGTTTGTTGACTTTTTCCGAAAGTGCGCAGGGCGGATATGGTTAAATTAGCCTGTGTAGGCTCGGCACAGGTGCCATTGTCTGGACGCGGAAGGGTGAACAGCATCTTTTCTCAAGGGTCTCAAGATGTCTTCGATCACGACACCAACAAGTCACGACATTCGTTGCTCGTCGAAAAATAGTCGTTCGAGGGGTTGGAAAAGCTTGCGACGATGATTCACCATCAGCCCGAGCGGTCAGGAAAATGATAAAAACAGAGTGCATTGAACCAGAGTGTGCTGTAATCCGGAAACCTTAAGACATTTGGGAATTCATTTAAAATTGTGAAAAGACAAAAAATGCACAATATTGTGTTATTTTCCAACAACAACAGCAGTTTTGCAGTCAAGCATACAATTCTGCAGCGACCTCACGGCCAACGCAAATATGATGAGCTAAGCAAAGCAAAGCTAATGAAGCAGCCTCCCTTTTACAACGGAAATGAACAAATTAGGGAGGCGATTCGAAATGTCAAGATTAGCAATTATCAGACAAAAGTGGCCATTAGGTAGCGTTCCCTCTGGCTACAGGTGATGGAGCCACCAGGAAGAATGGGAAACGCACCGGCGGAATGGGAGTCAAGACATTATCACGGGAGGAGTATGATATTAACCTTAAATACAAATGACCCTTGGAAGAACATTTTCGCGAGATTGATCTTCCAAGTGCCCCTCTCGAGAAACAAATGATCAATGGCCTGGTGGGCCTTAAGACAACCTTAAAAAATGGTCTTGATGGTGCGTTGACTTGTAAAATGGGGAGTGGGGGGGTCTTATTTATATATATATATATATATATATATATATATATATATATATATATCTCACTGCACGCCTCAAACACCTGCTCCATGACGACGACGATCAGAAAACTCAATTTTTATTTTTCTGTGCCCCAGCACGTCACCAGGAAGTGTGAGCCGTCATAGAAATGACATTGTGATGCTTTGGGCCAAGACCTGAAATGTTATGAAATATGATAAAATATGACAGGGAGATAGAGCTACCACAAGGAACATATAAGATGAGAAAGAAGGGTAGCTGCCTCGTGTTCTCGTAAAGAACAAATGCCATTATTAGTGGTTTTATAGCATCATAATTGTTAACTGTTCCAACTATTGCACTTCTGCATCCTTCATTTCCTAAAAAGAAGACAAAATGAGGAGCTTTCTTCAAAAGACGAACATTGATGTTCCACTTTCCGAAAGATAGTAATATATAATATCATTTTGGGGACATTCATATACAGAAGAATCTATTGATATTGTGCATTCCTAAAAAGACGACAGGCTACTGACGTTGCGCTTTCCTAAAAAGAAAAACTGTCGCTTTGCGTAAGAGAAGGCAAATTATTAATGTTGCACTTTCTAAGAGAGAAGAAATGATTGGGTTGCACTGTCCTAAACAGAAAAACTATTGATTGTTCAAATGCAAGATCGAGGGGGAAGCACCATGGATCTTCATTCCAGAACGAATGTCTGCGTGACTGGCAGATAACTCGGTGAAGACAGAGAGCCCGAGCGGGGGGCAGAGGGCGTATTTGTCAAAGCAGCATTCCGTGAGACGTCCACTGCCCTTTTCGGTGCGTGATGAAGGATGGACGGTGAGAGGGTGGCAGAGAACGAGAGGCAAAGGGTGAGAGAGGAACAAACTTCCCGTCTCTATTTTCCACTCAACAGACATTTTGACAGGCCAGAGCCCACTCTGTGGCAGGGAGTGGGGCCATTTTGAAGTCTCCTACCGGCAGCTTGAGGGAAGCGAGGAGCCAGAATAGATATATCTCCAGGCTGCCTGACTGCGCCCCCCCTCCCTCCTCCCCCCATCTCCTCCCATCTCCTACCAACACTTTCTTTCCTGTTTTTGACAGCCCGCTCCGAATAGCCAAGCAGGTCTCTTTTTTTTTTTTTTTTTTTTCGCCTGCAGAAACAGCGGCACCACGCACACAAACACTCCATAAACAGATAAACATAGTGGCGAGGAAGTCGGATCCAGACACCCGGCGCGTGCACACTCCAGAGCGGAAGCAGCGGAAAAAGCCACTGAATTGGAAATGCGCCGCTTTTCACGCGCATCATGTCGCTCAAGTTAAAAGAAGACGTCACAAAACGCAAGCTCTATTTTCACCGTCATGGATGCCAAAGACCCGAGGGGGCCTGGTCAAAACGGCGATTCGTCCTAGTTGGTCCCTCGGAAGATCTTCATAATGTGGCCAGTGTTGTACTGGCTTTTCTTCTTCCGTCTGGATGGTGCGGAATTAGCAGGGCATTGTGCGGCGCTTCTCTTTTCTCCGTGCCAAGTGGCCGGCTCATCGAAGATCAACGGGTTGAGGGTGGAGCGTGCGGCGTTGACGCTGAAAATCGTCACAATACGAGTGGCCTCTGAGCACGTTCGCTGTGTATCAATCCATTGAGAGGAGCCCCCGCGGGCTTCGTCCCATTGAAAAAGAGCCTCTGAATGGCTTCTTTGAGTGGTCCGCTTTTGATGTCGGAGGAGCTTTTGAAAGGCCGGGGTGCCCCTCGTGTCACCGGCGCGATTAAAATGGGAGGGGACGACGAAAGCCGAGAGTGTGTATGGCCCTTGTACTGATGGCGGAGATACGACGGAGCTGCTCGTCGGAATTCCAAAGCCATAAGACATTACAAGATGCAAATAGCGAATATGAACACTGATGAGTGTAAGGGTGGCTTGCCACTGGCGTGTTCTTCCCGAAGACGCTTTTTGACTTTGACTTTCTGATATCTTAGGAAGGCATCTTTTCGGCCCAGAAAAGTACGGTAGAGTCCAGTAATTCGCCTGAGGGGTTCATTAGTAGATTGTATCTGAAGGGACAGATATGACGCTGCTCCACTCCATGACCTTAATATGCTGCTTCTTGAGCCACTCCTGCAATGCCCTGGCACTATGTTTTAGGTCATCGTCATCAGGGGCGGAGCCAGAGAATATTCAGTGGAGTGGCCGGGGTGGCGCTTAACGTGTATAATTAAAGCACCGAAACACCATAACACTACGTTGCTTAAAATTCACACACTAGTGGAATTATCAAGCTCATTTAATGTATTAGTGACTTGCAATTAAGCTAACAAGCTTACTAAGTGCAGCACAAGATTCCCAACCTTGTCTATTACCACGAGTCAGCAAGACAAACATTTGATCTTACAATGAAATATCAGGGACACAAACAAACTGCAAAGCACGCTTTTCAAAAAAAATTACACATTGATAACATAGTGAACCCCTGCAACCTTACCCTATTACACTACAGAGTTCAAATGTCAGGTTTTGTGTTACTCGCTGGAATAAATTGACACGACAGTAACGCAGTAGAAACATCTGCTACGATAAACACTTTGCACAAACACTGTTCGTAAATAAACTCGCCCATTGGCATTTACACACGATGGGGGGGGGGGAAGCAGAGTGTCGGACTAGGGCGGCCACACCCACCTCAGGTGCCCCCGATTGTCATGCCGGATGAGCCATCCACGAGCGATCGTCAATGTTTTTGCTAAGGAGTCTTTCATCCAAAATGTTGCCACCACGTCTCGGTTCATTGGCTCCTCAATGTGCTGAAGTTGCCCTTGTTCCCATTTTGATTATCATATTCAACAGACAACCGAGGAAAGGAATCATTTTTCCCTTCTGTCGCTGTAAAACCAGCACAAAATTCCAATGCAGGAGTTCAGTTTTACCGGCAAGAAACTCCAGTGTCCAGAAATATGTCGCCTGCATGAAGAAACTTTCTTGGAATTGGAACCAATGTGACAGCGAAACCTTAAAAATTGGGTGCTAAAATCATCCAACCTGATCATAATTCTCCTGAAAATTCCTCTGAACGCATCGTGGTCTATTAACATCTTTTATACGACGCTGGTGTGAAATCACTAACATATCGCCGCGTTCGCTTTCCGAGTGGCGGTTTTCACACGCTGGTCGCCAGGGACACCTCAGCGATCCAGCGTACATCCGAGACGTGGTGATTATTAATCACCAAGCGCCACATTAATGTCATAATGAAGAACAAAGCCTGCTGATATATTTTCACGCTCCGCTTTGGACTGCGCTCTCTGAAACGACGACATGTCAAAGCCCAAATGTAAGCAAAGCGACAAGGAATTTTGTTGGCTGGACGGATTTGCATTTGCTAACAGCGTTAGCTTCTGATAAGCGCCACATGCAGTGTCAACGCTATTCGCGAGGGATAAGAAACGAGTAGTCGATGCGGTGCCACCCCCCAAAAAATGTTTATAATTGCCTATATTAATTGTCTAAATATGTCAAAAAATATGATCCGAGAACAGAAGGACTGTACTGTACTTGACTGCTTGGTGAAGTTGTCGATGCAGTAGGTGGGGGGTGGGTTCCATTTTGCCCCCTTTTAGGAATAGCTTTATCCATGCAACACTAAACCAGTTCTCAGGCCGCTTGTCCGCCCCCCCCTCCCCCCAACAGCTCCCGCGTGGGCAAGAAGGAGACGGGCACGGCCGCGGCATCCAAAGTATCAAAACAGCAAAATCGCCGGAGGTAGTTGGAATGGAAGCAGCTCGCGCTCAGCGCTGCTTCTCTGGGGCTGTTGAGTCACGCCGTGTTGTGATGATTCCTCACTGCCGTTCAAAAAGGGAGGAGATGCCGTGACATATTACCTCCTGGGCAGCGCAACAAAGACTCGCCTAAGAGCGGTCTGGCCGGCTGCCCGTCTATCCCGCAATGCCGTCGGGCAACTTTTCCCACTCTCTGGACGGACGGCTCACTTCTCCTGCGGCTGCAGGGAGGGTGACTGACATCTACGCAGTGGCGTATGAATATATACAGATATATACGTAGAAGTCCATTGGCTGGACCATGTAACGGTATTCATTTCTGCAGAATAGGATGTCATCTTCCATTGGGTACCTTGCATATAATGCAACTGAAATCAATTAATGACTGGTTGAATACATTTATGCATTGAAAAAAAGAAGGATTGGTCATCCTCAAGTGGGTCAAACAGCACTTGGTCCTGGGAATGGTACAACCAGTCGCTCTTTCAATCCGGTAACCGCTCCCGCGGGATATAATGGCGCCGAGCGAACCTCAGGGGACAAAAAACATGGACAGCTACGAAAATTAGCACATAATTGCGCCTTAAAGTTTGCAAAGCCTCGTCGCGGGGGTTTACCTTTAAAGGTATCGCTTTTGGATGCTTTTGCACTTGCGTACACAACACACACGCGTTGTAAATTTCTATTTGAAGAAAAAGAAAAAAGATGTCAACAGGTAGCCGAATCGTGAACATGAATGGACTCACGGTATTCCTGTTTGTAAGCAGCAAAAACGAAGGCCATTGTTCGTGTTTTGAACGGCATAATAATTCACGCAGTTCAAACTGTGACTGTTGAATTTTGCATCCTTCATTTCCTAAAAAGAAGAAACCGTTGAAAAGCAACACGAACGCAAGCTACGATGTTGCGCTTTCCTAAAGCCATGGCAAATTATGATCGCTTTCTCAAAGGGAAGACAAACTATTTCATTTGTATTCAGAAAGAGAAGGCAAGACTGAGATTGAACTTCCCAAAAGATAAAACAAACAATTGTTGAGTCGAATATAATATTCTTACAGTGTACTTCCCAAGCTTTGACTCAGTGGTACTCTTACAAATAATAATTGTTTTCTTAGCCGGTTATATTCCACTTCTACAATCCAAATTACAGTCACGTAATTTAAGAAGAAAAAAAAGACTTCTTTTAAAAGGCTTCATTTGGACAGTTTTCATTTGGAGCTTTCAGTCCTTGCATCGGACAATGACTCATCTTGCTTGAGGGACAGCAGCGGCGAGACGTTTGCGAGTGCAAACGCCGAGGCTTTCTACGCCGTCATCCGCCGCCGCAGGGGAAAGCTCATAATGATTTTCTCGCAGCGATCGGGAGTCTCGATTGCGGCGGTCCGGGTTCGAAACGCCGTCTCGAAATCGGCCTACGCGCTCGCGATCTGCTTATTCAAAGGCCAAGGGACACCGCGGTTGTTTTCTAGTTTGATCCAGCCTCTGGTTATTGCATCGCTTGGTGAGACTGCCTCGAAGGCAACATGAGTGGAATCTTTTTTTTCCCCCCTTTTTCTTTTTAGGATTGATTAGACTGATTGATTTCCTGCAGGAGTCGACTGGCGGCGCGACGGCGTTCCGTTTTTTTATTTTTTATTTCCCCCCCCCCCCCCCCCGCGCCACACTAACTGCTCATAAATCATCCTGGATGTTTCGGAACCAAACGCAATCGCATTGATCATTGCCGAACGCTCGGCGGGCGCTTCATTAGGCACACCTGCATCATCTAATAAGAAAGGCCGAATGTCTGCCTGTGCAAAGATGCTGCGAGTTACTCGATGTCATTCACGATGTTTACTATATGAGCTAAATCCCGTCTTCCCATTTCGGAATCAAAAGGTAAGCAGAGCTGCGTCGATTTTGGTTGGATGCACGGCTCCGTGTTGGCTTCTGACAAATTTGATTGCTCGGCGATGTCGACGCGGAGGGGATCGTAAGTAGACTTCGGCAGTTAGATGATGAAGTGCTGCTTCCACGAGGGAAAATACAAGCCATGGTGTGTTTGTGGGGGCTCACTTGTGTTCTCAGTCAGTGCAAGTCCTGATCTTTTGTTGCCAAGACCCCCTTGTAAAAACTTGTAAAAGCACTGATTCAACTCAAGTCAAAACTCAACTATAACTCAAACGTTTTGAAAAATTGTCACAAGGAAAAAGAACCTTCTCTGCAAACAAAATAGTTTCCAACTCAGGATTTGATAACTCAAAATGGATTGATATCATTGGAAATGACTGCCAGGATGATTTTCTTCAGCAAAAAATACATAATCAACTTGTTAGTGATATATGGACCATTAAGACCCAATGGCTCCATTTCTGTTTTACTTCCCACCATTCCTAAGCCCGTCTCTCCACTAAGAGCGCTCTGCTTATCATTTTGTCTCTCTCATGGAACTGAAACAAAGTGACATCATATAGGGGCGTAAATAGTAGCCAAAAACAACAACGGAGTAAGGTAGAGACAGATATAAGAGGTCGACAAATAACACACCCGTCGGTCCCTGATGATGCTGTTCTCCCTTCGAGCCCCGTGTCTGTTTGCAATCGGACGATAGAGGGCGCTAGTAAGCAAGGAACAAGCACTGCTGGAATCCAAATCATAATAGAATCCCTTTTCTCTGCACCTCCTGTCTTCTCCCTCTTTGCTCATCACTCTCATACACAACGTGACTTCTAACTCACTTGAAATCGGTACAGTGGCGCAAGTGGAGCGTTACGCACGCCGCGTGCGTTCACGACAGCGTTCCTTTTGTGTGGTCTTTTATGGGTTGTGGAGAGTGGTGGCGTCGCATGCAGCCTGTCATCATACTGAATGACCCCCCCACCAAAAAAAAAAAAAAAAAAAAAAAAACATTTCAATGTCATGCTTTCCGGTCTGACAGCACCACCACCTCCAGCCCCCACCCCGGACGCCTGGCCCAAGCGCGCGCCTGTTTACACGCGGCACTGGAGAGGTGCGGGTGAGCGAGGAAGAGAGAGAAAGAGAGAGAGGAATATCATTTGCGCGTCCCTCTCCGGCTGCTGCAGAAAGAGGCTGCCGACGCACGTCTGCGGGCGAGTGGACAGGTTGCCGCATCCACGAAGGAATCCAATCACCTCCCAAAAAAGAAAAATCACAACGGATGTACTTCTCTTTTGCTGCTTTTTCTACTCATCTTGCCGATTTGTGTGTCTGCGTGTGCGTGGAGCTGCGCCGCAGCGGGGAAGACAACTAAGTGACTTGCAGGATGTGAAAAGCCTGAGCAAGGTGGCTCAATCCCCAACACCCTCCCCCGACCCCCGACCGCCGGCCCCCCTCCCACACACACACTTTTTCCCTGACTCGCGTGGACATATCGCAGCGCAGAGGAATACTGCACAAAAAAAAGAGGAGAAATCCCGCGCAGAAAAATGTGAGTAACAATGCGAACTGCTCGCACTTACTGCTGCCCCGACTGGCGCCTTTTACGCTCGTGAAAATTCAGTGGAGCACCAAGACTCGTCTTTTTTGTGTGTTTTTGATATTTTTATTGTTTATTTTTTGTTACCAGCACCGCTGAGGCGTCATTTCAATTCATAAATGAGGCGAGAGGGGGAAACTTGCTGCCTTTCACTGCAGCAGGAGTGATGTAGAAGAAGTCTCACACCCTCATAAAAGCAGCGTTTTATTCCAACCTCCTGACGACCACTGATTTTTGTTTAGTTTTTTTTTGGGGTGATTTTGGTCGGAAACCGACGAGAGAGCAATGAGGACTACTGGTGCAGTGGACTATTTATACTACTGCATGCTCATCCTGCAGTTGGTGCATCAGCCCGCCGCCAAGCAGGTGCTCCGGTACCGCCTGGCCGAGGAGGGACCGCCGGACGTGCGGGTGGGCAACGTGGCCGCCGACCTGGGCATCGTCGCGGGCTCCGGCGAGGTGACGTTCACGCTCGAGTCCGGCTCAGATTTTTTCAAGATCGACAACATCACGGGCGAGCTCACCACCAACGAGAGACGGATCGACCGCGAGAAATTACAACAGTGCCAAATGATATTCGACGAGAACGAGTGCTTCATCGATTTCGAGGTGTCCGTCATCGGACCGGCCCAGAGCTGGGTTGACCTCTTTGAGGGAAAGGTCATCATCTTAGATATTAACGATAACACTCCTTCCTTCCCCTCACCTGTGCTGACCCTGTCTGTGGAGGAAAACAGACCGATCGGAACTCTTTATCTGCTGCCCACGGCCACAGACAGAGATTTTGGCAGGAATGGGATCGAGAGGTACGAGCTCATTCAGGACAGCGTGGAGAACTCCAGGCGCTCCTCGGGAGACCCGTACTCAGGGAAGAGAAGATTTGACGACGGCGCGAGCAGGAGCAGCGTTTTTGAGCTGCAGGTCGCAGACACCACCGATGGCGAGAAGCAGCCACAGCTCATCATTAAAGGGGCGCTCGATAGGGAGCAGAGAGACTCTTACGAGCTCACGCTGCGCGTGAGGGACGGGGGCGATCCCCCTCGTTCCTCCCAGGCCATCCTGAGGGTAATGATCACCGACGTGAACGACAACAGCCCTCGTTTCGAGAAGAGCGTGTATGAGGCCGACCTGCTGGAGAACAGCTCCCCCGGAGCCCCCATACTGCAGCTCAAAGCGGCCGACGCAGACGTGGGGGTGAACGGTCAAATCGAGTACGTGTTCGGGGCGGCCACGGAGTCCGTGCGGCGGATGCTGAGGTTGGACGAGAGCACAGGGTGGCTAAGTGTGCTGCACCGCATCGACCGTGAAGAGGTGAGCCAGCTGAGGTTTACGGTGATGGCCCGTGACCGAGGCCAGCCACCAAAAATGGACAAGGCCACCGTGGTGCTGAACATCAAGGACGAGAACGACAACGTCCCCGCCATAGAGATACGGAAAATCGGACGCATTTTCCTGAAAGACGGCGTCGGCAACGTGGCCGAGGATGTGGTGGTGGACACGCCCATCGCCCTTGTGCAGGTGTCGGATCGCGACCAGGGAGAGAACGGCATCGTGACCTGCACGGTGGTCGGCGACGTGCCCTTCCAGCTCAAACCGGCCAGCGAGATGGAGGGCGAGCAGAACAAAAAGAAATACTTCCTCCATACGTCGGCGCCACTGGACTACGAGGCCATGCAGGAGTACAACGTCGTCATAGTAGCGGTGGATTCCGGAAGCCCCAGCCTGGCAAGTAATAACTCTCTTATTGTCAAAGTGGGCGACACCAATGACAACGCTCCTGTCTTTAACCTGAACGTAGTGGAGGTGTCATTCCCAGAGAACAATGCTCCAGGCGAGAGGGTGACAACGGTGGCCGCCAATGACGCAGACAGCGGGAAGAATGCGGAAATAATGTATTCCCTCGACCCGTCAGTAAATGGGATTTTCTCCGTTGACGCAGACAGCGGCGACATCCGAGTGAACGCCATCCTGGACCGAGAGCAGACAGAGCGCTATGAATTTAAAGTGATAGCTAAAGATAAGGGCGTAAACACCCTACAGGGCTCTGCGACGGTAGTTGTCCTCGTGGCAGACAAAAATGACAATGAGCCAAAGTTCATGCAAGATGTATTTACATTCTATGTCAAAGAGAACCTTGAGCCAAACAGCCCCGTTGGCATGGTCACAGTCATCGATGCAGATAAAGGTCAAAATGCAGAAATGAGTCTTTTTATTGAGGAGGAGGAAGATATCTTTTCAATCGAAAACGATACCGGGACCATTTTCTCCACCCTGTCCTTTGACCGAGAGCAGAAAACCACGTACACTTTCCGTGTGAAGGCCATGGACAGGGGCGACCCGCCCCGGTCGGCCACTGCCACCGTCTCGTTGTTTGTCATGGATGACAATGACAACGCACCAACCGTCACGTTCCCTATAAACAGTTCCTACACCCTCCTCCCGCCCTCCAGCAACATCAGAACCGTAGTGAGGACGGTCATTGCCACAGACACCGACACAGGCATCAACGCAGACCTCAACTATAGCATCGTCGGCGGGAACCCCTTTAGGCTGTTTGAGATCGACGGGGGAACCGGTGTGATTTCACTGGTTGGAAAACTCGAGCAGAAGCACTACGGACTGCACCGGCTCGTTGTCCGGGTGAACGACAGTGGGCAGCCCTCCCAGAGCACCACTACACTCGTCCACGTCTATGTTAATGAGACTCTTTCCAATTCCACTGTTGTGGAGGCACAGGTGGCAAAGAGCCTAAGCACGTCTCTCAACACCAACATCGCCGGTGACCCCAATTATGACCTGAGCAAACAACGTCTGAGCATCGTCATCGGTGTTGTTTCGGGAATCATGACGGTCATCCTCATCATCCTGGTGGTCGTCATGGCCCGCTACTGCCGCCCCAAGAATAAGAACGGCTACGAGGCTGGCAAGAAGGACCACGAGGACTTCTTCACGCCACAGCAACACGACAAGTCCAAGAAGCCCAAAAAAGACAAGCGCAAGCAGAAATCCAAGCAGCCGCTCTACAGCAGTATCGTCACGGTGGAAGCCTCCAAACCCAACGGTCAGCGCTACGACGGCGTCAACGAGAAGCTGTCAGACAGCCCTGGCATGGGCCGGTACCGTTCGGTCAACGGAGGCCCCGGCAGTCCCGATCTGGCCCGGCACTACAAGTCCAGCTCACCACTCCCCACCGTCCAGCTTCACCCGCAGTCGCCCACGGCTGGCAAAAAGCACCAGGCCGTTCAGGACCTGCCCCCAGCCAATACCTTTGTTGGCACCGGAGATAACATTTCACTGGGATCAGACCACTGCTCTGACTACAGCAGTCAGACCATCAACAAGTACAACAAACAGGTAAGAAGACGCATCTCCATGTTCTTTTTCTTTTCCCTCCACCACTCTTAAATGTATTCCGTTTCCTTCTCTTAGTGTTTTGTCTGGCGTAATGCGTTCTGACAGGGCTAGTCTCAGTAGTCGTGTTGCCTTTATGGTGCTAATGTGTGTCAAGTTAGCAGTATTGATCTGTTTTGGTTTGGAGTGCCATTCTCATGCAATATTGAAAGGGACCTGTAATGGTTTAGATTAGCTCACCGGGTATTGTGACCACTCGGGCCAAGGCCGAACTTTTTTCAGTCGCTGCTAATGTGTCTAGAGGGTTGAAGACAGCTCGCATAAGGGTTTGGTTTGTGGCTAATTTATCCCAGAGGCGGGGGATCGTGGGGGGGGGGGGGGGGGGGGGGGGGCCCTGCTCTCTGCCTCTGACAAGGCAGCCTTTTCATCTGTTAGAAAAGGGGAGGCAGGTAGATAACAGTTCACCGCAGAACAAATACGTTTCTTTCCTGTCCAGTAAGAGGCACAATCTGGTCATGGGCTCATGTTAACCTTGCAGTCCGTGTTGCAATTCAACGAGATCCGATTTGTACATTTTCTTTTCCATCACCTTCCATATTGTGTCTTACTTTATCTCTTCCCCGAAACACTTTTCCTTTTTTCGTCTGTCCTCCAGCAAGTCTTAGCTCCCTTCTGTGTTTGCTCCCTCACAAAAGAAAAAAAGCTTTTGGCCCAGCATGAAAACATGGCGGTATGATGGACAACAACAACAAAAAAAGTCAGGCAGGTGATTTGTTGAGGTGCTTTCTCTGGCTTGATGAGACATATATATATATATATATATATATATATATACACATACACATATACATGTTATATTACGTATACATACACACGCAACCAGATCACAAATCCCCCTCCCTGCTGCTGCTTCTCATCCCAACACTCACAGCTTCTAATACGGTCTATTTGTCCAGCTACTCCCCGGAGGTTGTGGAGCGCTGTTGCTTTTGGATGTCTCCTGCATAATTAAAAGGCCACTCTATCCTCCGCATTGTATTGTGTGTCACTGTGCTCCACTTATATAATTATTTCCCGCCGCATGTTCAGCGCGCTCACCGCGTTTGTTGTGACACCGGGCCTAATCGCCCCTGGCTGTATTATTATGCGCAAAGTGTTTTCCGCTTATCTATGCAATGACATTTGAAGTGATTCTTATCAGATGCTAGGTCATCACTATTTGGAGTATTGATGTCTACCAGGTACGGGTATATATTGCATTTTATAGCCTTTAAGATGATCCATTTCCTAGCTGTCTGTGGGAAGAGATAGAGACAGGCACAAGAAAGACAGGCCCTGTTAGAAGGTACAGAGAAAGGCCACTACTGTTTCGACAAGGGCCCTCGGGGAGGGGGGTAATAATACTGACCATTCACTGTAACCTCTCTGTATCGAGTTGCCTTTCTTTGTCCCCTCGCTATTTCTGATCGTACAATATTTGCAGAGGCAACCTGGGTAAGAAGGCTTATCGGCCTTTCTATTTTAGCAGAATCATTAAAAAAGCAAATGATTGGGATATTTCCCGAAACGCCAGCTGATAAAATAGTCACACACTGTCTTAACACATACCTGCCTCCTCATCTTCATCGTGCGTACCCTGCCGGACACTTAACTTTATTACTCTTGGCCCTGCTTTCCATTCTGTGGCGAGGATTTAAATAACTTAGCCATCAAATTAGCAAAGGTCATCTGCATTTTGTGTTACCATATCACCTCAAAAGGATCACTTTTAATCTACGGTGATCCTTAGCATTTTTTAGTCTCTGCTCACGTAGCCAAGCCCCCCGAGGGCAAGCGAAGCCTTGGTCCACACGCTGATACCAGAATTTCTCACCTCGGGGCCAGTGCGTCGAGCACTACTGGACTTTTAATCCTGTGGTCAGCTTCCCAAAGTTTTGACTGTCTTTCCTGCTGCGACATGAGCTCATCCACCTGAAAAGTGTTAAATTGTAGCCATGCAAACATTCACAGGAAACCAATATGGAAATGTGGGACTTTGCCTGCGGTGGTCATTTGCACGGATGTGCAAAACACTGCTGTCTAAATCAGTGTTTCCCCAACCTCTGTTTAGCCAAGGCACATATTTTACAATAGAAATATTTCAAAAACAAAAATGTCAAAAAGTGGATATTAAGGTTAATGAGGTGCCATCTAATGGAAGAACATTTAATTGTTCTGCCTGTCACTATACATCGCTGGGCTAGATGGATGGAAAAGAAAAAAAAAAAGAAGATAATTCTTAGTAAATAATTGGGACCAATTACATGAAATTGGATGATCTCTCGCGGCACAGTGGTGGCTGAATCAGCCGAATATAATAATTTTCCATTCACACAGCAAATGGAAAGCCAAAGCTAACGACCACAAGGCACAACTTAACAAGACAGTGTGCTTCCGGTTGCCATCAATATTTTTGCCTTAACCGTACCGAGTTCCAGTTGGCATCACGAAGGTCCTACGTTCCTGTTCCGACTCCAAAATCGGCCAAAGACCAGACTTCATTTGCTCAATCTTAACTTGACACGCTTTCGTCAAAATAACCCAAGGATCAAGAATGATAGTTTAATGTCTTGCTAAAATGTGCGGGTTATGATATACCAATGCTGTTAGCACTAATCTGTGCATCGAACTAAACTCAATGGTTTCAACTTTGGTATGGAAGCAGGGGAGTCGGACCCATGGGGGACTCTCACAAATAGGCAGATAAAACTTGTACCTAGGTGTATAATTTCACATTTGATGGGTTACCAGACACTCTAGAGACCCAGCTATTTGTGAAAAACAATTAAAAGTCAGTTTTACGTAAGTCTCCTTTAGTTTCCCAGGCTGGCTGACTCTCAGACGGTTTTACCCGCGAGGCCGTCGAGGCAGTCAGTCACTCGTCAAGTCCAATAAGGAACTTAATAAGCAAGCGGTTCCACAGGAGCTCTCCAGTTTCACCCCCACCTGTGTTGAGGTCAGCTTAGTAAGGCCAATCATTGCCCGGCAACCAGTTGTGCTCCAGAGGGAGCTGGGAATCCCGTATGCCACCAACAACACAGAAAAAAAAATGGTCTGTTTTAAAAGAGGAGACAATAAGTTGTTTTTCGACTAGCCCATTATTGTCATCCTTGGTGGTGGAGCGTACCACCAGGTGAGGCTAAATTGATAAAACTGTGTTTGGATCTATTATAGATAAATTCAATCAATGCTTTCCATGTCTTTTGTTTATGCGCTGAGGGGAAAATGGAAGCAGTATCAGCCGAGCGGAGCTCGTGAAACTGCGGCACAAAGCCATTTTCGACAATAATTTGGTTTGGTGATTTGAATGGATTTGCTGTAAGGCAATTACTAAACTAAGAGGTGAGACTCATCGAATAAATTTGCAGAAATGTTAAGGGACTTAAAGGGAGGGGCACTTGTGGCATAATGGGGCATTTTTTTGATGAAGAAAAACAAACCTTTGTCTTTCCTTTCAGCCTTAAGCTCTGCCTATCATAAATGTGCCAGCGAGCTTGAGATTCCTCTCAGAGCAAAAAAACAAAAAAACAAAAAAAAAACCCAAAAATAAAAACACTCGTGATTGAAGGAGCCGCTCCGGCTCTTGACATCTGTCATGATAAGAAAGATGCCGAGAGAAGCACGACGAGGAGAGGCTGGAAACAGAGCGATTTTGGCGCCCCGCGCCACCTTGATTGCCCTGCACGCCGCTGATTGCGAGTGTCAGCGTCGACGATGCCACCTCTCCGCCGCCACTTCTTTCAATTTGCCGTCATCAAACGTGGAATTTGATTTCACGCAGCCGATTCATATCCGCGCCTATGCCGCTGTCAGTTTTTGCAGGGCCGCCATATTGCAACGCTTGTTTATCCGCGGAGATTGTTAGCGGGAGTTTGTACAGCAAATTGACTTTTACAAGGCTCCCAGGGTCTATGATGTGCTACGCTAGCCCAGCTATTTCCTCGCACTGTCGTCCTGTATCGACTGCAGGAGCTCAGGCCGGCTAGATGGGAACATCACTTAAGCTGCGCTCCAGTCAGACTCGGGGGAATAGTTGCCTGTCGACCCGCCGCACCGCAACACAGATCAGACGTGAGGCTTGTTTGTGTGAATAATGGGCACGGCGGCCGTGTTGCGTTTGCCGCGACGCTGTACCTCATCAAAATTGCAAAAATGTCTGGCAGAGTCAGGCGTTATTGTAGTGTGGCTATTTTGTTGTTTTGTACTAAAAGGCCTCGGGCAGTCTGCTGTCTCGACACAAACAGGTCGGGTCCCGGTGGCTTTCCTTGGATTCTGTTTACCGGAGGTGGGAGTAAGTCACATACGGTCAAGTCATGAGTACGTTTCAAGTGTTAACCTTCAAGTCCCAAGTTACTGTGGCAAAAATCAAGCCAATCAAGTTCAGTGAGCACTACATTTCAAGTCATTACTTGGTTTAAGCATAAGTCATACAATCTTGCTCAGTCAAAACATACAATAGATATTAAAAGTCTGCACACCCCTGTTTGAATGCCAGGTTTTTGTGATACGCAAAAAATTTGATTCAGCTACAAGTACCAGTCAGTGTTGGGATAAAACCTTTAGGCTTCGGCTTGAAAGCAAACAGAAAAGCCTACTAGAACATCTGAAGTTTATTTGGGGTTGATCAGACTCATAACCGACTTGACATGACCGACCAGCTATTTCTAAGCTAATCTGTGACGTTAACGTAGCTCACCTGTATTGAATAGTGTCAAAGTTGTTTCATACGTTTTAACAGTTCACAATTTTGCGCAACTTAAGTCTGACTCGATTCCCCACGGTGTATCGGAATTTATTTATTTGTTTGCCCCTGTGTGTTTCTTTTACCAGCGCAGAATCCCCTTGCTCGATCCAATGAATCACCCGCTGCCAGATGTGCTCACACAGGGCTCAGGATGCCAAGGTGACAGCCGGAAAGGTCCGCGGCCCCCTTGTCAATGGACATTGATTTAAAGCCCATCCTGCTAGTCTAACTCGGCCTTCGCAAAACATGAAAATACAAGCTGTGAAAACTGGAAACGCTGATCCATAATTTACCGTAAGTGCCACCCTTTGCTCTGGCAGCCAACTGTAGAGCCTGTCAGCGCAAAGTGGACTTGTTTATGAAGAGGAGTGGACAGGTGAAGACGACGCTCTTATTCACTCTGCCAAGGGTTATAAAGAGATCTCTCTTTTAGGCCCAACTTTTGGAGAGAGATGAAGAGTCCAGAGATTTTCAGATGCATCAACCAAATATTACTGCTTCATTGGTAGATCCCAGTTTATATCCAAAACCTTAGGTTTTGGGTTTCAGGAACAAATTCAAGTCAAGGTGCCAAGGTATGTTGGGAAAGTGACTTTGAACAGGAGAAAAGGTAGTGCCATGGGTATTTAAAAAGAAGAAAAAAACCCTACAACCTTCACCCTGGGTTGAAGTTCACATTGATTCTCTTACGGCTGTGACAACACCTGTTCCCGCGCAAGACTCCCACCCCCTCCTTTTTGACTTTGACCTTCCTCCTTTGTAATGCAACAGAGTTGAAATATTAACAAGTACGGAAATCTACAGACTTTATGAGACACATTAAAGTCTGTCTGTGGATAAATAATGCATTCGAAAGCCTTACATTTCTAGCACAGCCTTTCATTAAGTCTGCAGGCATACAATACATATTAGCTAAGCAGCAGAGTCGAATGACAATGACGAGAGGACTGCTTGACTGCTTGTATTAGCCCCCCTTTTGGTTGTGTGACCCACCCCACCTCTCAAATGAGATTATGCGTGTATGAAACAGGAGGTGCAGCGCTCGGGGGCCATCCATCAAAGCCTGGAGGGGGACCGGCGCAGAAAAATCAGCGCCTGTGCGCTCGGTTGGTGCGCGTTGTACAGTATCGGAGTGTATCGTGCGAGGGACCGCCACGGCGCGCGTTCTTCATCATCCTGCACACCAGGCAGCGACATGCCTGAGAGGATTTCAATATCCTGCATGAATATAAGTGTGTGTGTGTGTGTGTGTGTGTGTGTGTGAGCTGTTTACCCACGAAACGCTGTTCATCATATTAGAATGTGTGTCTGGTCATTGCGTATACTCTGCATGGGTGCGCACAGGCAAGAGGCGAGAGGGATGACCAATAACTCTACTATGAAGTTGTGGTGGCGGGTCAAAAGAACCATGTTGATGTTAATATCACTGCAGTGCTGAGAGTGGCGAGTTCAGCAGAGTGCTGCATATCCGTATGTCTGTCTTATACTGTCCACAGGTGGCCAAGGCACGCACACCAGAAGGAGCACCACAATGTACATTGAAGGAAAAGTTGGGACAAAAACTGTTTGAATTCTTTTTAATTCCATTTAATTATGTTACTACTCGATGCAGTTATAAAGGTGACTATTATAAAGTGATATTTTTCTTCAGAAACATTACACTTTTTTTTTTTTTTTTTTTTGGAAGGCTGCAATGGATTGAAAGAATTTCCATTCATTTCAATTGGGGCAGAGTATTTTTCGTTACTTAAAAAACTATGCTGTAGGAGAAGCACCCAAATTACAGACTTGCAGCTCAGTTTGTGGCCAGAAACGAGATATAGACTTTTCAGAGGAATTAGACACTTGCAGTGGACATCCAGCCTTAAAGTACAACCAACAGAAATAGTTGTCGAAAGGCTATGAGGTCAGCCCGATACTGTGTATTCTCTGTTGGAAAGTGCACTGTAAAACAGAAATTCTCTAATTCTGTTTCTCATCAGACAAATGGATTGAAGAACTCCAGACATTTAATTTCGCTCCGGGCGATGGATTTGTAGCATCTTGCCCACTAGTTAGGGATTTAGCTTTGATATCACCTTTTACTCTTTGCGCCATCTCAAGAGAGGGAGTTCTCTTCGCTCGCTCTCTCCCCAACAACAAAGTCCTTAGCAACAAGCAGTAAATCAACCTGGCCACCGGGGCAGAGCAGAACAGCCATTTTGGATTGAAAATGAGTGGGTAAACCTTGGCACTGGAATAATACCACTTTGCTCTGTTTGCTGTAATCATGAAGGGAGAGAAAGGACAATTGTTGGTGGACGGGCGGCCTGCTATAATCAAGACTGAAATACTGGTCTTTGACAAGCTTCGTTTCGCTTCAGTCGGTCCTGTGCAGCACTTGGAACACAATAGTCTGGACTCAGCAGTGGGAACTGCTTTGGGGGAGGTACGTGTCAGTTTGTGGAAATAGAGAATGTTGTTACATTTGTTGACGAGGGCAAGGAAATGACAATCAAATTGTTGTGAACTGGGGCGCTTAAATGATAAGAATGGTAAAGCGAGCTTCTCAAGCACATTTTCCCTTCAGTGGTTCGCAAACGTTTTACACCAAGTACCACCTAAAAAGAAATGACTCTCCAAGTACCACCATAGTGACCAAAAATAAAACAATGTAGTTGTAGTCCTAAAAAGTACCTTCAACATTACTGTAAGCCATTGTCACATCATGCACAGCTCCAACATTAACAGTTTGTTTAAATACAGGAAAATAAAATAATTGCACTTCATGATTTTTATGTTTTTATGTCTCAAAAGTATTTTCTGAGAAATGGCCGTCTGTTGTCGTACTAGAGCGGCTCCAACTACCGGAGACAAATTCCTTGTGTGCTTTTGACATACTTGGAAAATTAAGATGATTGTGATTTTGATTCTGATCTGAAAAGTGAATAAAGCAAGTTTATCAGTTCTGCTCTCAGGCAGCTTTGACAAGCAGCTAAGTGCCTGGACGGGTGACATTTAAATGTGTGTCGTGGAGCTCCCCAGCCGGATGTTTGCCGTTTAGCCACCATCGTTATTCCGCGGCCGCTACGGCAAATGTTTGAGCAGCGCCGATTACTTTGCCCCTGCGAAGCCAATTGGGGGCGATTGTTTGATGTCAGCGCAAATCTGGTTAGCACGCGAACCTCGCCGCCTTCCTCTGCTTCTTCCGTGGCTCTTTTTTTGTTTTTTTGTTTTAGATTTATGTCAGGGCGTGCGCGCATGTGTGCGCAGACTCTTTTGAATCTCTTTGAATAAGCTTTTCTTTACCCAAGCAAGCCGCCTCTCGTCGAGAATTGAGGACATGACACGACAATCGGAGACCTTGTAATTTATGTTTAAAATGTTAGCATTATCAGTGCCAAAATGGTTTTGTTTGAACAAGCGGGGGGATTCTGGCAAGGGGGCTCAGTCGCCGTTTAAAGCGTATGCCTGTGTTTGCCCAGCAATCATTGGTGGGCAATCCATTGTTACTTTGGCAATATACCTCTACATCTCCCCCACCCACTGTTAACTTCTCCCATGGCAGTTTGCCTGGATTTTGGGGGGCTCGGAGGGGGTGGGTGGGTGGGAGAAGCAATTTTACAGCTCTCCCATCAATGCCGAAAGCATCGCTCAGAGACAGCATCCCATCCAAAATGTCACCACACTCTAACAAGTTGGCCCTCGGTTGGATGAGGCACATGAACGCCGTGTTCCACTAAAATCTTGTGATAAAGCCACCTGGGGAAGCAGAGAACATTTCACACGCGAAGGTCCCTGAACACTGAATTGGCAGCGGTTGCTTCGCCACCACGGGCTCATCTCGTCGCTATGTCAAAGCCCCGTCGGGAGCCGTAATTCACTGCCCTCCCCTCTTTTGGAGTTGCGGCTCCCCGGGATCAAATTAGATAATGAGCTAACATCAGCGTCGACACAACATCAACTCTCTAGCATGAGGCTACGGAATCCAGTCTGGCTCAGTCGCTAGTATCCTCCTGAAAATGTGTGAACACCATATTTTAGTGGGGTATAATGAGCTAGATATGATTAAACACAAGGGTTCAGTCGCGCATTAAGATGCCAGGTGAAGGCTTATTGTTGATGCGATGCACTTCAAGTAGCCATTAATCTTTAAAAACAAAAAATAACAGATGAGACTATTCCCAGATTTGACTCTGTGAAGTTAAATTGCATTGATTCAGATGAAAAACAAGCTGGAGTCGAGGTTGGAGAACAAAGAATGAATGAGAACAGTAATAACAGTGCCTGAAAGCACAAAATGCACAGAGAAATGCAGGGAACCCTCGGCTCGGAATCTAAAGCCACATCAGCGGCTGAAGATCGCCTGAAGCCTTTTCCGAGTTTACTTGACATATTTACACACCACAATGTATGTCTTGGGCAATTAGCTTGGATAAATTTCCAGCACTTGCAGGTTGGACCTTCCAGGCAATATTTCTGTAAAACCTGAACACTGGGTTCGGTCCAGGTCTGAAAGCTGCCCGCAGGAATTCACTCGAGCTGCAGTCCTTTTGTCATATCTTGAATACCTTGGCCGCCCATTCAACTACAGAAAGAGAGGGATAGCGAGGGGAGACCAAGATGATGAGGATGTGAGTGAGCTCGCGGGGTTGTGTGCATGAAGAACACACCTTTGACACGAGCGACACGGTAGAATCGCGCGGCAATTTGTCATTCACTTTCCCGCATGATTCCAAAGGTTGCCGAGCCCCAAGAAAGCCTCGCGGCTAGCGCCTGCTTGCCAATTTTTCAAACTTGTCACTCCCTTTCCGTGTATTTGTGTGTGTCGCTTGCACAAAGGCCCTCCTCCCGCCGCTGTCGCCATTGTTGTTGTCATTGTGCTGATGCAAGGTAAACACCGTGTCGCCCGCCCCCTACCCTTTCTGTCGCCACAATGCATCACTTAGACCTTTATGTAGCAGACACACCGAGGCAGAGACGGCGCGTATTGTTTCCGACGGGGCCCGCGTTTTCGACAGCACATTTGAAGGATCGCAGGAATGCCTGGAAATATGACTTGTGTGAATAAGCGGCGACGGCTTACAAAATCCAAGGACATGTAGCCTCGACAGTTCATCAGATTCGGGATAAAGTGTCGTTGCCCTGCTTGGTAATCACATTTTCCTCTGCCACTCTCAGTTCTCAACATCCCTGCACCTTTCTGAGCGCTGAAAAAAAAGAAAGAAAAAAAAACGCCTCACAGACGCTGCCGCGCCTACGCCGAGAAACTGAGAATAGAGGCAGGCCGCTGCATTCAACCCAGCCAGATGCAAGGATACCTTTCCGCTTTCTTGGAAGTGACAGAATCAGACATCACATTTGCATGATCCAAAGTGGTTCAAAAAAGGAAGCGAGGCGGACACAAACGGCCAGCGTAGAGCCCAGAGGGTTTTAAGCTTCGGGGTGGTCAAAACCCGCTTTAGGCGTGTTCGCCTTTGGTTTATTTCCCAAAACGGTAGTGACGAGGGCTCTCGTGCGGTTCGACTGAAAGCGGCGGTCGAGCTCGGAGCCCTCAATCAGCAGATTTTTAAGCAGCATGGCTGCCAATTAGCTTCAGAAGGTAGCAGATATTCCCCGGATGCCTTCCCCCCCCGAAGAAAAGTGTCAAGGACACACCCTGCAGGGGTATTGACTTAACTACTGGAAGGGCTACAATGTAGACTTACACAAATACTTTCACAGCCTTTGCAGTAAACTGACACCTTGGCAAACACCCTCTTTTATATTTTCCCAGACAATGAGAGCCAAGTCGGTTTTGTCATGACAGAGACAGCTTGTTACCTCCACCAAGGAGGTGAGGTTTTCATTAGGGCCATCTGGGAATCCTGTTTTTATTATCATTCTTCCTTCTGGCCTGGTCATGCCCGAAAACAAAAAAAACACACACCTTTATCCTGGTCAAAATGTTTTTGTTTTTTAAAAGTTGTCCTGAATCCACCGACCCCAAAACTCACCCGGTAGAGGCACCTGGAAATGTAGAAAATATTTGCCCACAAGATTTGCTTTTTCTTGCCTAATCGAATGTGGGTGGCGCAAGTCCGACAATCGTTCCGAGGATTCGCCGCCAAAAGGCTCGGGAAACCCTTTCATTGCTGTGTGCTTGTTTGTTCATATAGAGGTCAGGATTATGAAAAAGTTTTTTTTTTTTCTTTTGAATTTTTACAGTATTTTTCTTCACTTTTTCAGTCCGTTATGCATTAATCCTAATTAGAAAGGCATCTGCGATGTTGTTTGTTTGGCTTCGGTAGAGGTCAGCGTTCTACTGATTGCCTGTGTTCTCTGTCCGAGTGCTGCACAGTCACTGGGTGATCTTTACCACGCAGCACGTCACACGCAGTCCTGCCCTTCCTAATTAAACACTGTTTACCGCAACACACTTAAAGCAGACTCTCGACTAATTATTAGGCACGGACGCCACCGAGACATGTTTGAACTCTCCCACTCTGTTGACAGCAAGCTGAGGCCAGACAGAAGAGCGGAACCTGAGTCGTTCCCCCTGGAGCGTCCCCCTCGCCGCGGCCACGTCTGGCCTTGTTGATTGCGCGTACTGGTCGATCACGCTGCAGCGGCTCTAATTAACAGCTCCAAAACATTGTTTGTGCTGTCCAAAAAAATGGGGCCACTTCCAGAATGGAAGGTGTAAAAAAAAAAAAAAAAAAAAAAACAACAAAAAAAAAAAAAAAAAAAAACCCAACAAAAAAAAACAACCAGACCATCCAAGTTTATTGGGTGGTGTGCGGTAAACATTTATTTGCCAAGTTTAAATCAGGGATGACATTTCCCACTTTTCCCACAATTTTTTTCATTACAAGAATGACTGACATAAGAGTCCTTTATATTTCGTATTTTCTCTAAATGGGAAGTAGATAAATGTTTTGCAACGCTCATTTTCCCCCCCTACTGTTTTAAAGGAAATATTGTGACAAATGTTCATTAAACTAGAAACAAAAGTCGAAAGACAGAAAGATGTGCAGTTTTTGTGGACTTTTAAAATCTTGTAGGTCTTACGATAGCAGTGTGATCACACATTCGCACGTGCACATTTTCTCTTATACACTTCAACACGGAATTTTCCCATGCAGCAGCCCGATTTAATTAATCAGAGGTGAGGAGCGTCGAGATGGGGGTCACGCTTGCCATTCCGGCCCAAATGGAGATGCGTCCCGGGAGACGTCGCTTGTTGCTAATTTAGGGCAGCTCCTGGGTCATTATTTCAGCGTGGCCCAGAATGGCATCTGGACTTTTAGAACGTCTATCAGATCTATCGTGTGCAAAAATTTTTTGCGTAAGCAATATCATTATAGTGAACTACTTGCTAGAGGGAGGCTTAACCAGAAGTACCAAATAATAGAAAGACTGGCAGGAGTCCTGATTCTATTCCTGTGCTAAGCAAACTGAACGAGACTGAAATGTACTTAAATGCAAAAGTGAAAAGGAACTTTTTCTGCCAATTATACATACAAAAACAAAAAATACCTTATTTGGCAGAATGGGGAAAAACCTTTGCACAAAATCCCTTCTTAGTGCTCGTACTGAGAAGAAGAAAAAACTTGCATCACGTTGCATGTTGTTAGCTATATTAGCAAATGAGCTTCCTCTGATAACTGAAAAAAATACACCTGAGCTGTATGTGTTTTTTCAGATTGAGGGAGAATTTTTGAAGCTGCTGGTTTTTAATCTTGCACAAGACAACTTATTTGCCATCATTCCTCCACCACGTGGATGCTGCCCATATTCTTTTTCTCACTTTATAAGACCAAGATAATCAATCAAGATCTCAACTTGGCTTTCAATCTTTCAGTTTGCCCCCCCCTTACATTTTGTCATCTGCTATGGTTGCAAAATGTAACTGACTAAGTGAGGAGTATCTGTTTTCAAAGTAATGAGTAAAACTAAATAAGTCGTCTGAAACACAAATACTATACTATCTGTAGTAACCTACAGATACCTGAAAAAACTACTAGTGTCAGTATTTGTACTTTACAAAATGGCCACCCGTGCTCCTCCTCTATTGAAGTTACAAAATGAACATTCATACAGAGACGGTATCAGGTATGGATTTCCAGTAATGGCAGTTACTGACAACGCTCGGCGCTCCCATCAAGCCGTAATGGATGCGGGGGTCTGGGAATCGATGTTGGATAAACAGCAGGCCTTCGCGTTTGAATGTTATTCAAACAAGCGCCGGGTCCAATCTCTGATGGGAGCGCTTATATAGAGCACCTGGCTCTCCAGTGCCGCCTCGCTCGCCCAGCCTGTCTAGACGGCTGTTCCCAGCATCGCCATATCCGACATATAGACGACCTCCTGTATACTTTCACCTAACTGCATTCAATATACAGCCTTTGAGCTCAAGAGCATGAGACTTAATTCACATAAAGCAGGCGCACCTTCGCCTGTGGATGTAATCGGTGTTGTAAGACGACACTTTATCGGCCTTTGAATCCGCGAGAACTCGTTCTGTTGTGTTGTTTTCTTTACGTTTACAAGAGGATTGACAATAACTCGCAGCAGAAGCACCTCGGGGAGCACCATCTGTCTGAGCCGAAGCAATCTAACTTTGTTTTTTTTCGGTTTTACGTGACAGGCAGCAGGAAGATGGCGAGGGGGAAGGAGTGTCTAGTGATAGAAAGTGTCCAAAATGTCACCGACTATGACCTTTGAGCACTTTTTGAAGCCACTCAGGTCTGTTTAAGATGAAAGAGGTGGTACTTGAACATCGACGACGCCCGCTGGAGACTCATCTTGTTCTTCCCACGGTCACATATATTTTTATTAGCAGGGAATCGAGCGAGTTACACGCAGGTATGAGCGAATCTGAAACAAATTGCAAGTGGAGGAAGGCGACGTTCCCGAGGTCGGAGGGGACGCGTGGAGGCGCCACATAAGGAAAACAAAATAAATAAAATTTCTCTCTTTTTGATTCCTCTCACTGATCACTAATTACGCGCTGACAAAGCTTGACGTTAGAAAGAACCACAAAAGGGAACAAAACGTGGTGGTGGTGGTGGGGGGGCCTATTTGCAATACATATCTTTTGTGATAAGATGGAACCGACACACACACACACACACAGTCGTTTCACTCAACAGAATGTGATCCAAAAGATTTGTAATGGATTGGCGTAACAATCAATTTCTAGCTCCCACAGATTGGCTGGTGTCCATCTGGCCCAATAACCAATACTCCTGATTTTAACTTGGTAATGACCCCAAGGCAACTGGGACCCCAGTCTCCAAGGAAACGGTTAGGAACACTCTGCTCCGTATCAATCAAAATCATTCAGTGCCCGTAAGGTCCCACAGTTCAAGTTTGCCAGATATCTCGAAGATAAACGACTGACTGAGTTTCACTGATATTCTGTCTATTACCATACAGTAATCAATAAACAACCATAAAAATTAGCGGTCAGGGTGACGCCCAAGCCTGATGCCACAATTGCAGTAAGATGGCAAGCATTCAAACCTTAAAAGTGGAAGGAAGTGTTTCCTCTGAGGCTTGAGGCACAAAACCTTCAAAACCACTGCAGAGCAATTTGGACTATTAGCGTGACGATCGGCTGCCGTCTGCGGCGAGACGGCCTGAAGGCGGGACGTGTTTGGTGTCAAGTTTTACATGCGACGTGATGATAAGATGCGTCTGAGAGGGCGTGTCCGTCCGCTTCGTCTGCAGCCTCCGTTTGCGCCCTTGTCTGCTGTTGACGCGGTATTAACTCGGATTGACGCAGATACGCCGGCCAACCTTTCGATGAGTCTCAGGTTGACGCTTGAGTGTGCCGTTTGGTGCGCTTTCTCAACGAGGCCAGAGCATTCAGCGAAGCGCCGCTGGAAGCTGAATGGCGAAGAGATGGACTGCACAAGGAGGTTGCTCATATCAGAACTTTTATGGTCTCCAAACATTTGGTCGAGTACAGGAAAGATGATGATAAAAGGAAGTACTCTCCACATTCGAGATCAGAAGGCACCAACCTTTTTTTGCTACCACGGACCAGTTCCATGTAAAGCAATATGTTGACGGGTGAGCACAGAAACAGATTAAAAATACAACACACTTCGGTGCGCGAGTAAGACCGCTGATATTGTCTATTAAATGCAGTTTTCTTTTTCTTGAAAGTTGTAGCCTACTCTTCTTTCATCATTTGGCCCTTTCCCCTTTTTCTAAGAAGCTCTTCAAAAACAAGTCATCAGGGCAGGCAAAATTATATGACCAATCCGTCTCGCGTTGTCGGTGTCAGCGACTTTTCCCCTTGTTGTAAAAGTCGGCTGTTTTGGCAATTTTTCAGCCAAACCGCGGCTTGGGACAGGAAAGATATACAAAACTTACTTACGAAGAGTTGCTGCTATAGCTGGCAATACGTCCAGTAGAATATCATTATTAGATTTTTATTAGAACAATCCTAATGTTTATTTTATTTTAAGTTTACTAATGTACCTACGGAGCACATTCAATGGGAAAAAGGTTCTTATGATTTATCCAAACACTTGAAATTAATACAGCGCTTCAGAACTGTAACTGCAATACCCTGATACCCTTGCCAAGAGTCAAAATCCGCTCTGTGGAAAGTAGTGTGACCAAACCAGGAAAAGGGGATAGCTGACTTCCTGTGTATGCTATGCTAACGAGCATGACTACAGTTTGATTACATGACCGTTTAAAGCCGAACTTACTAAAATTCTGCTCTCTTTATGGCAGGTGTCTTCGGACAAAAATTAAATACATACAATATGAGATGATAGATATCAACATGAGCGAACCCTAAAACATTGACTATTGTAATCTGTGGTGGCTCTGTGGTGACATTTTGTTTTAAAAAAAAAAAAGAAAAAAAAGATGTGAACGTTTAAAGTCCCTACGGTTGCTATTCACCCAAGCGAGGAGGAAATGCTTTGACCCGTTTTGCAGAATGCGAAAGTCGGTTGCACATATACCCCGATTGTTCGCCGAATGGCATAATTGCCGAAGTCATATTTACGTTTTCAAAAAACACTTTTTGGCAAGCACATTGGTATTTTTGTATTGATTTGGTAACAAAGAATGACTTAGGCAATTGTGGCATCAGGCTAACGAAACTGCAAATGGATGGTTGTTTTTGTTTTTTATATGTGCCCTGCGATTGGCTAGCGACCAGCTCAGGGCGTAACCTGCCTCTCGCTCAAAATCAGCTGGGATAGGCTCAAGCTCACCCGTGACCGTAATGAGGATAACCTGTCTCGAAAATGGGTGGATCGTTAATATAGCAGTATGGCGAAGCTCTTTAACAAATGATATTTTTTTAAATTTTATCTACTTGGTTGAATCTTATTCTTGATTAATTTATAACTTCTCAGGTAAAGCCCAGCGAGCCAGCTCCATTTTGGCATGACAAAGTGAATTCAGTTCCAAATGTCCCCATTCCAGAGCTCACTAAAATTAAAAACAAAAATAGCACTTCATGATGCCGGATGGTCTATTGTTGTTGTAGTACGTTTGTTTCGTAAACAAACAAATGTGGGCTACTCCAAACCAGCCACAATTCTAACTTTGCTACAGGTTTCATTAAAATATATAGAGGAAGAAGCTATCCCAGCTCGCTTCCACACACACAGCAGTATGTCAGCTCATGTCTTTTTTTTTTTTTTTTTTAAATCCCGACATCATTAAAATGCTTCTGGCAAAGCTCACCTAAGCCATATCTTGTCTTACACATAGCCCCCTCCCAACACATCACTTTGGTAACGCAATGTTGCATCACCTTAGAAAAGTCCAAATAAGGTCGCACTCGTCCAAGTGCTTCGACTCGTCCTCGTTTCCTCTCGTTTAAAAAAAATAAATAAATAAAAAAATAAAAATAAAAAAAAATAATAAAAAAGCAGCAGCTTGAGAACAACGCCAAACAAAGCTGCGAGAGGGGAATAAAATTCATTTTGGTTTCATAAATTAAACATTTCGCTCTCTATCTCGTAGCGTTTTTGTTGTGCTTTCATTAGCCTGGGATAATGAGAAAACTCGCGTCCGCACCAGAATGAGGCGTGCTCATTTGAAAGCACACCGCAGGGTTTGCAGACAGCAACAACAAAAAAAAAAAAAAAACACGTTAGCTTGTTAGACCCGATTTGACAAAGTTTAGGTATATGTCACTTTTTTAATGAGCCGGCCACATTGTTTTCCTTGCCTTACATCATGCGTTTATTTTGAATTCAACTTAAAAAAATAAAAAATAAAAACTGAGCATTTTTAAGCGAGATTGAAGAATGGTTACCTTTTTTTTTTTTTTTTTTTTTTTTTTTTTTTTTTAAATCTTCATGGCTTCTCTGTTTTACTTTCAAAGAACTGAACAGTTTGTCAGCGAACCAGCAGCATAATGGAAGATCTCAGAAGTTGTCCAAAAGCCAGACGAGGCTCCTTTAAGACAGCAGGGTGGCAAATTTTGCCGTTTGCATTTTATGTATTTAAAAATGAGAGTATCTCCTGTATGTATCACTTAGTCAAAAACATAAATGGCCAATAGGAAAGTAGTAATTTGTATTTTCATAGGTGACACACTTTCTGTGCATTTTTTTTCCAAAATCAAATCATCTGTATGCCATTTATAGTGTTTTGGGATTATTGTTTTGGGTATATTTAGGGTTTATTAATTATTACAGATTTATAAACACTTATAAGGATGTACCCATTTTTCTCAGAATTGTACAAAAAATGTTTTCACTTTTTGATACTTCGACAGATCTAATTAAAATCAGTCACTTATTTTAATATATATTTTAGAACAAAATTTGTATTATTACAGAAATAGTTATTTTTTTGGGGACAACAAACGGCTTTTTCAAATATATAGCCCCGTTTTTTTGGGAGGGAAAATAGGTGTCTTTTCCAGAATAAAAGGCAAATTCACTTTGTAAAATGTGACTCTCTTCCCTCGTTAAACTTTTGACTTTAATATCATAATACAGTATTATGACTTGATCTTAAAATCCAACTTTATTCTTGCTAGATTGCGGCATTTTTATCCTGACAAAATACGTGTTTCTTCTGGGAACCTTTTCTTAAAAAAAAATATATATATATATATATATATAGTTTTTTTATTTTTTATTTTTTCAAAGTCTATCCTCTGAACATTGCAGGGTTTTTGTCCCCCTCTGAAAAATATTAATTTGTTCTATAACATCTTGAAAATAGGCATCTTTTTAATTCCTACAGCATTTCGAGGTACACATGGTAGTTGGGTAGGATTATGAGGGGGTCCTTGGAAAAAGAAATGCTGTGCAGGGGCCCTGATACTAAACAGTGTTACAGAGTCAGTATAGTTCCACATGTACGACACTAATTGCTGCCCTCAAAACCTGCTCATGTACCCATGACAAGAGCTGGCAAATACATGAATCAGAGCCCAATGGTGAAATCACACTTTCAACTTCATTACTGAGGAGGTAGACAGATACATGAAGTCACGCCTGCATGTGGAAAATGTGTCCACATCAGCATTTTCATCCATAGTGGGCCCTTTTAATGAGGGGGAATTTTATACTTCGCTGCATTATTCAATTAGGCGGCAGAGTAAAAAGTCGAGTCTGCTCCCACAGTGGCTGCTGAAAACACGAGGATGGAAAAGCCATCCAAGACGAGGAATCGGGATTGACACACACACGGTGAGGATGAGGGAGTGGAGGAAAAGGGGCTCTTATCGAAAAAAGGACAATGTAACGGAACGACGTGTACATTCTGCAGCGGGCGGTTTAATCATTTGGTGCCGCCTACGCACGGAGGCATCAACCTGCATATGAAAGCAGAATGATAATATAGCATTTCTGCTGGACTGGCACCGCACGCATTAGCGCTGATGACAGTTGTTGAATTGCAAATGTCCTCGACGGCATGCTCTTGCTTCAGTGGATTATTAGAACGGCTATTTAGCATTTGCTTCATTTCCCAGAGTCAGAAAGGCTTGCTCTCAAAAGGGCAACGACGACCACTGTTTAAGTAGCACCGACAACACAGAGCTATGCTTTTGTAGACATGTCCGCACATACAGTGGTAACGTCCAAAACCACTGCGTTATGATACATGTTCAAAATTGAAAATGGTTGGGGGGAAAGAAAAAAAACGGCAAAGATTACCCAACTGACCCTGAGCTCACAAAATTGGCCGAAAGAGCAGTCGCCAGTTGGTGTTTGCTCCTCAAGCTTCAATGCAATTCCGAGCCCAAACAATAACCTGGAATCAAAAAGGCAAAAACGACGGGTTGTCGTGTGAGGCTCTCCAAGCAGGATGAGCATACAAATAGCCCGTTTTGCACGTGGGAGAGAGAAAGGCGGGCGGGCAGGCTGGCTGGGATTGCGCGCAAAGTCTTTCAAATCCTCCGAGGAGCCGTCATGTGTCGAGTGGCAAATTGATCATGACATCGCGGCGAGAAAAAAGAAAGAAACCGGAGCGTATGAGCATGTCGGAGGCACAAAAGAAGCAAGCTGTGGAGGCAAGGTCCGGCGAGACGAGGGAACACAAGCGTTGATGCAAACACACGTACAGCCGCTGTTGGTGCCTGTACATTCGGGGTGGGCAATTTGTTGCATGCAAGGGTCACATCTGATCTAAAATCGCAAACTCAACTCAATTCAAAACATGAAGCCGAGCACAAACCACAAGTAGCACAATGTGGTGCTGGAACGGATTAATGGCAATTCCATTCATTTCAATTGGGAAAGATGATTTGAGATTCGGTCAGTGTATATATATTTAAGTGCAAATGTGTGTGCAAAATATGTCAAACAGTAGAAATTCAATCCCAGTTCAAGTTTTACAATAAAATCCCCAAATTAATAAATATTTTACAGATTTACCACCTCTTTCCACATTTCTCGACCAGTCAAGTCCAACTTCAAGTCTCACAGTCCACATTTCAACAATTCAATCACGTCAACAGCATTTCAGTTTAGCTCCTCAGCATTCGATATAAATTGCCAAATACATAAAAAAAAAAAAAAACTAACAAAATACATTTAATGCTTGATTTTTATGAGTTTATTTTTCAAATATTTTGCTTATGCACAGTAAATCAATTAACCACCTAATGACATGAATGCATTTTTAAGAGAAATGGCTACATTAATGCAAGAAATATTGTCTTAGTAATGTAAATGCCAGCGTCATATCGCCGTTCACTTTGGGTCCAGAGCCTGTGAACGTTTAGTGACATTTTCAAACCCCGCATTTCCCAAAATTGCTATTCCTAGTTGAAACACACCCTTCTTTACAAGTATGCTTCAGGACCAATCTATTATGCCTGAAAACCTTGCAATATTAAAGGCTGCAAAGATAGCTGGGTGATTCCTCGCTTTGCCTTTTATTGCATTTCTTTTTTATTATTTTTTTCCAGTGAAGAGTGACCATCTGGATAAATCCTGCAGGATTTAGTCATATATCCAAAATGGCAAAAAGAAAGTAAATCTGCCACTGAAGTATTAGGTGGAAGGTCAGACGAGCGTCGGGCTTAAGCCAAACAATCTGCCGCGCCGAAGACACACAGCAAAATGGAGTTTTCAACCTGCTGGCGTTGGCCGCTAAAATATTCATCATAAAATGCTTTATATGACAGGCTGTTTTGTTTTGGTTGAGTGAGAGCTAAAACCTTGGCAAGATGACAGTGTGTTTTATGTCAACTGTTTTAATAGTTAATCAGAGGGCCTGTTGCGGAGAGAGGCTTCGCTTTTGTTCGGCATTACCGGCGAACATGATTGAGCGGAACAGAACGGGGCGCTGCAGTTACCTTAGCCGGAATACGCTGCTGGCAGTAGACTGGCCCCGTTGGTCCGACGCTCGCCCACCTGAGCGGGACTTCGAAGTGATGCCGTCCCGTCTCGCCGGCACCTCTCTTGAACCCGCCACAATTCCTGCGTAGTGAGGGGAAAAACATTTTTTTAATTGCTTGTATACATATCTCTGGAGTGCCTGCCCACATTTCAAGTGTGAAATTAAACAATCAAATTGTGAATGTACTAATAACTAATTTGCATAACTGCAGGCAACACGGTGGGGAAGTAGTTAGCATGTCTGCCTCACAGTTCCTAGGTGCTGAGCAGTGCTAAGAAAAAAAACATGCTAACCGGAATTTGAGAACATTTTCCCGCTCTCTAATGACAGTAAATTGGAAGAAACAAATGCATTAATATCGGGGGGGCTACTATGTTTCCTTAGTCTCGGGCTAAACCGAAGACTCGGGTCCAGGGTGCACGCCGCCTCTCGGCCACAAACGAGCTGAAAACAAAGTGAAATCCGGCAAGGCCTGAGAGTTCAAGATTTTCGAGGGATTCTTGTTACGTAGACGTAGGACAGTCTTGTGCTGGGAGATTGTCTTGAATCCCCCCAAATTGCTGACCTGGAAATTGCTCAAAACCACAGCTGGCTTTCAGACCCTCTTCCATCAGGCTCCGGAATCACGCTGGAATTAATCCCCAGCAGTTGGCAGCTGGTGGTGACTGTTTAGCACTTCAGTCTGTAGTGTAGTTGCAGTTGGAAAAATTATGCTCGCTCACCTCTTCCCTTCTCCTCCTGACCAATTAGCAATTCCCTTCCGAGTCACAATGACATGTTTTGACAGGCTAGAATTTTTTAATTTTTTATTTTTAATTGACATCGCACCCTCGTCTCTCTTTTTGACGGCCTTTAATCTCACTCCTCAAACAGGGGTGGGCCTTTTGGCGCAGAGTATTAGATAAAAAGCCTTATAGGCGGAATCGTCCTCGTCTCTGACCTTGAGTTCTCCTTCCTCGAGAGCGGGGCCTCGTTACTGGCGGGGCGATGTCACCAGTCAGATCAAACGGCATGCGCGGCGCACCCCCGAATCCCATTAGAACACCTGATAACGTCAAAAAGGGACGGAGGGGAAAGCGATGCGGACACATTTCACTTTTCAGGGTTTAAACTTCCCTTTGTGATCTAAAGCTAGGCCCTCAGCTGTCACTCCTATTTCCAATCCCAATAACCGTTTACAGCCCAGAAGTCAAAAGAAGCTAATCCCTCCTCTGAGGGGAGCTGATTTTTTTCTTCTTCTACTTTTGGAAGACACTTTTGTCAAGAATGTGGAGACATCGCAAGTTGAGAGCGCAAAGAATACTTTCGTTTTTTTCCTTAACCTTTATGTATCCGGGTCCATTTGCAGACAGCAAAGTAAAACAGAGCCAAATAAGCTTTTATTTAAGGCAAATACATAGACAACAAACAGTGTGATATAATGACGCAATTCATTACATCATAGCACAAGGTAAATAAAAGGTTCAAAACGGGTGAAACGACCCTGTACCTGTACACTAGTACTCTAGTAGTATCTTAGCATCACTACCTTTTTAAACAATGATAGTGGGATGAATAAGGTGAGTTTTAACATTTCTTGCAGTGTGCTCCAGGTGTTTGAGGAAGAAAATTGAAAAGTAGTAGTACGATATACAGTAGATATATACTTAATGCTTGCAGCCTGCCGTGTCGCTGGGTACAATCTGGGTACACTTGCGATTCACGGGGCTGAGGGACCAAGACCCAGCAAATAGATTGAATTGATTTTCTTATTAGTTTAAACGTTAAATACGCCCCAAACTGTGATCTCAAAACACTTTCATATCATTTCATACTCTTTTGGCAACATTACCCACAAAAACAAATGACTGATATGGACGGCAATCTTCGGCCGCTACTGGAACATATTCATCCGCCGCTGAGTGCTCTATACACACACCGTGTTTTAGAAACACTTTCTTCTGTCAACACTTTGCGATACCAGGTAGATTCCACCTCTGGCACTTGACGCGCATTTAAAAAAAAAAAAAAAAAAAAAAAAAAAAAAAAAAAAAATGTTTCAATGTCAACAAGAAGAAAGACGGAGCGAGCTTCTCGACACACTGCCTCCAGTCAGTCGCGGCAGCTAGATACGACGTACGCGCAACGTGCCGAAGCGGAACGCCTCTGATTGTATTAGTCGCATTTCTGCACGCAACTGACGTGGCTTTTTGTTGATGTATGCTTTTTTCCCGCCGACTTCTGAAGAGGCACAGAGCCGTCAAGACGTCCAAAGATGTTAAACATACGCGACTTATTGGGCTACGAGGTGAAATTTCAGGATGAACGTAAAATGCCTTTACAGTTGAATGAATTTGACACTGTTCAGTGTTTCAGTACTTGCTGCACTGCCCGTTCACACACACATTTTTAGATATAAGATACAGGAGGCAGCTAACCGAAGGTTTACTTACTTATTTAAATTCTGACAGAGCCAACTTTTTGTACCCAAACAATGAAAAAGTCAATTTTCCATAATGCAGAGTGTCCCCTTTAATTTGTCAGTTAATAATGCACGAATCTTCAGAACATAGCGCAGGCCAACGCAGTGCTTATTCGGATTTAATGCAATTCTCGTTTTATCGTAGATTAATTAAAAGATTGAGATCAAGAAGGAAATAAAAGCGGCGGTCGTTTATACACCGGATCACAGTGGTTTCACAGCCCGAGCAGCCCAAATGGCGAAAATGTGGAATGTGAGATCACTCACACCGGACACACACAGTCAGTCACTCGCTCGCTCGCACGCACGCACGCTCCATAAGCTCTTTTGTGATCCCCTGCCATGTCGTTTTCTTCATCTTCCCCCACATCTTTTCCACATCTCATTCTTTTCATCGACTTTCATCTACTTTGGTGTACCATTTTTAAGCCAACCCCACCCCCATCCCCTTTCCCTGCCCTCCCCCCAACCCCACCGCCTTCTCGCTATGCCATCTAGTTCTACGGATGGATTTTTATTCGGAGCAAAAGACGACGCCTGCTTTGTCCCCGTGCCGGATGCTAAAAATCTGACCTATTTTGGCTCGAAGACTGGGAGGCATCAACACACCCCCAGCCCCTATTTTACCAAATCAGTCAAGCAACGCAAATCATGAGAAAATCCTCCCTCCTCATCTCCAACCAAGTTGGAGGGAACTTCGATGGCCTACAAACGGTTGTGATTGTAGACCAGGGGTGTCAAAGTTGAGGCCATGTTGGAGTTATGGGTGCCCCCAGGCACTTAAAGGTGACACCAGATAAACGTATAACCGCGGCTGATGTCACGCTGCACCAAAAATCAAGGTTCGGTTTCCGTTCATACCTTGGTTTTACATTTACCGTTCGGTTCACATTCGGTGACATGCAAAAGTGTGAGTGGGAGCAAGAATATATTGAATGACTTAAAATAAAACATTAACAGCTTAAATCTTTTCATTTTAGGAAAGTCCAACATATTTTCTTTTTAAGAATGTGCAACATCAATTGTCTTCTTCAGGAAAGTGAAAGTTTCTTTAAAGAAAGTGCAACGCCAACTATTATGCTATCGCTCGACTTCTCCAATCGTCAAAAAGTCTTGCGAACCAAGGACCGCCGTGATTTGGGTCTCAGCCTCCTGACCCCGAAAGCGCAGCTGTCGCTGTTTATTGCTCATCTAGCCTCAAATGGATCAAAGGATAACGAGATATGAATTTGGAAAATGAACCAAAGGAATGCTGACAGGTGGTCATGTACTGAGCTACATGCAAAATATGTACAAAATCTCTTTATAATAAGACGGTCTTTGCAATGAAATCCTATTTAGTGAAAATATATCGGGAATACTTCCTGAGGGAAAAGGTACATTAGCCAAGACTGATCCTCCAGCCTTTAAATTGACTTTTGCATATTGTGTGTGACCCTTGTAATAATGATGCTATTAATTCCATCACTTAAGCTGAATTCGTCCCCTCCCCATTCACTGTCTTCCATCTCTCTCACTATGCCTCCCCTCCCTCATCTCGCCCAACACTCACTTTCTTCCCAGGCTGCATTATTAGCGCACATTGCGCTCTCCTGCCTCTGCAGAAGCCATTAGCCAAGATTAGCAGAGGAAGAGCCCGGCTTCTCTCTCTCTCGCTTTAGTTCTTCTTTCTCGGAGCTGGCTGTAGCCGCCATGCGCGCTGAATGGTTACCATCCATTATAGGGGCCTTATTGTGCTGACAGAGGCAGCTTCAGATCCTGGTTCTGGCCATTAAGAAGGGGAGCGAGGGGGGGGGGGGGGAGGGGAGAGAAAAAAAAAAAAAAAAAAAAAAGGGAGCGTCACTCCTTGGAAGATGAGGTGATATGCAGAAGGGATTTGGACGTAAAGAGGCATGACAAAGAAGAACTCGGAACATTGATTGGTGATGCATGCAAATACATTTTTGTCAAAGTCATTAGGCATTCAATAGGCAGTAGGTAACGCAGCGGTCGCGACGAAGTTGACATTTTTAAAAAGTATCTCATTTGAAAAGAGGGTTCCTGTTTTCTTTTGAGGGAAACTACAATAGTTTCACTTCTTTTTAGGAAAGAACATTAATCGTTAACCCTTTTAGAAAAGGGGAAGGTCAATTGTTTCTCTTCTCTTTTGCAAAGCGCAATATCAATAGTTTAGTCGTCTGTACATGAAAGGGCAACATCAGTAGTTTTGTTTTCTTCTTAGGAAACCACATTTCTGGTTTGTCTGTGGAAAGTGGCTTCCTTTTCAAACGATGACAGGGCAATGAAGCAAAACCCCCTAATCACTTGTTAAATTATCTTATCGTCTGTATATTAGTCCATGACATTTAAAACAACTATCATTACATTGCTGCGCTTGTTGTTATCCTAATGAAAAATAGCAAATATGAGAGTGATGGCCATCCACAAGTACAGTACAGTACAGGACCAAGACCTGCTGCGAACAGCGACAACACGCTAATAACAAAACGAGAATCACGACGCTTCCAAATAAATGCCTTTGATTTTGAAATATTGCACCTGCAAAAACATCCACACATGGCAAAGACTCTTCGTAACTTACATACTTTCGCTCCTCCTTGACATACCATCTTTGCAATGTATCACTTCAAAGTACCTCCTTGACACCAATTGTTACTTTCCTATGAGCCTAGGCTTTTGTGCCATTTTGTGGCATCAGTGTGTTCCAGAAACAGTAAGAAGGTACGCCAAAAAAAGCGAGTTTCTCAGCGAATAGGTCGATTGATTTGTGCATGTAAAATTCACAGCAGTAGAAGTCAATGTACTGACAGCTACACGGCCAAACCGCACTGCCCGGGTATCTATACACAGCGGGCGCCGAATTGCATCATCACTTGACTCGGATTATCTATCCTTACTTGCTTTTGCTTTTTTTAACTTCTATCCGCTGCCTTCAAACGGACGATTTTGTGGGGGAGTGGGGGGGGGGGCGAATCACTAAAACATATTTGAATGAAAAAACAAAAAGGTTACACGCAGTCGGTAGGAGGTTAAACAGCACAAATTGGTGCGATTTCCTTGTAACTGGGTGGAAGGGCTTCTTTCGAGGATGAACAAGTTTGGCTGCCCCGAACCCATCCCCCTCCCTCTATCTGTCTGCGCCTCGCTCGGCTTCAGCCTCCGCGCTTTGCTGGGCTGCATTTCAATGAGCCTGTCCCAAAATGCACTGTCAATATTCCTGACGAATCTCCAAAGCGTGATATTGTAGGACGGTGAAATGACGAGTGGCGGTAAAGTTCCGTTGCTTTCCTCTTTGCGTGCGTTTTGTTCATCATCCACCAATAAACCATCTTTTGGGGTCCTTGTGACGTTTTTGTGCGTCGTCTTCCGGCAGCCATGTCTGCCGAATTTCACGTCGGTCTGTGAAGTTGGTGACGAGGAGGAGCCCATTTTTTCCCCAGACCTCTTTTTCACTGGAATTCGGCACACAAATGGCTGCTTTAAATCAAAATGGTCTCCTTTCTGTTACATTTCTGGCATGGGTGCTTGAGACTTTTGTGCATCAGATTTTGTGTTTATTGGTGATACTGGTGAAATTTCCAGGCCTGTTTTGCAAGGAATTTGGACCCAAAATGACTGCCTCAAACCAAAATGGCCACCTTCCTGTCCACTTTCCAGCATGGGCCCTTGAGACATACCCATCCAATTTCATATGTCCGTCAGTCAAACGGGCAACTGTCGGTATTCCTGACAAATCGGCAAACGGCGATACACTCAAATGACAAGTGGCAGTAAGGTCCCATCGATTTGAAACTTTGTGGCTGTTTTTGTCCATCATCCACCAATAGACCATCTTTAGTAACCAATATAAAGTCTGTAGCTGTACATGAGCACCTCCTGTGATTGACTGTCCAAATCCTCTTGCATCTTCCTTGCCTTCCGACTCCAGACGCATCCCTCCTCTCCATCACCTCTGTCGTTCTGGATCCAGCCTCCTCCTCCTCCTCCTCCTCTCTTTATTTCCAATCTGTTTTCTCTCCTCTACTCAACCTTCCCATCTTGCCCATAGCTCCCGCCGCTATCTCCTCCGCCACTATTTGCAATCTCTCTTCACTCAGCCATGCTACTCTCTTTTTGTTTTCCCATCCTGCGCTCTCCCTCTCTCTGCTTGTGTTTCTCACCAGTCAATAATGAAAATTGCTCGCTACCTTGAATGGATTATGGTGGCCCCGGGTAGTTTGTTTGAAGGCGCAGCGGTGTCAAATGAAAAGGCCCGGGCCATTTTCTACCTGCCACGGGCTCTCAGCCTTCCATCAAGCACACACTTGGACATATCACTGGCCCACGTGATGACAATACACTCGCTCGCACTTGTGATCAATGACAGCGTATCAAGCGTTTACCACCCCACCCACCATCCCTTTTCCTCACCCTCTTCCCTCCGGTCATGTATTATGAATGGTGCCTAATTACACAGCCCCGAATGCTTCACACGGGTTGGCACGCGCATTTGTTTGCTTTGTATCTCTTTGCCGTCACTCTTGTATGCAAAATCCTTGCGCGATTTCGTTGTTTGTTCTTTTGGCGCCGCCGTGCTGAGATCAAACAGCGAGCAGATTGAAGCGCCATCCACGGTCAAACCCCAAGTTGATACAAAACAGGAAGCGGGCGGGAGGAAGGACTAGCGCAGTGTGCGGGGACACAAAAGGAATCTAATCCAAAAAGCACCTTGGAGTTAAAAAAAAAATAGCGGTACCTTGATTTACGAGTATCCCAACTCACCAGTTTTTCAAGTTATGAGCCGTCGCTTGGTTGATTTATTTGCTTTGTGTTGAAAATGTGACTTCCCAGAGAGCTGAGAAAGAAAGTGAGCGCTGAAAGGAAGCAAATGTCTATTTTGCCCTCCCTGAGCATGCCATCTGCAGCTTGGTGGATAGCGAAAAGTGTGATGGCTACAAGTTGTTTATTGCTCCTCCCACTCAAAAAATGAAACAACACAAAGAATTTTGTCTAACGGAACTCCTTTGACTTAATGCTGACGCAACGTGAAAAGCCATAGACGAGCTTACAAAATTAGCATCGATATCGTGGTGGTTATAAACCTGGAAAAAGATATTTGAATGCAAAACAATACTCACAGATATATCTTCTTTCTGCTCTGTGAAAATTGACTTGGTTGCCACGGTTGTGTTTTTGTTTGTCTTTTCATTTATGTACCTCTATTGTTACTTTTATGATAAAAATACGGCAAAATGTTTTTTTTTTCTGGGGAGCTGGAACAGATTAATGGCATTTCCATTCATTTCGATGGTCAAAGTTGATTTGTATTGCGAGCGTGGTCACAGAACCAATTAAAGCCATAAGTCAAGTACCATTGTATGTCACAATGCAACAAAAACTATGATTCATAAGAGTTGGCATTTGTAGTCCAATTTGTTCCTCTTGGATCACTCCAGGAATTGCTTGGAGCCGGTGACTCACGAAAGCCATCAAGCGAAGCCACGAGTGGGAGGACATTTTGAAAATGCGGTCAAGCTCCGACTGACAGCTGCGTCGCCCAAGTGGAATACAAAGAAGGGAGATAAAGAAAAACATTTAAAGAGGCGAGCGGTGATGAACGGTCCCCTTGCACCCCCTTTTCATGCCGAATCCCCGAAATGATCATCAAATGCCATGCTCTGTCCACGTCGCATGGTGGAGTCAAAATAGCTTTGCAATTTAGTATCGCTCATCTTTCTAGGATACCTGCTTCAATCTCCAGTTTAGGTCTTTGGGACTTTTTTTTTTTTCATGCATACTGAATCTGTGAAGAGGGCTATTTTATTTTTTAACTTTCTAGACCTCTTTTTCATGGAATGAGGAACGCCAAATAGCTGCGTCAGACCAAAATGGCAAACTTCTCGTCCATTGTCCGGCATGGATCCTTGAGACTTTTTCAGGCGTTCCATCATGTTACACAAGTCCCATTTTGTGCTGAGAGGTGAAACTGGTGACGCGGGGTAATTTTTTATTTTTTTATTTTGCAGGCCCCTTTTTCATGGATTGCACTCCCAAATAGCTACTTCAAACCAAAATGGCTAACCTCATGTCCAATTTCTGGCATGTTTCCTTGAGACTTTTTCGTGCGTCCCATCATGTTACACATTTTCACCAAAGTTCATGTCGATAGATGAAAATGGTGACGGGGGTAGGGGGGCAATGTTTTCTAACGTTCCCATGTGCTTTTTTCATGGAATTTGGCCCCAAAATGGCTGCCCCCCCCCCGTCCCATCTCCAGAATGGGTCCTTGAGACTTCTTCCGTGCGTCCTCATTACACGTCCATTGAATTTGGTGTTGATCAGTGAAACTGTTTGCCAGAGCACATACTATTTGTAACTTCCCAGTCAGTTCTGTTTGAGTGCAGGATACAAGCGCTTCCAAAAATTGCTTAGTTTTCGAGCACAATGAGGCAAAAAAAAAAAAAAAAAAAAAAAAAAAAAAGGTGATTTCAAACGAGAATAAACAACGATTCCAAGCACGCTAAAAATCTGCTTTTCAAATCTTCCACATCCACTTGACAAATGCGTTGCGACGTGCTCGTTTCAACGTTGACGCGGAAGGATTCGGAAACCGGCTGCAATCCAAAAGCGCGGCTGCCCGCTTTTCCGTGTCACATCCGTTTAGACGCCATGTCAATCTGCTGCAGAATGCACCGAAGTAAGCTTGCGTCATGTTTTTTTTTTTTTTGTGTGTGTGTCCTTGCGGCGTGGGCGCGTGTAATTGTGTGCCAAAATGAATGGGTGAGTTTGTAAAATTACCTTTTTCAAAAGAAAAAAAAAACAGATGACGATGGAAGGCAGTTGCATATTTTGGAAGGAGTTGAACTATTTTACTACAGTGACTTGTTCCCTGGAAGAGCAAATATTCCTTTTTTGTGGGAAAACAGAAAGGCTGCAAAATGAAAAGCATCTCTGACTGAAAGCCCGTGAGAGGAGCTTTGGGGGATCTGATTTCACAGCCGCTAATGAGCATTCAGCATCGGTCTCCTCCTCCTTCGCCTCGGCGGCTAATGCGTGACTGACAAGCCGCGGCTATTTTTCCTTTTATTGGGGGGGGGACGATCGGGCTCAATTTAAAGCGCTCCCAATGCACAGGTCGTATCATCAGGTGTTCATCTTTTGGACTATTTTACAAAAAGGGACGCAACTTTGATGATCTTGAGGTTTCAATCCCAAGAGATGATTCTGGCCAAGACATGGTAGAGTGGGTGGCAGCAACGGGGAACATTGTGTTTTTAGTTGATTTTGCCAGATTGCTGGGCTACCCGAGTCGGTTGCCTGCTTAAAGTCGCCCAGCAGGGACATGCCAGTGCCAAAGAGAATTGTTTTTCATAGACAAATTCGAACATTATTTCGAGCCACTGCGCTTTTACCCTCCCACATTCTCCTTCGTCTTACAACCAACGGATCAATACGTATTGGCCGGAAGCACGCTCTCAGTCGGGGGTGGAGCCGTAGGTTCATGTGTGGATGGTTATTGATTATGATCACTGGTCCCAACCCAGTAATTCTGACTTATGACCTACGACGGTACCAGTTGAAAACATTTAACTCAGATGAGAGCACTGTGTATAGTTAGAGCTGGCGAAGTACAACTGGCCAAATTTCTGTTTGTGTATTAGCTCGCCTAAGCCGATAAAGGGACAGAGATCCTTTGAAAACGTTCCAAAGCAATCCCAAAGCTGCCGCATGCACATCCGGCAATAAATCGCCCAGGGATTCCGAACCCAGGTTGGCCAAAAACAAGGCCAATATACCGGATGGCCCAAAGGCATGAACTAAACCAACCGTAGCAACATCATCTACAGATGGAACAAATGATGAAACCTGTCCGAATTTGCATCCCCTTAAACAGGGACTCCCAAGCGTTTTGGGTCCAGGGAAGATTTTCAACCCCTCCAAAGACTCAAACATAACTACTATGTAAAACCTACAAGGAACTTTCATACGACTTCAAGCCTCGGCTGTTGTGTAAACCCCCACTTGCCATAAGCATGCGCGAAAGGCTCGCGTCTCTGGAAGAATACCCTTAGTCAACATATTTGGTGTAATGGATCTCTTGACCACAGCTTAAAATGAATTCAAACACTCTTGGCTGGTGTTATTTGTTGTGTGTGTGTGTGTTTTGCTAATTGTTAGCCCGTGTGGCAGTGGTGTTTTACATTGTATGCTTGATGGAGGCTGTGTGCGTTTTTTTTTTTTTTCCCCCCCAATACACAATGTGCAATTCTCTTTGTTTTTCGGTTAGTATGACAGTAGACTCCAACTGGTAGTGGCTATCAACAGCTTGGAGCCTCTTTTTATGGGGGGGGGGGGGAATCATTACGACAAGACCATTTTTCCATTGTTTTTTTTTTTTTTTTTTTTACTTTGCAGCTCACAGCTAAGCCACAAAGAACATTCAGGGTCACTTTCAAAGATCTTGCATTGTTAATCCAGTTCGGATTCCGTATCTAGGGTAAACCCTCAGAATCCACGCGTGCACTTAAGACCCACGCAGCACACGTGATGAGCCTTGGCCAGATGTCCCTTTGAGAGTCCAAACAAAAGTGGGCAAAGAGTCAGAGTGCAAATATCCATTTCGTGGCGCTCACGCTCCTTTCTTTTTCTTTTTAAACTCAGCAGCAGTGTCAGTTTCCTAAATGAAGAATTTGTCCAAGACCAAAGAGAACCTCGAGCCAGCATATCTCCATTTTGCAGCGCAATACATTCAAACGGAAATCCTATTTTATTCATGCGGATTCCGGCGGTCTCTTGCTATCTCCATCGCTCCCCATCCCCGCCCTTCCTCCTGGACCTCCTCCGCCTGCTGCTCTCTGCAGCGAGCACGCAAATTAATTTTCAACTTGTTAATTCTCTTTGAGAGAGGGAGAAAATCCCCCAACCTGATCAAATTTTAACAAGATTGCGACACCGGTTGAGATCGGCCGTAATGGAACGGAGCGACGGCTGCAACCCGACACGCCTCGGGTTGAAAGGGTCATGTAAAGGAATGCGGGAATTAAATAGACCTCGTTAGCGGCGCGAGGAAAGAGCGACAGGGGCATTTACTCACGAGTGTGCACGCCAGATACCGGGCTCCTCCAAGGTCTTATGTGGCATAAAACCGTAATGTGAAACGTACCGCTAACCTTATCGCGTGGATTTACGACCCAACAAGCCATTCATCTCTTTCGCTACCTTGTTAGTATTACGCCTCGGCTCCAAAGTATTGAGATAAGCAGAGCAAGGAGACGGGAGAATTAGGGAAGGGAAGCGAGTGTGATGGATGACTCGCGTGGGCTAATATTCCTGACAGACGGACATGAAATGGAAAAGCTGAAAAATTTTTTTTAAAAATGGGAATGTCGTCGCTCATGGCGACGATGATGTCTGGAGAGATTTGGAAGGATGGGTTCTGTTACAATTTCATATTCCCGTGGTGTATTTACCATTATTGTAAGGCACTGTGACATGATGCACTTTGAATATGAACATTGCGTTTAAATAAATACAAATCTGCACTTGATTCAATTAAATGTACTTCACATAAGTTAAAAATTGTACTCAAGGTTTGAAAACAAACAGCATTAATACAATACCAATGTATTGTACTTCATTTAAATACAACTGAACGATAATTAGCAAATGCACTGGAAATTGTAGCCGTCGCTTCATGCCACAAATTCTTAATCATGTGGTCGTTCCTTTAAGCGCTGAAACGTGGGCAAGATCTAATCAAGGCTCTAAGCTACAGCTGCATCAGCCTCATATCAGCGACGGCGGGCATCCCCGGCATGACCCCGGCGACCCCTCGATTTACACGCAGGGTTCATTTAGCCGGCCCGATGGGGAGCGGCCATTAGTGTGGAGGCATGCTGCGCCGTGTCGCTTGATTTCATCCAGTCAAGAGCGGCGAGGGAAGACCTCGCCGGCGGCAACAAGGACATGCTGGAGACGGCTCTGTCCGGATTTGCTTGGACTGAACAAAGAAAAGTGGCAAAAGTACCATGCCCTTTTGTATTCAAAAAAATAATAACAATTCAAATAAGTTTTCCATTGTCATCGTCATCATCTGCGGAGGTATAAAGTTGTCAGAAAAACAAGAACAACAACAAAGTATGCGAGTTCAGACGAAATGGATGTGTTGTTGCTTGTCTCTCGATTGTCTTTTTTTGTCTGTTGTCAACGCAGAACCAAGAAGAGAAATGGAGTCTGTTGTCAGTGACGACTCCGCCGAAGGCAGCGACATACGGGCAAACCTGACTCCATGCCTCCATATTGATTCCACATCATCGCAGATGTTTCAGTCCTCCGTACTCGTCACTGTTATGTGTCAGTCCGATGTCACCTGAAATCAATAACCATCTCGCAGTCACACCCGCCGTATTCAGTGTCGCAACGAACACTCGCGCCACCGCTTATTATGAAAGAACTACGACGTTCTCTGCTTGGCGAATGAAGTCGGGCACACACAAATCGATAATCACGCCTCGGTTGTCGGATATCTCTAAAATAGCGATTCTCAACTGGTGGGTGAGCTAGTAAAGAAATTACAGGGGATCCTCAATTAATGTCCACGTAATCGATAGATTCAAGGTTGCGAACGCAAGCGCAATGAACTAGTTTGTTCAGTTACTGCTGTACTTTATTGATTTTTATTTGTTTGTTTTTTTTAACCCCCATTCGTGGCCCAAAAGGACTTTTGGCTGTTTTTCAGCAAAGAGCTGAGGATAGGTTCCAAAAAGAGGGGGGGGACGGACGCAAAAAGGCGAACCGTGGGTAGGAGATGGGTTCGCTGTAGCAGTGAACGGAGCGGCCCGCTGACAGTTGAGGTGCAGCCACCTGCGATGGCTCACAGGAGGGGGGCCTGTTCGACAGAGCTGGTGGGGGGGGTTGGTTTGGGGAAGAGGGCGAGTTTGCGGAACCGGAGCTGTTCCATCTGGTGGCCCGCTCACCTTCGCTGATGAATCGAGCATTCCTCGGATAGCAGCTGTTGGTAAGGCGATGGCCGCGCATGCACATGAGGAAAAAGTGCTCCCGATGCGCAGACACAGGTGTACGCTCATTATGAGGGGTTGGCTTCTCATAACCTCACATTAGGTGAATCTACTACTCTTTATTCTGCGCTTAGCACGTAGACGAGCGGCTATCGGAAACGGACGGACATTATTTATTCCATCTCGGCCGGGCTTTACGAGAGAGAGATTTTCCCCCTCGGCGCTATTCAGTGACAACTTGCAACAAAACCGCGTTCGTGTGTTTTTGCAATCCCACGGCATTATTATTTAGATTTATTGTGCGGAACGACAGGCGGGAATAAACTAGTGTCACCGCTAATTGCGTTCCGTGGCCCCTGCAAAGCGGCGAGAGCGGCCACGCGGCGAGGGACCAAAACAACTCGACGCCGACGCCTCCGATCTCCCATTAAGCGGGCCCCAAAATGGCCGGCCAGTCAACAAGTGAGTAATCAGAAACCAAATAATCAGAAACTAATAAGGCCGAAGCCGAAAAATGAAAGCTTAAGAACGCCGTTTTCTTTTTTTCCACAAGTCGGTGGGTAGGAGTCGAGCGGAACTGGGAGCTCAGTGCCTCTGAGGGGAGGACCGTTCTACATGAGGATTAGCTCGCATATCACCATCATCGCACGCTGATGTGACGGCTTGATAGACTGCGTCTTTGATGCCCTTTATCCATTTTTCGCCCGTCTTCTGGAACACGCCCCCCCCAAAAAACAACAACTGATCTTCTGCATTATGCTTGTTGCCGCTTGTATCATAGCGTTGTCATGCCGACAGATGTGCTAAAATAAGTTTTTTTTTTTTGAGCCAAACAAAAAAATTTGCGTATTCATTTGGTCGGCACGTCAGCAGCTCCCCGCTGCGTCTTAATCTCCCGACGCATATCTTCATCATCGAACAGCGCGCTTTCATCTTAACTCCATTTTCATCCATCAAGCGGTGGGGAGGTTTGACCTTGCCTGATCTCGCCGAGGATAGCGAGGCTGGGGCGAGAGTGACAGGAAGCTGAGAGATAAGGCCCCCCCCCCCCGAGATGTGATGATGAATGCGGATGGAGGGATGGCGGGACACGACGGGGAGAAATGTGGCACCGGGGGTAGAAAAAAAATAAATCAATGAAAAACTTTGGTGGCCCGTCAAACATGTAAGTAGGAGTAATTGTGTTTTACATCAGCCGGAAAAGTCATCTCACTAAGTCTATGAGCGAGTAAATTGATTGGATGGACTTTCCGTGCCATTTTTTGTTTGGTGGTATGCTGTGAGATTTTTCTTATATAAAATATGTGCCTCATCTTAATAAAGGTTGGAGGAAACACTGATTTTAATCATTTGTTTTCATCATTGTGTGCATCATAAGAAGCTGTTACGCAAGTGTGTGTGTGTTACGATAAGGACACTTGGCAAAGGAAATGATGGCGCGAGGGAATAATGGGCGTTTTTTTTAAGATGAGTTGAATGCACGCTCCATCCTACGCCAATCCGTCTTCGTTTCCTATTGGATAGCAGCCCCGATTCTGAGATGACTGAGGAGTTGTTGTTCATCCACAGTGTGTGCGGGGAGGGGGGCAAAGTATGGCAAACAAGGTCCGTCTCGTTTTTTTTAATCCGGCTCACCGAGCATTTACATCATCAAGAGTCCAGTAATATATGATGCGTTAATTTAGAATTTTTTTTCCTAAAATTGGTCAATTAAAATGGGTTTATTCAATTATTTTTTTTTTTTTTTAAAATGTAATTTTAGCATCAAAGTTCACCCACAACTGATTTACACGGTCCCCTTCTTATCTCCGACAGTTCATATTTCTGTGCTAGTGTTGATTCAGCATCAAAATGTTCAATGTAGCAAAACAAGTTAGCCTCTCCGTCTCACATTTGTGACATCAAATATGGAAAATGTGGCATCGGGCCACTTTGCATCAAATCCAGGCCAAATGTCATGTTGACAACCAGAGCCGTGTCACAACAAGCTGACGTGGGCGGCCGCGGGCTCGTCGCGACCTGACAGTACACTGGTCAAACGCGGTGACGGATCCGCGAACATGACACCTGTGTAGCCCCCCTTGTGCCAGTGTGTCGGAGCCGATGCCCGGCTGACACGGTGAGATGACAACGGCAAGCGCGTGTAGCTATACGAGGTCCACTTCTTTCTTACTGTTTTCAATCTTGTTTTTAATACAATGCTCCCACAGAACAAGTGGAGTTACGAGAATTTCGAGACGAAAGAATCCAATAGAGCCGTTTTCAACACCACATGACCACATGGGAGTGACCAATAGTATCGATTTGTGAAAGAAATATGAGCGATGGCGTGTGCAAGTCATACAGTGCTGGCTAAAAACAGTGTCACCTCAGAGGGAAAATGTTTTCAGCCACGACTGCAAGCCTCAAGTCTTCAAATGTTCGCAAAGCGAGTCCCAAGTTGTAAAATTGACGATTTAAGTCTGACTCGAGTCAAGTCGTGTGTATCGAGTCCCCCACCGCTGGAATACACGCCGAGGAGCCGCAAGCTGCCTGTGCTGCGCAAAGACCACCAGGCAATGAGTAGAAACGCAACAGAGGCTTTTTGCTTGGTGACTGCAGTCTGTGTAAAAACAACAGGACACCCCCAAGGGTCAGTTTGAGGACTCCAACAGCACCGGATCCCTCAACCAATCCAACCGACCCCCACACCCGTTCCAAAGCAAACGAATAAACACCCTGGGCTAAGCTTGCGGTGTTGTTCAAATGCATCCCTTAAGAATCGTATCTCTGTTACACCAGTGACCTAATCCGCCTCTTGAAGAGCAATTAAAAGTTTAGCGCAGACTTTAAGAAAGTAACCGTGTGATCTTTTCTTTTTCTGTCCCTGCTCACCCCACTCGCCTCCGCGGCGGTGTACGCCCTGTGCATGCTAATATGAAAAGCGTAACCATGGCACTCTTCCAAAGACATTCCAAACACAGTGGGGAAAGAAAAGACTTGAAGGGGGACACGGATGGAGGGGGAAAAAAAACATTTCCCTTTTATTCTCAACTTTGGAATCCGTCTTTCCCCTTCAATACCCACTCCCCCCTTTGCCATCCAAAGAGGGTCCTGGGAAGACTAAAAATGGATTCTAATCAAGTCGCTTCGTGCCTCGAGACCCCAGTGTACGTCGTAGCCTTGACCGTAGAAAGCACAGAAGTTTCAGTTGCGCTCGGTGCTCTGTCAAACTAAGGCAACAATGGTCGTGTAAAGATTTAATACAGCCGAGTGTTCAACTTGCAACAACAGCCACTTAACACAGACATGAAAAAGATAATCTATGCACTGCAATTGAGCAAGCACTGCAGATTTCTTGGTGATAGCCTTTCCGCAGTTGCTACATCAATCTATTATTTGTCAGTGTGTTTTGGTGTCTGCAAAAGAACAGAAACTGTGGGTGTCCTTGTCCGCCCGGCTGAGGAAAAGGACACCGAATGATGTACTTTTTGTGACTCTGTCGAGCAAGGCATAATTTTTTTTTCCTTTTTATTCTTGAATTAAAAGCTGAACTCACAAAAGTTGTTTTTCCAGGAGTCTTGGGTGTGTTTTTTGCAATTTCATCTCATCCTGCCTTTCCTTGTGGGAGGAATGCGCGTGCAGAGGCGGAGTTGTCGGCGCACCGAGGAGACGGGGAAGGAAGCGGAGAAGAGCACCGGAGCTTGACGGAGGGTGGGCGGCGTTCGGGCGAAGCAATCAGTCAAACTACAATGTGAAACCTTTGACTCCGCGGGAGTTTGTTCTGAGGAAGCTGCAGTATTTATTGCCAACATTCCAGAGACTCACCCTTATTCAAATTCCCTCGGTCACCGAAGAGCCCATCCACAATAGACCTTTTTCTTTTTTTTTTTTTTTTGAAACAATATCACGACTGTCTTTTTAAGCCAACCTGTAATAAACAGAGCTGTAGCCGGATAGAACCTGAACGCACCCTGATCAGGTTGCAATTGATGATCCCCTTGGACATTCACCTTGAGGGCATCTGTCTCATCGATCACCCGACTGCATTCTGATGATTGTTGGAATTCGCACATGTGGAATTGCAGCAGGGTTTACCAGTCACTATTGGGATTCCATGTTGACTGATGTCATGTGGATATACTTGGCACTCTTTTCGTGTCTTGGCCCTCCGTCTGCTCGTCCATTAAAAATGAAACGAGGCTTCTTAATTTCAGACTCGATTACCGATTTTTCACTCAACTAAAATTTTGAGTCATTTCTTCCGTCTCCCTACGTCTGCTAAAGGTATTTACAGCTGGAGTTACACACCACCGCCGATTGCTTGACTCGAAATAAGCTGCAAGTGTACCACTAATTCCAAACAATGAGCTAACCATTTGTGAAGGGTTTTGCTGACAGTGTTTAGTTCAGGGGTGAAGGAAATGAAAATCAAATCCGAGAGCTCGCACTTTATCGGCGCGAATGCTGCGTTGTGTTTTCCTTGGCTCGTTTCACACTTGAGTCAGAAAAGCCGCATGTTTTCTTTCCCCTCCCAGACAGGAAATATGCCGGGTTGAGCCTTCAAATCTACCTGTGGCTTTGTTTGCATTGTTCATCTGGACAGATGGCATCTTTGCTCAGTCGCCCGTGGTTGTCACAGCAGACTTTCAATCACAGGAACGCACCCCACCCCGCTTACCTCTTGCCCCCCAGAGGCTGCCGAAAGCCGGCCCCCTCCGAGAGGTCCCGGCATCTGGTAACCATAAAGGAAACGAGTGTGAACTTGTAATGAAAGTCATACATTAAAAGCCACGCTACCCTCGGGCCGGCCGGGCACGGCGAGGGGTTAAGCCGTGCACTTCGTGCGTGATTGTGTGCGCGTTTCAGCACACAAGCAGAGAAACTCGATGAGGTTTGGATCTTTTTCCTCATCTCTGCATTCAAAGACGACAAATCCAGTCAGGGGCAGGCAATATCCACAAAACCACAGTGCACCACTTCCAGAATGACCATTAGCATAAATAAACTTGTCTCTCAAAGTGATTTGTCACGAGGACTTTTATTAGCTTTCCCCTCGGTCGGCCGAGTAAAACACCATCTAAAGTAATGGTTGGAAATAAAAGATTTTCCTTTTACAAGCTGGACGGGTTGTGTGTTTGCGCTTTTGTGTGAGAGTGCTTCCCTCGCTGGACTTGATTGGCAGACGGGTGCACTTTAAGGCCGGGAGGTGGAAGGAGGGCATGTAGTTGGTCAGCCTTAACAAATGCACGGGGCCCTTTCGGGCCCCGCATCTACTCAGAGGGGGTCAAGTCCGTGTCGCCGCCGCCATTTCCACCGTAACACTGACAGACAGTATGTTATTAGCTACTTCACTGCAAAAAAAAAAAAAAAAAAAAAAAAAAAAAGGCAAAGGAGGAACACCATGTTTTGGCATAAAACTCCGAGTTCTTGAGTAATTCCATGCTATTTGCGGGTAATTACGGATATATGGCCCGAAGCCGGCCGCAACTAGCAAAATACCATAAGCAATTGACACGCCCCCTAAAAAATTATTAAAATTGCCTCGATTAATACAGTGGTACCTTGACCTGTTTTTCGAGATATGACATTTTTTACTTACAACTCAGCTTCAGACACTCGGCCACAAGACGGCGGTAGCTAACTTCACAACATCCGACCACCATAAGTTTCCGTATTTTGACTAATATTCTTATTTTTTTGCAATGGCTCCGAAGAAAGTGAGTATTATTTTTGGTTTGTTTTGTTTTTGGGATTGGAACGGATGAACGGGATTTTTATTCATTTCAATGGGGAATGTTAATGAGTGATTGGAGTTCGTTACGAACATGGTCACAGAACAAATTGAATTCGTCGGTCAAGGGAAATGCAGTGGACGCGCATGTGTATTTGCAAATGTGATGGAGAACCTAACTTCTACAAAAAGCCCAGACAAAACTAAGATCCTTCCTGGAAAAAAAGTCTTTCATTCGAGATGTACCACGTCAACATACTCCTTTGATACTTACATCACAAGAACTATTTTCCTATTTAGACAGGGCTTTTGCAGCATGTTTTCAGAGGCGAAAATGCAGGTTACAGCAAATTGCCGACGTGCCACTAACCCCACTATCTTGACTTTTAACTTGGGGGGTTGGGGGGACGAGGACGAGATGTTTATTGGACCGAAACGTTTGAGAAATGAAAGCTACAAAGGTCACGGGTGCAGATGGTGCTTACAGCAGATTCCGATCCAGAGCCCGTGGCAATCCTGGCGTGAACTCCGTAGCCGCTCTGGAAGGAAATTAGCTTTCACCCACCATCTCACTGCGCGGCGAATAAAAGAAAAAGTTCAGGTGAATAACGTATTTCCCCTAGCTTCATTTCCCCAAACAAATTTTCCCCTTTCCTTGCCCGAGTGTTTCCAATTCATTAGGCTACATTCATTGCATTGGTGTCACAGAGAAAACTGTTTTCCCAGAGTGCGGCTCTCCGCTAGACAAATGCACAAACACCTCTCACAAAAAAAAAAAAAAAACGTGTTTGGGTGCATAAACAAACCAACATTTAACATCTTAACATCGACTCAAGTGTAGTTCTACTCACTGAGCCGTTTTCCTTCTGGGTCCACAGTTTTAATTACACAGCAAATGTTTGGCTATCCGAGTGAGATCTGCATGAATATTTATAGCGATTCATTTGTCGAGTGTTGATTGTAATTCCACGGAAACACGATTTATTGCCAGCATTGCCGTGTGAGCCAGTCAGCCAGACAAAGCGAACTACATGGAAGTAACTAAATGAACCTTCACATTCAGACAGCAATGCTTCGTGGGGAAATCCGGGCAAAGATTCTGAATTGTTAAGGGCTGCACCGGTTTAAGTGACAATTCAGATTTTTCTTCGGCCAACTGGGATGCGTCATCAAGATACACCGATCGGTGACATACACACCTGCGTCTGCTCAAACAACAAGCACAGAATTAAATATGGTCAAAATATGCTACCACAGGCGTGTACAATAGGCAAACATACCGTTTGGGGTCACATTTGATCCATTCTGACATTGACCCATGTCGACCAAAACGAATTTTAGATTTACGAGTGCGAGTTAAGTCAAGCAAAATGGTGATAACGGTGGGAATCCTAAACCTGTACATGGTGGGTTTTTTTAAATTATTATTATTATTATTGGACAACGGTGAAAGTGTTCCATTGGGAGTTCGACTGAATGCGTCACAACCACATTCGCACGGGACGGTGCAACAGATTCGGAAGAGCCAGACATTGCCCATCCACGGCCTTATTGGAGAGAATTGTTTGATGTTGTTAGCGCTAAGAATTGTGGTGAATGCGTTGTATCTGGTGCAAGCCTTAAAACCACCAGCTTCTAACGCTAACATGTTTTCTTTTGAATCTGAACAAACACATAAAAGTGAGGCTTATTTTTTTTCCTGTCGTTATGAGCTAATTAAGCGTTTTCTTGACAACATTAGCAATGCTGGAACATGTTTTGATCGCATAAAAGCCTGAGCTCACGCTGGCTTTATTTTCTCTTCAGTACAAGAACTATAAAAGTTAATAAAAGAGGGAAACCATCATGTGTGCAGAGATGTTTTATTATTTATTCATCTTCATTTTAGAGTTCATACTTTTGTACCTTTACTAAAGGCGTCGAATCAGTAATTCTGTTTTTACCAAAGATATTTTTATACACCTGTATTTCTACTTAAGCACAAAGCGCGAGTACTTTTGCCGTCTCGGGAAATAAATGGCTAAACCGCCCATCTAATTAACAAACCGCATTGGCCATTTGTAGCTATTTATTTATGATCACGGCAATGCCTGCGCTGAATCTTTAGCTTTCTGCCGTTACCACTTTGCGGCACTCCGACAGGGATTGAGAGCTCGAGAGGCGGTGAGGGAGAGCCACCGAGACGGTGGGGGTGGAGTGAAAGAAAGAGGCTTCTACTTTAATGAAATGCTCTCACTGCTTAACTCACTGACACTGCTCAATAACGCCTTCGATCAAGCAACGCGTATCGACAGCGGCTCCTCTGGCAGAGGCTCCGCCGGATGGGAATGCTCTTATCTTTACCTCTGCACAAGCTGCAGACTGCTGCTTGACTCGTGCGGCCCTCGTTCACTCGCAGTCCTCCTTCAATAAAAAAGCGAGAACATTCTTTCCCCTGCGGGCTAGCACGAAGGCTGAGGGGCCGCCATGTTTACAGGTCTGGTCTGCAGAGTCCTATCGATGCATTTGTGGGTGTTAAAAGTAATGAATGTTGCTGGAAACCACTGTAGGAGAACATTTAGTCTTGTTCATTGGTTGCCATGACAGCGAACTCCTGCTATTTACAGGGGATAGGGGAATCAGAGCAATTAAAGCCCCATCTTCTGTTTAAAAGGGTTTGTATTTGCCGAAAGAATCCATTTTGATTGATGGACTTACAATTATCTACAACAGTGTAGACAAAGAATAATGAGCAAAGCATGCATCTAGCATGTACACAACCATGAAACCATGTCAAATAACTATTCAGTAGTTCGATAATTCAACAAACAAACGACCTTTCACATGAAGATCATCAATGGTATTAGCTAGCACACTAGCTTAAAAACAAGCTAGCACAAACTGATGTGATACGGGCAAACAAATGTGCAGACGAGAAGTTTACTCAAATTGTCAATGTCAAAAACTTACCTTTTGCTATTTACATACAATAAAAAAGGGAAGGGAATACAAGCAAATTGTTACGGCAAATTAAACGACAGGGGTTCTTAGTAGCTGCATCGGAAGTGAAAACAAACTTTCATTTTCACTTCGACTATTCCCTCACACAATGCGCATTTAAGGATAAAAGGAAAACAGGGCTTCTCAAACCAGATGGGGAAAAAACAACACCATGAGTAAATTAAATCTGACAACAACAGCAGGACCAAGGTGGCACAAGATGGCAGCAAAGTAATACTTTCATCGCTTTGGCCTGAGCCCAAAAACAATTAATCCGCAAGTTTTTCAGTGAATAACAGAAGATAGGTTCCGAACAATATTTATCAGCAAATAGGAGACGTTGCGAATGCTGAACTGCGAATATGTGAGGCGTCACTGTATAGTAGCTAGCTTTAGCCTCACTGTAATGCCTGGCAAACACCTTTGAATTTCTTTGGAATCTTCCCAAAAAGCCTTCTTACGCCTGCCTGCTTTGTTTCTTCCCTGAACTCTCTTCTCTAAAAATCTGAGGACAGAACTCCTTCTAAGCGTCCCTTTTATAGTGACCCCCGGCCATTTGGTTTCTCTTGTAGCCGTTTCGCCGAGTGACCTTCTCGGTGGTGAGCCAGCCCCAGGACCCTCACCAGCAGGGATCGCTGCAGAGCTGCTACGACAGCGGCCTGGACGAGTCCGAGACGCCGAGCAGCAAGAGTTCGTCGGGGCCCCGACTGGGTGCCCTGCCGCTGCCCGAGGACAGCTACGAGAGGACCACGCCGGATGGCAGTGTCGGTGAGGCAGAGCACATGGAAAATGGTAGGGGCAAACACTGAAAGGAGAGAGAGCTAAGCTAGAAGGAACACATACACGCACATACCGCCCAGAGCGTTCAAGCAGGATGGCAGGTAGTCACAACCGTGTAAAGTTGTCTTGGGTTTTAAAAAACAAAATTTCTGCAACAGGATAGGGGATTTGTAGCAATGTGTTAACATGCATACAACAGAACTTCAACCATCCATTTATCCATCCATCCATTCATCTTCAATATAGCATTGGTCCTCAGTGTTGCGGTGACTTTGGGGCGAGAGGCGGGGGAAGACCCTGGACTGTCCGCCAGTCACACATTAGCAAACAACCATTCACACACCTATCGACAAGTCAGTCTTCATCTAACCTGACATGCATGTTTTTGGAGTGTGGGAGCAAGCCGCAGTACCCGGAGACAACCCAGGCAAGCACGGGGAGAATGTGCAACCTCACACACAGGAAGGCTGAAGTCAAGATTCGAGCCCTGAACCTAGGAACTGTGAGGCAGATGTGCTAACCACCACCGCAGAGATCTATGACCAAAAAAACAAAACTTTCAGACCAACCTTCCCCGTTTTTATTGGAGGCTGCTTTGGATGATTCCCAGAACTGCATCTCTGCACTCTATCTTGCCTTGTCTTCGATATAAAGTGAAGGGGGAGCAACCACAGGGGGCTAATACCCTACTTGAATGGGTAAGAAGCTGTGTTGGCAGTTGCTGTGTGCTTGCCTCGAGGCCCACATGAAAGAGCTAATATTTCTCTAAACGTGGGATAGACCTGCTGTGTAAAAACGACAGCCTATGCGTGAGACTGTGAGTGAGTGAGTTGGCATGAATCAGACAGTGAATGTGTGACACTCATACTTCTTAACAACTACTGGCATTTTGACAAGGCACACATCTTTTATCAAAGCCGGAATCAAGCCTCAGACCGAGTTAAGGTTTTAGGGGAATTACCTGATACCGGACTTTATGAGGTTAATGGCAGTAATCATTTTCCCAAAAAAAGCATTTTAGGACAAATATGAGTAATCAAGAGAACTGGATTAACGGTCTTGGCGCACGGGGACTCGGGCAACGCAAACAGAAGTCCGACATCATATGAGCAGCTGTCCTCAAAATAGACTGATAGCAGATTGTGGCATGGTCAGCTTGGGCTATTTTGTGGATGCTTAAAAAAATAAATGAATACAAATCTTCTGACATGAAGCACTTTTCACTCCACGAATAAGGTGGGATATAATTTGTTCCCGGTGCTGCGATCCAAGCACTTAAAACGTAGCTAATGCGTCCTTGACGAAGACCTTTCTTCATTCACTTATGTGTGGCCGCTCCTTAAGAGGGCATCACTTAAACACCTAAGTGCAAAATAAATGCAGTTATCAAAGGTTAGGGCAAATATTGGCTAACTGCTCAAGCCTCTGCCTGGGGGCAGGGCTAACTATACTAATTAGGTCCTCGATCATTGTTTCTATGCCAAAGATAAGCCTCATATATCTTTCAGCTTGAACTTGGTCGTTCCCCAGTGATGAACTCGACTGTTGCCTCTCAGCGCGTACGTTCTGCCTCCCACCCACGTTTTGCTTCAGACTCCACACCGACATGTTCCGCCTTCACTGAGGTTGGGCTCGGGAGTGTCGAGAAATTCCAGTTGACAGCGCATCTTAAAAACGGGGTGCGTTCAGAGTACGGCATCTGGAATGTTGCTGCCTTCTTCATCATGATGCACAGCTGGGCCCCTTCACCTATTCATGAGCTCACCCCCACATCCTATCAGATATTCATAAATGGCGAGGGTTCAGAGTCAAACAGCCAATTAAACTCTTCAGGCGACGCGCCTCGTGCCCTTCTATTGATCACCGCGGCGTTCGAAGGGGTGGCGATGGCTTTTTCCCAACCTCTTGGACTTCATCTCCAAATAAACAACTTGCTCTCGCATCATCCCAAGCGAGGAGTGCAATGTCAAATCTCGGTGCTATATGTCAGAGGGGGACTCGACTCGGATCAGAAATTAAGTTTATAACTTGGGACTTGCTTGGCTAAAACTTAAAGACTCGACTTGAGACTCGATTTTTAGATAAAAGATAATGCCGTTTGTTTTGTTTCTGAAAGAAAAGCTATTTCCTTGTGTAGTGCTCACCAAAATCTGCCAAGTATTTTGTGGCACGGAGGGCAGAGGCCACGTCATGAAAGGCGTACTTTAGCGGCAACTCTGGAGATTATGAAATTTGAATTCAAGGATTAGGTTTTAGATCAAATCAGGGAAAAGAGAAAGGCAACAGGCCATGTTTGCAATTTAAAGTTAGGCGACAACAACGTCATCTAACCTTATCTGTTACAAAGAAATCCACAAAGACAGGAAAGCTACAATAACTTCAGAGTTTAGCCAACCGATAGCTGGTCAAACATTAAGTTTAATGCTGTTCATGCGTTAAATTAAGAAGACAGAGTAATAGAAAATAGAGACTAGATTTGGAACCATTTAAGAATCAATGTAGCAAACTGAGAAAGATTGTGACTTGACTGATGACGTGCTTAACCCGAGTCATAACTTGACTTATTTGAAATTTAGCAGGGACTCTACTTGTCCTGCTTGATTTTTGCCACAGTATCTTTGGACTTGCTCCGAAACTTGAAGGTTAACACTTGAGACTTCTAACTTGCACATGAGACTTTCTCCCACCAACGCTACCGGTTACTTCACTCAAGGTCAGTAAGACTCACACAGATGTGGCAATGCAATCCACGTTACCCTTTAGCTTAGCTTGTTTTGACAAAATTTACCACTCGGGGAAGGCGGTTGCCCATCTATGTTTTCTGACAACTTTGCAGGCAAAGCGAGTTGCTGGGAGGCAGAAAATCGTTAAAACACTCCGGCGAGCTGAGGCGGAACCTTAAGGATGAACACTTGCAGATAGAACAACCTTTTACCGGCCCGGACATCACAGAGTTCATTCGACTGCCGAGACGGATGAAGAGTACAAATATATGGCAGCCTCTAAAAAGAGTAATGACTCGTCCAAGCACGCCTCCCACACTCTTTTGCACTGGCTGCCAGACAAGGGAGCAAACGTTTCCCTAAGTGGGAGATTACAAACTTCGCAGTTGTTCGTTAGACAATGGATAGAACAGACGTGGGGAATTTGTAGTGTTTCACGGGAGTTGTGACGTGAACACAAATGGCTAAGACTGCGTTTTCATAGCAGCGCCATCTGTGGGATGCGGCGAGGCACTGCACTAAAACTGGCTTTAAAAACAAGGAAAAAAAAGTAATGAAATGAGGCGTGTAAAACCCAATTTAAGCAACATTGTCTGCCGATAGAACAGGAAGGTTTGACTTGGCAAGACTTCTTAAAACAAGTCAACATAGTGAGAATGAGATCTTAAACTTTTGTATTCACTATACACCTAACTACGCCTTTTAAAGCTAAATGTATTCATAACCAGTAGCAAAATCTCAATAAGTTACAATAGGCTATTAGCATTTTTGAGGAAAAATGCTTCAAGCATTTGAAATGCTCTGACACAAAAACTTGCAGGTGAGAAAAAAATATTTTGGCAAAGAAGAAGCACACCTTCCCTTGATTTGAGATATTGAATCTTGGTCGGAATTTTTGTTTTTTGCAGTGTGAGCTTTCCTCGCTACATCATCATCGTTGTGTCTCACAATTTCCGGAGCCCGGTTAGTAACGCGCACATCTTGAGTATGCGTATGTTAACGAGGCAGGCCCTATCGTGGGGCCAGATGGCAACGTAAGGGTGTTTAATTAAAACCATTCATATTTCAAGAGCGGGAGCGGCAATAGCGCTGGTCTTAAGGTTGATTTCCCCATACGTGATGGAGGGATGGTGTGCGCGTGTGCGGTGGCGGTGAAGGAAGGCAGAAGGCATTCGCATTATCCATCCTCCTCCCAAAGGTCACAGCCCATGTGCGCACATAAATTAAAACGCCAGAATCCAAAAACGCCAATCAGGATGGAAACAGGACAAACTACAACACTCGTTGTGTGTATCATTCTCAGCGCCGGGAAATGTGTCCATTTTTAGCTTTGTATTTCGAGCGAGCTTTGGCTAACGCAATATTAAATTTTTTTTTTTTTTTTTTTTAAAAGGAGATATAACTCAATATCAACGCTAGTCTTGTTAGCCTGTCTATGGCATTTCGCATTAAGCGCGCAGACTTTCTAAGACAAGGTTATGTGGTTTGGTTAAATACACAATGGGTCAGGGTGGCTCTATTCAGCACTTTTTTCCCCTTTTTTAGCGTCTGTAGATTCTTATACCACGCGTGGCTCCCATCCATCACCTGCTCCTCGCCGCCCCTATTTCTTTCCGTGATATCCCCCTCAGGCGAGGAGACGGCGAGCGAGATAGGCAGAACAAGAGGACCCGGTGAGATAACGCGGAGCGAGGGAGCCGACGGCGACGAGACGGCCGCCGAGCGAATGACTAACGCGGCAGAACAGAAGCTCGGAAAGCAGATGGAACAGTGGGGAGGCGGGAGAGGCCCAGGTGCTAGAGAAGGAAGAACTTAATTAATGGTTAAAAAAAAAAAAGGGGGGGGGGGGCGGGAAATCATTGGATAAGACGGCAGCGGGGAGTGGCGGCTGACAGAGAAGTGATTGATCACGGCTCGGTTGGAGCAGGCAGGTATTCAAATCATCCCCTTGTGTGGCATCCAAAGGTCCGACTTCCTCCTCACCGCCTCCGCACGCGAGCGCATGAGTGAGCCATAAAGCCCCCGTTGTGCGACCCCCGAATTCCCTTCACGCAAGTTCAACCTGGAGGAAAAGATGCGACTCTTGGGAAGTGAGCCAGGATTTGGGAAAGCAGAGTAACGTCTCATCAAGGTTTATAACAGAGAGTAATATGCACACGGGACAATGCGGTTTTGTCACCAATAATAATAATAGTAAATAAAAATGCAAAAAATTAAATAATACTATTCATAATAATACCGAAAACTATTTTTGTATTATGAATTATTGTGTCCATACACGATATGTACATAAGATGTATATAATATATAACAACATGTAACAATGTAATAATTGTTGCAAATTTTTTATCTTATTTTTGCTTTTATTAACTATTATATTTTCATATATCTATATAACTGAATTTTTATTTTCATGATTCAGTTCAGATTTGTACTATTTATCTGTATTTCATTATTTCAAGTCAAAATATTGTATATCGTATGTTTTTTACTATTTATATTTAATGTTTCTATTTTACAAATATGAGACATAATTCATTCAATTTTAACAGACTTTACTTATTTATAATTACATTTTCATAATGTATACTTATTTTATTAGATTTGTTTTTATGATGAAACTATGTTTTTATTCTAATTATCATTCCCCGCGACACATAGAGGAATTTTGGCGTAAATCTGAAATGAAATTTGAGTGAATTTTCCAAGAAAAAGCAATGATTACCTCCACCAAGTTGGAGACAAGAAACCAAACGAAATAGGAAGCGAGAGAAGCATTTATTAACTTTTATGGCCGTTTGGAGAGCGCCTTTGTTTTGAATATGAAATGTGTTCAATTGGCCAGTGATTTTTGAGTTGCGACAACTCACTCTCACACACACACGCACGCACACACACACACACACACACACACACACACGCAGGCACATACAAAACCGCTTGTCATGACGGCGCAGAGACATGATTGTGTTTTTAATGAGGGCCTGCAGTCATGTTTACGTGCAGTGAAGCGAAAGTCTGGCTCGGATTCAAACAATTGCCGTCCGCTTTTTCTGCTGCTAGCATCGCCGCGGCTATAACACGCATAACAGGTGTAGCGTTCTTTTTGTGTTGTGAGGGGAATGTGAATAAGATGTAAAACTGGCAACGTGGTAGTTGTCATTGCTTTGAATAGCTAATTGTGTCCTGGCTGTGCATATGTTGCTGACTTCAGAGCCAAAAAAAAAAAAAAAAGGGTGGGGGGGCATTTGTGCTTCTTTTTTCACTAGGGCAGGGATGTGCTGGAATACAAAAAAAAAAAAAAAAAAAAAAAAAAAACCACATTCAGGCATTCACACATTCTGTAGGCTTGACACCCCGACCGTGGCGCCTCATACATTCATTCATGCACCCACCAAACGTATCTCACAGTGGAGAGAGGTGCATAATAACTCCCGGGAACAGTTTCTCCGGCTACGCATTCGTTTCACGCGTCGCCACAACAACGAGGCCTTCGCAATTTAATTTGTGTCTGCTGTCGTGATGGTGAAACACACCGCGTTTGTCTGATTGGAGAACGTGTTTGTAGCTCGAAGCAGATGTCGGGCGCCCGCAGCAAACATGAATCCCTCGCTTTCCGGAATCACTGCCAAAGAATTGGACTGAGATATCTTCCGTGTAAACACACACCCTCGGTTTATTAACCATCGTAAACCCCCACCGATTTGCACATTTTTCTGTCGAACATGATTAAATCTATTCACTGAAAAAGGCACCTATTTGCATATGTTTACTACACCATTTATTATACAGTGGCGCTTTGAGATGAGTTTTTCCAAATCCAGCCCATTCTTTGGGTTCACTTCAGAGTTGAAGTCAAGTCAAACTAAACATGAAACAGACAAATACACGTTTATTCAAAACAACTGCCTAAAGAAAGGCCCCGCTGGCTTATTGCTAACAAAAAAAAAAAAGGGGGGGGGGAGCGTTGACAACTATGATTAGCTTCGATAGTCAGGATTTAAGAACTCTTTGAACCGGTGGTTCGCAAACTTTTTATGCCAAGTAGCATGTCAAAAAAGTACTTAGCATTTCAAGTACCGCCATCGTAACCAACAATCAAACAAAGTAGCGTAGTAGTTTTTGTCCTAAAAAGTATATTTAATAATGTAAGCCACTGTGAGCACTGCGCTTGAAAATAGGAAAATAAAAATACAAAAATCTAATTGAAAAGTATTGCACATAAACGTTAAGTAAAATTTGTTCTTAACGATGAAATGCCAATACTATACATTGAACTTCAAAGTTAAATACAACTGAACTCTACTTCGGAAGCGAGTCTTTCGCGTACGAGCAGAGGGAACCCGCGTACCACTGATGGTACTCGTACCGCACTTTTGAGAATCCCCGCTTGAAACAATGGATATTTGACCACAAACGGTGGAGCAACACATGTAGGCAGATAATATAACAGTACTCACAGGAATACATTCTTTATCCTCTATAATAAAAACAACAACAACAACATTACAGCATCTGACTGAGTCGCAGTAAGTTTGTGAAACGCTTCTTCTTCGTTTGTGCCCGCATGACTTATGATTATTATTCTACCCCCCCGGTGGCCAAGGCGGAAGCAGCACAGTAGCGAGTAGCAACTGAATTGCTGATTCAATTCAGCAATTGTGCTGACTCACACCTCCGTGCCGTTTTGACCTTTTGAGATATAAATCCCCAAAATGTGTACACACTTTTCCTCCCCCCTCTCGCCGATGTTTGTGGCACGTTCCCGTCCTAGTCCTCGGTTTATATTCCGCATGCGCGGTGGCTGGGCCCGCCAGCTGCTTAACCTCTGACATTTGAGATACTTGTCGGAATAAATAAGAAGTTTTGGGCTGAGAAAACGGCGCCCTGCGCCCACTGACCGAGAAAGTGGTGTGAGATTTTCCCCATTCTGGCCATGAACTGATAACGCTTTCATGTTATTAATTTAGAATTTTCCGGCAGCCACGCCATGGTATTTTCTGTAGCTGTTTGAATGATTACTGCTGCCCACCATCAACGGTCTTCCTTTTCAGGATGAGTCCACAGATTCTCAATAGGGTTGATGTCGGGGGTTGAAATCTTCAATCTTCCCCACACTCCCATTAACCTCTACCGCACTCATATAAACACTTTGTATACTCTTTAACACCTTTTAAACTCAAACATACAGAAATGCACAGTAGCACTCTACACAATATACAGTACATTTGATTGTTTGTATGTGTTTTAGTGAATTTCCGTTGCTTTTTTTTTTACAGTTTTATTTTAGGCTAGGAAGTGTTAAGTTTACCACCTAAAAATTACAGCAAACACTTAAAATCCAGCAATATGGCGAATTATGCGCGATATGAATATGAAAAAAGAAAATCTGCAATGCACTGAATGGGCAATAGGTGAACCGCGATACAGCGAGGGAAGACTGTATACTGCCGTTCACCCTCATTTGAACGAGGCTACACAAGTTCTCAATCAGGTTGAGGTCAGGGGATGATGTGGCCACACCATTAAATTGTTTTTTTGTGTGTGTGTGTGTGTATTTCTGAGGATTATTTTATTCCCCTTCCCTTCTTTTTATTTCCTTTGCGGAGTTATTCAAGGAGCTCCCTGAGACGATTACTCTGGTGAAGAAATTCTCTGCAAGAGGATGGCTGATTACAGAGGTATCTAAATATTGCAGATTGCTCATTATCTCCTAACCCCGAGCAATCCCCAGCCCACCCCAAAAGGACCCCAACGAAGGAATGCGGCCGGCGTGGCGACTTTTGTGCCCGACAGACTTTGACACAAAAGGCTGCCGCGGCTGGGCCGGGCGGCGCACGGAACGCCGCGCATTAGCGTCATGCATGTTTTATGAAAGCCGAGCACTACTTAACAGCCGCTCGTCTCCACTGCGCACCCGAGTGCGCGTCCATTAGGGGAAAGGAAATTGTACACATGCGCACCAATACTTGCCGCTTGCATTGTTGACCCATTTAAAAGGCAACAGTGTTGAGCTATGCAAGCCTCGCTTGTGTAGAACACAAGACGCGTTCCCACCGCGTTGCCCTCTTTTCTCGGATTTGAAGCTGCAACGAAACGTCGCCCAGTCAGCAGTATGCAAAGACGCTCGCATAAAACAACCCGCTGACGTCTCGAGATTTATTACGGCGGGGTGGCGGGTTTGCTTGGCTGCCATTTCCATCTCGGTATGAATATGCATCCCGAGGCTGGAACTGGAGCAGCCGCACCTATTTCCATTATTTTGTTTCTACCCTGAGCAAAAATAATGACAACATTGCAGTGTGACTTCCTGTAGGGCAAATAGCACGACATAATATTGTACCTTTAAAATTGATAGACTTGATCAAAATGTTAGTTTTTGTCACAGGATGTCAATTGAATGCTGCTCCTTCTGGTCTCCCTGACTTGGCCACTTGGGGGCAGTATAAGACAGACCGACATATACTGTTCATTGAGACATCTCAAATCATCTCAGCTCATCAGTTCGGGACTAATAATAGTTGTGCTACGCAGGGGAGTGTGAGTACTGTTGTATACGTGTATATGTTCTGCTGCGCCATTTGCGTTCAATCTATTGCAACATAGGACGCTAATTAACGTTAGCATTAAGGTAGCGGAAAACAAAGTTGCGTGCTTGTTTTGGCTGCGTTCGCTGTATTTCTTTACGAAGTGCAAAAAAAGGTTGGGGAACGCCAGTCGCTGAATGTCAAAAAAAAAAATTATAATATGGGCGGACGCAATGAGAGCTGAGTAACGTGATTCTGGCTCAGAGTCGGGTGACTTTGGGGCTTTGGGGTGGGACTGACACGACGATTAACCCTTGGAACAAATGGACTGGGAGCACACCTGGCAAACTGTTTTGAGTGTCTGCTTCCGACTCTTTTGTTTGCGGCCCAGCCCGCAGACTAATGGCCTACCTGCGGGGCTAAACCAATAGCATTCGTCTTTGTCTGCAGCTTCGTCCGACCCTCTGGCCACCACTTTGGGAAGGGTCGGCGGACAGGTGGCGAGAGCCTCTCGATGCGCCCAAAGGGATTGGATTGAAACAGGCGACGGGCAATCTTTGCTTAGCCACGTTCAAACGCATTCCGTATTTGTCGTTTTGCTCGGGAGGCCAGCTGTGTTGGGAGTTGTTTAGTTTGCCGCCTACGTCAAGTCTTCAGCTCGTGGTTTTGGAGGGGGGGGATGAATAAAAATCGCCCGAGTGACAGATTGGGTTCAGAGTGTGCAGGAGTTTGACTCATTATCCACTTACAGCTGCCTTGATGAACGTACACGCAGTAATCGCTCCAACATGTCGAAGTGTCGTTCGCGGCCGGATAAAGTGCGAGAACTCCAGTCGATGATTTACGAGGACTTCGCCTCACATTTGAGTCAGAGGTCAGCGTAAATCATCTCAATCCGTGACTGCTTGCTCAGATGCGCACACATATTGATTCATAAATGGGGGGGGAAACAAAAAAAAAACGAGGCAGCTTTAACTGACTTGAGTTCGCAGGGGGTCCGGTTTAATCTTAGTCGAAAGCAAACACAGATTAGGATGAGAGCAGATGGTTTTCGGAATAAAGATAGCATTTCTTGATTGTTTACCATCTCGGGTCCCCTCTTTTTATTATTATTTTTATGACTGCCCTTGCTTTGCGGCGACTTTACAACAGTCTTTGGGGCATTATCCGGGCTTAGACCTTGCTGACCAATTCCCCAAAACGCTCTCGTCCTGACCTTTTAACGGCATCAAAGTCCTAATCCATGTCAATACATACATGCAGACGGTAATCCTCCTCCCCCTCGCGTTCTTTGGTTGAACTCGGAGGAGGACAAAGCGCTATGTTTTCCGAGCATCAGAGGTGGAGGCCGCGAGGTGTCACATGGAAGTGTTGGCTGCAGAGAAGTGACCATGCATAAACACAGTCTGCTCCTTCGTGCGGTTTTTGGCTTGACTTGACGCACGGGGCGCATCCCCGGGGCGAGGAAAGCTATTATATTTTGCAACCTGGGCTTTTTCTTCCCTAGATTAATTGTGCGCCATCAGACCGCCGGTTTAATCTGAGGAGCGGCTGATGCAAATATAAGAGGGTGAAAATAATGAGAAACAAATAAGGCGAGAGCACTTCGCCTAATGAAATGGAATGTCCGGCACATTTTTTTTGGGTGCGCATTTTCGTAATGAAATCCCTTGCCGTTGCTGATCGTGAAAAAATCTGCCGTGTACGCTCCATCCCATCTCGGTGGGGCTCTTCGGCTTCGAACATGACTTTGCCATGCCTAATATGCTGAAACTGGGCTCAAGTGCACCCGACCATTTCCAGTGGGAAGTGTTTGTGCTGTAAGTCGAAACGGGGCCACTGATTGGCTACCCACAGAAAACCGGGAAAGCGAGAATAATCCAATGTTTACCGACAATCGGGTCAAATTTCAGCACTTTTCCCTTCCTTGTGAACAAAGTCAGCAAAGGCCTGGTTGTTGGATGTCTCTGAACGATTATTCTGACCGATTATCATGTGGTGCGGGGTGTGTTAAGTGTGATTTATTTTTTTATTTATTTTTTTTTTTTTTTTACTGTAACAAGTTGTGTGTTGCGTTGGTCATCTCGAGTCCACCACACCCTATAAGACGCACATCACGTCAATTTTTTCCTGGTGATGTATGGGGTCTCTCACGTTTTGAAAACCAGTTAAGATCTTCAAAGTTGCTCTGTGCGTACCCCGCTTTCGGCAAACGTCACAACGATTGTTGTTGATTTGTTTTCATTTGAAGGTGCAAGTTGTGTTTTTATATGGACTATAAATAAATGACATCTATTGTACTGTTGTATTGAGAAGCAGTGTTTCTACATCTGTTTCTCTTGCTCCCCACTCCTTGTGTGAGGGTGTGCAATTGCACTTTTTTTTTTCCTCTCCTCTGTGAGCAGAAACTGGGGAAGAAAAAAGAAAAGGCGACGCCAACTATTTGAAGCCCAGAGAGACGGCGAAGCAAGGGCTCCTCTTTGTTCTACAAACTTCTCTGCCGTTTGTTGTTTCAGCTGCGTCCAATATCGCCGCCCACCCACCTCCCCCACGTAACCGGTCGCCGCGCGATCGTCAAGGCATTTTCAGAAGCGTCGATTGTCAACGCTCAATGTCCGCGAAACATGCGTGCGGCCAATTGGAACGCAGTCATTTGCGGTGACAGCAGCGAGAGAGAGGGAAGGTGCAGCCACTTGTGTGACTAATAATAGACTGATAACTCTGAAGACGTCTGCAGAGGGGGTTGTGTTGCCATGATGATGCACAAGAAACGTGGAAAGGTTTACTAAAAGTGGTTTGCAGGCACGCACAAGGCGACAATGTACAGTGGACCCCTGTTCATCGCGGGGTCTACTTTTCAGACTGACCAGTGATAGATGAAACTCCACAATACGGAGGCCATGTACATGTTGTCTTAAATGGTTTTGTGTAAACTGTGCGCTGCTGACATTCGCTAGACACGCAGCATTGACTGTGGCTCGCCTTCACATGCATTAAAGACAGTCGGAGGTTATTGAGAAGGCTCAGGCAAATGTGCTCAACAGCCATATTGGATTTTTTAAAAATGGAAAGATGAGCCAGGTGATGGGTAAACGAAGTTAAAATGTGTGTGCAAAATAGTTTATCATAAAAAAAAACAAAAAAACACTAAGTTTAAATTCTTCTGTTTGCTTACTGAAATGAAAAGGTATTTGAGAAAAGTCAAAACATTTATGAAATAATCGTCAAAATTAATTAGAATTAAATCACATTATCTTTTAGCAATGTAAATTAAATTCATCCATTTAAATTCATTAAAATAAATTTACCACATTTGAATTAATCACGAGACGCTTGAGGGTTCCTCAATATTTGCAAAATTTTGGCGACTTGTGTCACTCTTGAAGAACATGACGCAAAATCATTAAAATGATACGGTATCGCTAACCATTTGGAAACGTTATCGTGATTTTGTCGATGAATCACAATCGTTTTCATTCCTAAGGCCTTAGCACACTGCGAGACACGGTCAAATGTGACTGTTGCCAATTCCGCCCCCCCAAAAAAACAAAAAAAAACAAAAAAAGCCATGTTTGATCCCATGATCTTTCGCGACAAAAACACAATCTCGAAAGAAAGTCGTGTTGAGCTGAATAAACAGATACTATAGTGTTTTACAATAATACTTAAGTTTATTTATAATGTTATGTGTAAAAAGTGCAGCCAGCGCATTGCAAGAGTACACTCATCAATATATATATAATAAAATATAAACACTTTCTCCTTTAATTTTGTCAGTTTCCTCTTTGTATTATGATAATATAGCTACAGCTTCACAAAATATTAAAAAATGTTTAAAAAAATACAGTACAGTATTAGCCGAGCCTGAAAATTTGAGTCGTCGCGATTGGCTTGCGATTGTTCAGTTCAGTCGGTCTGGTCGCTCAGTTTGCGGCGGCCCTTACTTCTATACTCGACAGTCGCGTTCACACAGAGACGATCTCGTAGCCGAGGCGATAAATGTCTCCGGCACCCCTCTGTGTTTACAGTCCTAAACGGATTAGCGTCCACGGGCAGCTGTGCGTTAACCTGCACATGTCCGTTCCCAGGATCCCTCGCACCTCTATGATGGGAAAGAAGGCCTCTAACCAGCAGCCGCCTCGGCGTGTGACACTAATCACGTTAGCATCGATCATGCGACTGTCCTGGTTTTGACCTCGCTGTACTGCATTTAGCTTCAGAGGTAGGCCACCTTTTACCAGCTCGTTCAACGAGATACATTAAAGCTCAGCTGACTGCCATCCGCATTCGATTCCCCCCCACCCACATGTCAGTACGACGTGCGGGAGGGGCCACCGCCGCCGTTAATACCCGCTTGTCGAAGCCTAAATATGCATTACGGTTGAGCTCGGCGCCTTCCGTCATATGCAAACGCCAGCGTTTAGCCTTCAAATTGAGCCACGCTGGAGAGAAAGAGTTGTCAGTATTATGAACATAATGTTTCTTTTCATCACATCAAGGATGAGGTCGCCCACCGAACGATTCCCCTCGACGTAAGCCCAGGAAATGAGGTTTGCGCTTTTCAACGGGCATAATTAGTCCGCCTGACAGTCCATCCCCATTTGTGACACCATTTTTTTTTTCGTTTCTCTGAGACTCCAGCTTGGAACTGTAATCCCCCCTTGGAGGATGTGTGAGCATAAGTTGTTTTTTTTTTTTTTCCCCCTCTCTTTTTTGTTCTTGTAGAATATTCCCCGCAATTATATTCGGCACAATAACTTGCATAAGCTTCTTTTGGAATTTAACGTTTAGATGCCTGACCTGACTCCTTCTGTGTGTTTTTAACTGGCAGGATAAACTTCAGGTTGGGGTGAAAATGACTATGTTTTGGCGCCAAAAAACAAAAACAAAAATGGCAGCGCTGCTAAACCAGGATCAAGTCTTTAAAAAGTTGCCACTTTCTGGCGTCCGTGGGTCCAACCCTTCGTCCCCAGCAAATTACACGACTCCCGGGGTCCAACATTAAACCTTTTTGTGGTGCAACCAAAAGCCCCGTCAGAACAGCTACTAGTCCCATACATTCATCATATACAGTAACTCGGGAAATTTCAATGATAATTTAATAGTCAGCGGTTCTTTATGCCATACTGGCCCAGAGCTGTCGGGCCACCGTTAATGTCGGACCGTGGCTCTCAAAAAGTTACAGGATGCCTGTAAAATGTACCACGTGAACTTAAATGTACTTTATTCTATTACAACTTTGAATCTCCAACTGTTGTTTAATGTTTAAAGCTGTTTTTCTTCAGCATCTTTCAGCACAACAAAGAACACCACATGAACAGTTGGAGAAAAAGTTTAAAGGAGGTCAAATTAACTTCCCCTGTAAAGGTTAAACTGCAGTTTAGGTTAACCTCGAAACGCCACACACAAGCCGAATAGCCCTAACGTTTCGCGAGCGGTGCATCACCCGTCCGTCAAAGCGAGACGAAGAAAAACGAGCGACAGAGGGCAGTTTGGGCTGAGCGCCTCCGAGGTGTTTGTTTGTCTTCGCTGATGACAGCCCCACCTGCTCGCCTGACACGCGTTTCCCAGCCAAGACGCGTCACACATTAAGAAATAACGCAACCTTATGGTGCGTCTTGAGCTCTTAGACATGAAGGGCGTCAGCATCCGCCGACCGGACATCTTTCTGGATTATTTCGTTTCCTCGAGCCCGAAATTCGAGCGCTGAAGGTTTCAATTAGGAAGCAACGTCGGCTTTGGCCGCCGACGCCCGTTCGGAAAGGTCACAGCTGTCTGTGGGCTTCGTCGGAGCTCGTCTGAAGACTAATTTAAGACTCACTTAACTTCGAATCGCCGACCTAGACGGGGCTGATCTGCTTGCGCCCCAGGTTGCGCGCTGCGATTTTCCCCTGCGCTCCGCAGCCGTCGTTTTGCATTAGTCGCTCTCGCGGCTTCATTTATTGAGACGACTCCCTTGAGCGACCCTTTTAAACGCTTAAGCAGGCTAAATAGTGCGTATAATATCCAAATATTCCTTAAATTGTGGATGTTTACTTTGCTTCACAGACAAACACGGACCATTAAAGGGGATTTCTGAAAGAGAATTGCATGGATACAAATAGTCGGGTCTTTGGAGTAGTTTTCCCCAACCTTTCCTGGGTCGAGCCACATATTTTATATTACAAAGATCTAAATGGTCCACCGCCAAAAGAAAATGTCACCCAAAGTATATACGGTGAATCCTTGCATTTCGCAGTTCGGCATTCGCCTATTCATGGAATAGTGATACATGGGCTCCCTCTTGTGGTATTCAAAAGAGTCACTGAACTAAAGGTTCAAACTCCACCTCATATCACATTGGCTTAAACCTTGTTTTTTTTTTTTAATCCATGACAGAAACTCTCTTAGGCACATTTACATCATCATAATAGTTTAGAACAATTTGTTTTCAAACCTTTATTTATGATTTACAATGACTTACAATAATATCAAATATACTTTTCAGGAATAAAACCTTAATCCCATTTTTGGTCATGATGGCGGCACTTGGACAACCAAGTATTTAATGAGGGAGTATTTCGTGTAGGGAAGTTTGAGAACCACTGATTCTCTTTATAAAATACGGCATGCACATTTTGTATTCGAAGAAACTGACTTTTTTGTCTGAAACCAAAGTGGATGGTGAGGTGAGTGTGTTCTCAGATAGAAGCTATTATGCCAGAAAGAAAAGGACACCTCCCCCATGTTTTAAGCTCATAGCAAGGTATGACGCTAATCGCTTCAGACTGGCGTGGCAGCACCGAGGGATGAAAAAGAGACGCGAGGGCGGCCGCGGCGTAATGGAAGGAGGCGAGTCGACGCGTGCGAGTCGTAAAATGGCCGGAGGGGATGCTGTTGGCAAAAAACGGGCCATTTGTTTGCGCGGCTTCGGTAAATATGTGTCAAGCACTATCGTCTTTGCCGAGCTAACGAGCCGCGGCTTTCTCACGAGGTGAGGCCGTGAGGGCGCGCAGGTTAGGAACGGTGACAAACCCTCAGCCTACATGCAGAGATGCTCTTAATATCTCGACTGAAAATCAGAGTGCAAACAGCGCCAAGTTTGATGTTTGCTACTTGGAATAAATAGGCCACCGTGACCCCACAAACCAAGCCTGTAAAATAGGGATGTACTGCGGGCGGCTAACATAGCTACAAAGGTTGTTATCGTCCATTTGGGGCTTCTAAACCCTCCCAGCAGTTGACAGGAATAAGATGGCTGGGGAAACATTGATGCTTTGTTGTTGTGCACGAGTAACTGTAAGCCGGAATCAATTCATCAATCGTGACAAAATTCCAGGACGGTGGGTTCTCCACTTACGACGGTCCCGAACATACGAAGTTTTGAGGTTAGGCTCAACTCGTCAGCGCAGCAGCGTAAGAATATGTCAGTTACCGTCATACTTACTGTTGTTGTTTTTTCATGCAAATAGTTACTGGAACTATGACTTCACTCGTGTTTGTGACAGACTACGGCCCCCGTAGCTCATGTTTGACACTGGCATTGCGTGAACTTTGAAGAAATCGAGACACAAACGTTCCTTTAAATATCGCACACTCAGTATGAATATGGCGATTTGCATGCAGGACAACGCAAACATCCTGCCCCACTTCCCTCGCCTCTCTTCTTGATGAGTCGTGATGTCCCGACCTCCCTTTAAATAGACTCCCTCCCAAGGGGGGGCGCGGCTGGACAAAGTCAACAGCGGTACCCCGCCGACGTTCACCTTGAAACATCGGGATCGTCATCGAAGGCTTCCCATAAACTTCTCGTCTTTTATCCTTTCCGGCCCATCCTCTCAAATGTTGCGCGTTTCCCAACCTCCATTGAACCAAGGCATGTCTCAAAAACTATACAAACAAGCCGAAAGTGTCGTAAAGTCGAAGAAGGCTGCAGGGTTCGGTGCGACTGGACAATTTCCCTATCGCGGAACACTAATGTGCCACGGCACAGTGGTCGGGAACCACCGCAATCGTCAATTCTGCTCTCTTGTCCGAGGCCATCTAATTTGCAGAGAGCGGGTGAGGAGACGATATGAATCTTATCTCGCCGCAACTTTAATTATTCCATCTTTGAGGTGTGTTCCTTTTTGGGGAGAGGGCGGTTATTAAAAGAGCGTCCATTTTAATCAAGGAGAGCTGTAGCCCCAAAATGAACAAGTAATTAAAGTTGAAATAATGGAATCAAATTGGACAATTGGAGAAACCAATTTTAGTTCATTTTATGGTCACAATCGGTTCTCCCTGACAGCCGGGAGTTCGTGGACTAAGCGGATTGGGTCTACGCTTGCAGATGAATGTCAAAGTAACGACAGCCCTTCATCGGCTACTTCAGCCTCGGTCTGTTCTCGTCATTACTGCCTCTTTTTCCCGGCTCGACGGCAATAATTACCGACTAAAGCGCGGCGGACTGCAATGCAGCTGCTGCATATACCACGATGACACCTTTTACGGGATCAGAGTGGGCCTTTTATCGCACGTGCGTAGTGCGGAACAAGTGGGCATTTATGCATTTGTTTCCTTCGTACAAAGAAAAAGGGCATCGCGTGCACGTGGACGTAGTTTGGGGAAGGGGTCTTTCCTCTGAAGTCTCTCGTGCCCAGCAGAGGTTGGCTACATTTATCTGCATTCCGCCTGCCTTGGCGCTATATGGTCAGTTCCCACCGTATCTCGCAACACATCTTTGGCTTCCCACAACTGCTCCCCGTCTTTTCAATGTCCCGAGGTAACCTTACACCCCCCCCCCCCCCATCCCAACGGCAAAGCAAACAAACAGCCACCGGATGGGTAGCAAAGGGCTACGCCTCGAGGGAGCGAGACAAAATAAGGACGCGGTGACAAGAAGGGAGGAATTGCAAAATGTCAAATTGCAGCATTGGAGGAGGGGGGCAACAGAGAGGAGGGTGGCTCGGCGTGTGTGCGTGATACGCTTGAGGGATTGGGCTGCAGAGACAATGAGCTCATTAGTGCTTACTCCACTATATATGAAGGCACCTCATGAAGTAGGTTTGTGTGAGCTCGACTGCAGAGCCGCCTTCCATTTCGCGGCATCATTTGCATATTCAAATTTTACAGCCGCGTGCGTACAGAGGTGATCGGCGGCGGTGCCGTTTGTGTGTGCGTGCGCGCAGAGGTACGACGCGAGCCCAAACGGGATGAGTGTGGTTAGGCCTTCGCTGCGAGCTGCAAAAAGCAGGTCACGATGAAGGGGAGGAAGGGGCTACTTTGAGGAAAGAGAGCCCCCCCCCCAAAAAAAGTAAAGAGCGGCGTAGCCTCAACTTGACGGCGCGCATGTGAAATCAAAATGGCTGCTGTGGAAAAGGCGTTTATCCTCGGTGAATGTGCCGTTCGCTGAGTCACGGGCTTAGCTCTTTATCAACGCTTTATTGCTCATTTCACACGCTTGAGGTTTCCACCGTCAAAGGCGGCAAAGAAAAGAATGTGCTCCTCGGGGGGTTGAGGGGATTGACTGACGGGGGCACCAGCGATGAGCAATCTACGACGGAGCCTACGTGGCGGTTTTACTCTTAATGATGCAACCCTGCATCGAGTCCAACTTGGAACCGCGACCGCTCACTTGTGTCCATGCGTTGGCATCATTAGCCGGCTCGCGTCTGCTCCCCGAGTCAAGGGTCGCGGCGACAATTCGCCACTGTCGTGTTTAGAAACATTACCGCCATCACTCACAGCAGTAATGAGGGGAGCAGCAGATGGATGCCACTCTCGAAACCGCTTTTAATGACCAAACAGGGGATTGGGCTTCCAAACAGAGCCTGCAGACGCTCACTCTTAAAGGGCAACTGCCAGATAGCCACACCAAAATGAAGGCCGGGGTTGGTTTCATTGGACACATTTTCTCTCCACCTTTATTTCCGTCTGACTCAGCAAATGATAACGGTCTGGTGAGACGCTAGCCTGTCCCAGCTGACTTCGGGCGAGAGGCGAGGTACACCCAGGACTGGTCGCCAGCCAATCGCAGTATCGAGGAGAACTGCGCGAGTTTAAAGATGAGTCAATATTCTTGCAAGATGTCTGAGTAGATTCCTCCAAGAAGGAACCACAACCCTACAGCAAAAGAAGTTTACATGCTGGTTGTTCTAAGAATACTTCTCTGAGCTTCTTTTCTATACATTTGTAAGTCATGCCCCGTTGTCTTCGCTAAACATGGACTGTGCTCTATCTGGCCACCATTGGTTTTTTTGTTGTTGTTGTTGTTTTGTCTTATCCCAGGAAGATGATTTTGTCTGATTTCCTCATCCGCTCATTGAGTCAAACAGGAAGTATTAACCCCAACCACAAAAGTACTCAACAGTCCAATTAGTGTATATTAAGAAAGTCTCAAATGTTTGCTCAGTCATGTAAGAATGTAAAGAAATCAATCTAGAGTGGCTTCGACTATACTGGAGACAAATTCCTAGTCGATAATAACGACCATTCTGATTCTCCTGTCGACGTCATCCAGCGTCATCAGTTTGGGAGCGCCTTGTCCCTTCACTGAAATCAAATCCCAGATTCCTCCATTTCATAAACCGACGCTTATGATGGCCAATCAATACTGGCAGATTAGTAATGGGATTGAACATGACAAAAGGTATAATCCCTTCACTCCCTCACACAGTTTGTTGAGACACCAAATCCAGTGTATAAATAGCCCTTCACAATAGAGACAAGCTTAAGCGCTCTTTTCCGTCTGTTTCTGCTGCCACTTTTCAGAGCAAAAAAAAAAAAAAAAACATCTCGATCCCCTCTTTTGTCGTGCCACGGTTGGAGGCGTGGCTGTTTAGAAAACCAAAATTTGTTGCATGACTCCATCCCTCCCTCATCGCAAGGAGAAAACAGTCAGGATGCTTCACCGAGTCCCTTGAGGGACTCTCAGAGTTACCTCATTCCCCTTGCCTTTAATTAGCGTTGTGTATTAGCAGTCTTCCAGTGCAGATGAGAGCCTAGGACATTCAGGGGACCACCTGGGGATCGCTACAACAGGATATCAGGGCCTCTTATCTGTGGTCCCGGGGGGTGAGCCAGAAAAACAGCTTAAGCAAACAGCCTCCCAGGTAGCCTCCTCATTAGCGCTATCGTCACTGTTAACCGCATTAGCGCCCGTGTTTTGATTGCCGTCATTAGCGTTAGCAGCTTAAGCAGCACTGTTACCAACGAGCAAGGGGTCAGGAGTGTGACTGGTGGGAGTTTGAAAGAAATCAACAGGTTATTTTGACAGCGAAGAGTGTTTGCTATGGTTCTGGTGAAAAAAATTATTTTGAAAGCATCCACATGTGTGCTCATCGAGTAAACCGCCCTTGAAATATGGCTATATTTGCCTACATTAAACAGTAAATATACCACAAACTTTGATCCCGAAACTCAAATGAAATTTCTAACACATCTTAAAACATCATTACCCCTAAAATAAAAGTGGCCTACAGATGATTCACTTCAACATACTTCCTTGACACCAGTCACTACTTTGGCGCTATCTTGTGCCATATTAGGGCATTAAAGAAAGCAAATAAAAAAAAAATATAGTGGTTCAATGTACCTTCCTTGATCTGTTGAGGACATAGATCTGAGTTAAATGAATGCGCAGACTTGTGACATCTGGGCACAGTGAGGGAAATCTCCAGGCGGCATGCCCTGGTGTCTTAACAGCTCCAGTATTGTCCATATTGGCTTGATTCATGAGGCCATTGAGCCTCTCTGCACCAAATTGCTCCCTCTCCCATAATGCTCTGCTGGTAACTGCGTGGCTGCAGCTGTCGTCGGCTCGCTCTGTCGTTGTCCGCTTGCTCATCTTTGAAATAAAACAGCAAGGGGCATTTTTAAACAATTATCTGTAAGGGACTAACAGAGGTGGGAGTAAGTCACAAATGGGCAAGTGAGAAATAAGTCTAGAGCGTTAACCAAGTCCCAACCAAGCTAACCAGGTCCCGAGTCCGAAAATGGACCATTTAAGTCAAGTTATTTCACTCGAGTCCTCCACCTCTGGGGACAAACACGGACAGAGGCAAAAAGACGACAAATAAACGAATAAAACCGATGGTGCTGCACACAGTGTAGGAGTGTTGACATCTGTTACCATTGTGAAGACCACACTTCCATCAGAGAGGGGGCTTTTGGACTCAAATGCAGGAGAGAAGAGAGATTACAGTCGAGACAAGGGGAACGGAAAAGAAATACATCACCGGTAACTCGGTGCAGCGAGTTGCTTCTCGCGTTATCTGATAGCGACACAGCAACGCCGAAGCAGAATGAGGGGTTTTGCATCACCGCATTCTGAATAATCATTTTTGTGGAAAATGCGGGCAGCGAGCGAGATAACAGAAGGCAGGCAAAGATAGCAGCCTCTTTTCTGCTCGTCGCTGTCTTCATTTCAAATGGTCCTTTTGTGCACAACGTGGCATCTCCCACTTTCTGGGCTTGTGATCAGGCAGGCAGCAATGACAACGCTACTGTCAGACGCTGCACGCGGTGCATTCAATTACAGCTGTTTAGATGTGACACAAAGCAACATGTCGGTTTTGGACAGGAAAGCAGCAGAGAAAGAGAGAGAGCCAACAATTGTGATTACTGTCGTCCTCAACCAACGGTGAGGCCATTGCCAAAGCCGTGCGGCTCGTATATTAATCAAAACTGACCAAAAAAAAAAAAAAAGATTGGGAATAACAAATCTATCGTTTCCCCAAAACTCATCGTCGACAGGATGAATCACTGGCCCCCTTAAGGCCCAATATGCAGGGAATTGGGAATTGGTAAAGTGTATTAAGTGGGGTACAGTCCGATGCCACACTTCTGATCAAAGTCAGTAAAGCCCACTTTGTCGGCTCTCTCCAAACGACTATCCTAACAGTTCATTCCAGAGTGTGGCGACCGACAATTGTAAACGTTAAGCACAGTACACACAGACGGATAATTGGGCGGAATTTGAGCAAAAATGTTCCCTTCCATTGTGATGAAAGCCTGCAAAGACCCAATTCTTAAGAATTGTCTTGATACTGAGTGATTATCATCTGAAACGTGGCATTCTAAGAGCAAGTTTACGTCCCGGATCTGTTCAGAAAACAGTCCGAAGCTGACAGCGGTGAACGCTAAGTGAGATCTCAAACTGATAATCGGGTCATTTGAGCATTCGTCCCTTTTTTGTGACCAAAGCCAGCAAGGCCTGACTATTAGATGTTAAATGTGCTTTATAAATAAACTGGATAGGATTATGCTGTGTGGGTGTTGGGATAAATTGCAAAACTACCCGTCAGTTCTTTGACCAAAAGGTCTTACATTTGCCTAAAATGAGATGGGACTAACAAAAAAAATGACTAAATCTTGAGGATTGAGGTTGAACCAATGACGGTTTGGCGAGATAGTGGGGGATGTACATTTTAATCTGAAAAGGCAACATGGGCCGCCCAAAAACAGATGAAAGAGCGAAAACAAAAGAATGACAACTCCTGGGAGACTTCGTGGGATTGATCGTCTTTCCGCATCAGTCGCGTCCAAAGCTAACATGCCTCAGTTGTTTGGAGATTCACATCGCTCCGTTCCTGCCAAAGAGCGAGCTGTTATTTCCAACTTGTTTAAAGATCAGTTCGGGATAACTTTGTGGAAGGTCGGACCAAGTAAGGAAACTTGCTCTCAAACTTTTTTTTTTGGCTCCTTGTTAAAATGTAAGCAGAGAATGATGCAGTACACAAGGGTCCCGGGGGCAAGAAGCGGCTTCTTCCCAAATAAGGACAAATCAAAGTACAAGAGGAACACATCTTATCTGTGTGAGATGGAGAAAAAGGCAGACCACAGTGCTGATATGTCAAAAGATCTACAGGGAGTACTCAGCTGCCATTTCAAGACAGACGCACTGATTCCGGTCCTACCTTTCCAACTCGAGTGCAGCGTTCTAGACGCTCTTTCCAGCACGCCACTGTTCCAAATTTGCTGCACAATAGACGAGTACCCTTGAATTCACTCCCGTCTTGGGACGTACGAGTGCAGAAGAAAGAGAGCGAGATATTAATAAATGAAAGCGAGAACGAGGAGCTGATCTCGTGTGCGTGAACGCCTGCTGTCAAGTCCTTCTGTCAGTGTGAAATATTGCTGATCCGGCCACACTTCCAGTGAGGAGGGGCTCACAATGATGCAATCCTTGCGGGGATGGGAGGGAGGGGGTTCAAAATGTCATCTGTCTCACCTGCCTCCGACTGTGCCGGTGTCCTCCAGGAAGACGCCTACAACATCAGGATATCATATTTGGAGGTTTACAGGGGAAGGTGTTGGGAAAAGGTTGCCCTATAAACACTGAACTACAAATGCTGTCCATTGGCAGTGTGACAGGTACAGTACATTGAAGACGTCAAGAAATACAGCACGACGACTGCATTTCGTCGTATGTCACAGATTACGTTGTTAAGTCGTTTTTTTTTTTTTTCCCATGAGAGAATTTAGTTCTATTGGTTCATTTCACTGCCATGTTTATCCTTAAGTAGCAGTTGTTTGATGGTTTCAAATGACCGCAGGGGATAAATCTAGGGAAATCGTCGCGGCTTATACCTCAAACTTTACGGTAGTTATTAGTGCCCATGTAAGTGATTTTTTTTTTTCTCCACTGCGACAAATTTTTTAATGTGCAACTTCACCATTACCTTTAACGAGAAAGGGGACTGCATTCCAGACATTAACGAGAGGTGTCAGGGATCACGGCTAATGGGCCACATTCCAACTCTTTCCACTGGCACGCTTGACCCTCTTATGCACCCACGCTGCTCCCACACCCGGCAAATCAATAACCCGGCCGCATAAAGGGAGACTCCCTGTCACAAGCTCCTCAGCCAGTGAGAAAAATCAATAGGGGATGGGGGAGGAAAAAAAAAAAAAAACAATGGCCGCTTACATCCAGGAGCTCGTAGCCCATTTGTTTTTGTTATTATTAGTATTATTACACTAGAATTGCTTGGCAAGTGTGCTGCTGGATTCTCAAAACGGGAGTTTGGTTTCCGTCAATTCGCGCACTATATTATATGTAAATGGTTTGGGTGACAACTATGTACATCGCAATGCGTCGGTCCTTTCATTGTTTCTTTACGTTTGCTAAACAAGCCGGTTTCTGCCCCCCCACCAAGCATACCAGGGCATTTGCATTTAAGCAAAGCAGCACTCTCAAAATATAGGACACACACCAAGAATAGATGCTTCCTCGCCAAAGCTTATCCCTCTCATTCCACTCACAACTTGAAACCCACTGATTTTTTTTTCCTCCCTGTTTTTTTCTCTCTCTCGCTCTTTTCTTTGCAATACGTGACACAAACCAGCAGAGCAGAGTTTGGACTCATCGAATGACAAAACGACGTCAGTACCCTGGGATCAGTTCGGAGTAGACTTTTCCCTGCGTCCGGCCGGGTCGGATTCACGTCACGTCGCTGCTTGCATCCAGAGACTAATCTCATACTCGGGGGCGAGCAACAATTAAATGGTATTGATCGGACACCTGTTTCTTAAAAAAAAAAAATCATAAATTCAGATGTCATCTCGTAATGAGGCTGAACAACAGATCCAATTATACATACACTGCAAAAATGCAAATTCTTACCAAGTGAATTTCTAAAAAGACATGATCTTATTTTAAGACTTAAGTCAATTCCTACTAATTCCACTGGCAGGTGGACTTTCGGGACAACATTTCTTGTTTTAAGTATTTTATCTTTTAAGTCTTTTATCTTGTTGAAAACTTGGAAAAACCTCTAAAAACTGTCCAAAAAAAAAAAGTACACTAAGATGCTTTCACCAGAAATCGAGATTCACTGGGAAAGAGTTGCACTTTTGCAGTGGCGTTGGTTGTAAACGACTGGGTCAAAGGATCAGAGTATTGGTACACATCTAGAGAGCTTCAATGGCATACTGTACACATTGTAGTCGTATCTGTGTGTTAGCTATGTGCCTTTAGTCTACGCGAGTGTCTCATTATGCTTGTGTTTTACTACTCTCCCGCCGTTCAATAAATGCTGAAAAGTGCGATTGTGGCTCGCCTTTCCCACACGTGGGGGCATTCCAGATGTGTGCGCTACAGTATAGCGGGGATTTACGCAGTAAATGATAAACAATTCAAATAAGTGCTTTCCATGTCGACCCAAAGGCTCAACAGAAGAGAACCCCACCCCGGCACCATCGCGTTATGCCCGCTGTCCACGGGAGGTGACACGCTGCCACAACAAGACAAAATGGAAAGGTTCAAAGCAACCTTGACACATAGCGATAGATATGTGCTTTTCCTTGCTCAAACCCATCCTCAAGACGTGGTTTAGTCGAAGCGAGAGCACTTGCCACACACGTGGTGCGAAAGAAGTCAAAAGGATGTCTGCTAAAGTACAGCAGAATCGGTTCTCTGCCTCCAATATTAATGAATGCTGGCAAAAATAGAAGCGTGCTCTTCCTGCAATGCAACATCAAACCGGCCAGATTTCTTCTCCCCCCACCCCACCCCCCCTTTATGCTCACATCAGGTGGAAAAATGGACCGGAAAAGGACAATTACTCAGCCATTTGTGGCAAATAAAATTTAAAAGACAATGAAAGGTCCTGATGAAAAAATATATTCCATCATCATTATCAACCCAATTTAGGGACTTGAGAAAGGTTTTTTGGTTGCTTTTTATTTTTTGAAGTGTCGCAGCAGTTGAAAGAATGCTGACCATTCTGCAGCCAACCAGCCCAAACAAACGTGTCCATTAATATTTGATGCACGCTCAAAAGGCACCTCTCGGAAACCACAAAACAACAACAAAGAGCGATCGAGGAAATCTTGCAAAACCTGCAGGCTGAACGCCGTGAGGACAGTACGGCTTGAAAAGCCTCGTCGCCGGGGAGCGAGCGGGCGTCTTGATAAGCGTGGCCTAAATAACGTTGGGACCGTCGCGTGGCGGCCGTGAGACTGCAGCCGTTTGGTTCTGACTTCTAATCACGCTAATGGAGCTCCTCTGTGCTGCTCCCTCTGCCTGAACACCAAAAGCATTGAAAGGAATATATTAATATTGAGTGCATTATTTGGTTTTGGCTTTTTAAAATCAGGGGATTTAATTCAGCATTACCTCTTACACACGCTACTGTAACGCTCTCACACTAGTGATTTTTTTTCTCACTCATATATACTTCTGAAATGTTCTCACAACCAGACATTTTTCCACTCATATACACAACTGAGACTCTCACACGTTAGCAAAATGCTACATTCCACACAACTGAAATACTCTCATAAACACTACAGCAATGTTCTCACAAACTACTGAAACACTCTCATGCAAACGACTAAAAATCTCTCAAGCATACAACTGACGTTTTCTCTCACACCACAACTGAAATGCTATCGTACACACTAATGAAAACACTCATGCCCTCTGCTGAAACACTCTCACACACTACTGAAACACTCGGGGGCGGGGTCGAACCCGATGCCTGTTAAGAGATCGGCCTTCAGGCGTCTCGCCGCCTGGGGGTTTCCGGAGCCAAATAAGCGCACCGGTATCTGAGAAGAGGGGAGAGGGACCCTTTTAGGCTACCCGCCCACCCGTGTATAAAATGATCAATCTCATGAATTTGCCAATAGGGAGTCGTTGGCCCATCAGCAGAGACACAAGCAGATGATGAGAGAAACGGGGGAGGGAGAACACCGCAGTGAAGACTACATTTTCAAAGGTATTGAAGTGATATTGAGCGAGCATGAGAGGATGGATTAGGGAAGACAAAAGAGCAGGTGAGCTTTGATAGACAGAACGAGGGAACGTGAACATCAACGTCAGCTTAGATAAGAAAGAGCGAAGTGAGGGAGGGGGAGAAATGAGATGGACAATGTTTCGGTCTTTTGCCTTTCACGCTACGCATCCCGCATCTGAAAGCCAACGGCGCATTCTGGCTGCAGTGGAGCGAGGTACATGTTTGGGTTTTTTGGTGTGTGGTTTTTTTTTTTTTTTTTTGTCAAGGGTGAGCGAGTCCCGGTAAGGTAGCGACAAGGGAGATTTATTGCGGAGCCTGTCCTCAATTTGAGGTCTGGTACAGGCCGAGGGTGATTTCTACACTACCAGGCAGTGTGGTATGTAAATGTCATAGAAGTCAACGGAGCGAGAGGCCGTCTGTCTCAGTTGGTTTGACAGGACATTGCGGGTCAGGTGCATTTCTCAGCTGTGTCGCTGTCAGCGTGAACACACGCATACTTCTGATGTATGTCAATTGAAGGAGACTCGGCTGCACCTCAGCCAAACTCGCATCTACTGAATCAGAGCTAAATGAAAAGGTTCAGTTTGAGACACTACTCATAAAAAGGCCCCAGTCCCGGAGTAAGGAAAAGTCAGGGTTGAGTAGGAAGAAATAGATTGTTCCAAGATACTGGTTACACCTTGAACAGGCCAGCGCATGCGTGCATGTTTTTGGAATGTGGAAGAAGGTCAGAGTACCCCACGCAAGCAGAGGAACACGCAAACTCCAGGAACCTCATGAATGTGAGGCTGGCGTGCTAACCACTTGACCATCGTGCTGGCCACAAGAAAAAGTAGCATGTTGGAAATGTCTATTCTTGACTCAATTACTGTTTGGTCAAGGTTCTATGACTGCTGTTGTTACCCTAGTTAGTCAGAGGGGAATTAGAGAACAAGGTATCAAAGAGAGAGTGCAAATCTTGAGTTTGGCTCATAATAATAATAATAAATAAAAAGCCCAATCAATCTTTAGATCAGCTTCAATCTTAACGCGTATGCCATGACGTGGAGGTTCTTGCAAAGCTGCATCCCTTGTAAATCGCTGTTGCACGCAAAACATTTCATCTTGGCATGCATGTCATCCTACAAAGATGATCTTGTTCAGAGTCTGAACAAGCAGTGATTTTGCCTTAACGTAGAGGATAAAGTGTGGCCTGAAGTGCATTAGCATGTGCGCTAGCTACGGCAATTGTGCTTTTAGCAAACCCAGTTTGTCAGAGGATGGCATTATCCCTGAGACATTGCATGTTTCCCAGAGGACTCTGTGAAGCGGGTGATATTGAGCAGGGCTGAGCATTATTAAATTCCCAAGCATATTACCAACCCTCTGTCGCATCGCTCAAACGCTGGTTGATTATCTTTCGTTCTCTCTCTTAATTTGGGTGCACATTTGACTGGAGCTCAAAGAGTAATTTTTCATATTCCCTTTTTGAGAAGACAAAGGATTTCTCAGATGTTGCGCTGCATTTTTTTACATGGCACACTCACTCATCGTTCGGCTCTTGCATTATTTTAGATTGACTTTTAAATGTGGATCATGTCTTGCAGAAATTACGAAAAAGGAGCAGTTGAGTCAGCAAGTGTTGTGGTGGTGATATTCATGAGGATTAGCGGTTTACTCGTTTGGGGGCTGACGCTTTGTCAATGGACTTTACAGTTAGCGTGGGCTTTTTGAATGTATGTTTGTGTCTCTAAAGCTGGATACACACACTGAGTTTTGACATCTTAATCCATTTTTAAAACATGACACAAATCGGCATTTGTGCTGACCTGGAAAAAAGATTTGAACAGAACCCAGGATTTGTGGTGCAACCGCCTGTCTCGGTTGGTTGAGGTGAGATGGAGAGTAGAAGGAAGATAGAGAAATTAGGGCAGAGGGGTTCAGTGACTAGGGGAAGGATGAGAGAACAATGGGCACAACAGCTGTAACTTTGGTAACTACATAGCGGTTGCAAACTCGTCTTTCCTTTTTGATTATGGTGAATGACACTCACTAACACTTAACACAACCAGAGCTCCCAGATTGGCTATCTTTCATTTCACATCACAATCATGGAGTTGCACAAGTTAAGATTTGCCATCGTTGATATTGAACATGCTTAAAATGTAAGATTTTCGTCTGTTTTTCAAGCAGATCGGGGAGGGAAATAAATCACTTCTAACATACCCCATACCACAGGATAATCTTTTACACATCGGACAATCGGGCCTTTGCTGACTTTGATTGCAGGGAAGGGAAAATGTTCCAATCTGTCCTGACTGTCGGTATGTGTGTTCTTCGCTGAAGTAGAAACCCAGGCGTTGTAGAAAGTAAAGTTTAGTGTGGATGCACAAGACTGACTGACTGATGCAATGCACACACTCAAACTTGAATTGTACCACCCTCGACGAACTGTAACAACCTCACTCCTGTCCCTTATACTTGCCAACAGAGAACTAAGAACTGTGTGTGTGTGTGTGTGTGTGTGTGAGTGTATATAGCATGCCAAGACCACATGATGAAAATTTGATGCACCCCGTTTTTTAAACTGGAATCGCACGGATGCAATGTTTGGGGGGAAAACCTACAGTGCCACGCAATCTCGAGGATTCCAAATAACTAGCCCAGTTGGGCTTCACAATTTCGACTGAGGGTATAAAGCCTAGAGCTTTAACATGCTCATCTGCAGCTATTCATCTGGCAGATATTTGGAGAAAACAGTTGGACTTCTGGCACCCGGTCGTCGGTCTAAGGGTAATAAATATTTCCCACAACCCAGAAGCATTTGAATCAAAGATGGGGAAAAATCAATTGGTCAAGAGCTATGCTAAAAAGGGGCCATGGTGGGGTGTGGGGGATAAATAATGGAGCAGGCTTTCTGCACTTCCTAGTCAGACGACGAAAGACACTGTGTAGCTATGTGACATGCTTAATTCAGATCAGTTCTCATATTTCACATAAAATAAGGTATGAATGGGAGCATCACCATGTCCACTGTTGAACAGTCGTGCTCTCAACAATGCCAAATCAAGGAATATTATTTACTTTCCACCTGAGCACAGCCTAAACACCCATGATAATAATCTCTTTCTTCCAAACAATCTCCCAAGCCCCTTTTTGTTGTTTCAATAGGGGATCCGCTCAATTTGAATTGACTGGTTTTGTCAGTGGGAATCAGCTTGGGGAAAGAAACGAAGGGGAGGGGGGAGGACCGCCGGGCAGCTGCCGCTTTGATCTCACAGACAGACGGTGTGAAAAATACATTTCAGAAAGGATATTCGCCCGTGATGGGCCCACCAGAGTGACAAATTGGGCCCCCAGTGCTTTCAATAATACACCGTGTATGGCTCTGGCATCAGTTTGATATTGCCTAGATAACCTGCCTGGCGAGCGAGGGCCTGTGGTCTGAATGAGGAGTATATTCAGCATATGTAGCAAAAGTACTTACACTCTGGTTTTTAGGCTGGCACAAGACAACACATTTGCGGGGAACTGAAAACATCAAATAATTCTCTTGAATAAATCCATGGATGGGGAGTATCTTGCTCCACCGAGTCTGTTACGTCATTGTCACTCACGTCAATCTGTGCCACTGCGGTCCCTATTTTTTTATGCCTTACAAGACCACAAGATCTCAATCTATCAAGGTCTCAATCGCGGTTGACTATTTTCATCCAACATCCACAGATGTTAAAAAAGTAACAAGCCTAATGTGACAAAGCAAGGTGTTGAAAGCACAGATATCTGTTTGCAAATATAGGGAAGTACTCAAGTAAATACCGAAAAAAAACGGAAAAATACACATTACTTTCCACCACTGATATTCAGGTATCACAAGAATTGAACTGAGAAATAAAGGTACAAACAGACAGAATGGTGAGGAATAACCAGAAACCCAGATTATAGCGGAGGACCCTCTACCTCCCATCTCCAGTGGATTGAAAAATTGAGTTGATTCATCGTTACATCGCAGGTTTCAAAGACACCGAGTGAACAGGGAAGGTGACAGCTCTGCGGGAAATCTAATGCAGCATTCCTTGAGGGGACAAACTGCGGCCTATGTAGCCATAGTCCAGGACACCTTGGCGTTATCAGGCTGTATCAATCAGCGAGCTAGAAAGGCTGGATAATGTTTTAAGGCTCTTGAGAAATCAAAGATCCCGATTTCCACAGAGTGCAATTTTAGGATGGGCCCGTTGTGCGCTGATATTTGACATGTTTTCAACCAAGACTGCAACTTAAACTGATGAGCAGATGACTTTGGAGGTACCCCAGGAAGCTTTCACGCTCTTTCCCGGAAGCCTTCGTTCGGCAGAATGTTTTAAACAACAAGGGCATCCTGGACAGACTCAAGGATACATTAAAGATGAACCTATTTGCTGACTGACACATCCCTTTAGCGCTTTCATCAGCGCAAAGCCGACTGATGCGGTTTATTTTCAACTTTCTCAGTTGGTGTCAGTCCTTGAGGGAGCCTGTGTGATCATTTTTTAGGTTACCCGGGGCAAGTGTCATCTCATTACAATATCAGAACCGTCGAGCCTTTTGAGCACAAATAAACCGCGCGGAAAACAAAAGAACCGATCTTCACGAGCTGATTTTCCACGCCAAAAACAATTTGGGGTTTGACCGCAAAAGTTTATCAGCAGCTATGCGCCATTTGCCCCGCCCGTGGTTGACGGCTTTGTCATAAAGAATGAATGTCTTTATGAATTTAACTCATCAACACAGCACTCATCATTGCTCCTTAGTTATAGAAGCATATTTCATACAATGCTTATGGGCCTAACTCATTTATGTTAACCATATCAGATGTCACACATCACATTTCCCCCCCCCCCCATGACCCATAGTCACAGTCATTGATTTAGATGGTTTCTACCACAACACTTGTTGAAAACACAATTGGTCTCGAGTTCATTTTCAAGGGACTATTTATAAAGAAATTATATTTTGAGAAATAACCATTTGGCGGTGTAAAAGTGGCTATTGTCGGAGAGAAGCTGGGCGAGGTTGATAAGAGAAGCAATGACGTTCTTTTTCTGAAGAGAGCAGTTTCGGGTTGTAATCTGCACAAACACGCACATATACACACACACACACAAACTCAAGAGTAGCGCAGCAAGCCCTACCATTTTCTAAACACCCACCGCCCCTCCATGCATATTGTGTTTGTCTTCTCAAATGAAATGGTGTCTTATTTTCTGTGGCTGGCGAAAAACAACGCACTCACATTGCAAGGTTCATTTGACATCTTGAACCAAGTACGAAGGTTCGCTAATGCTAATCTCTAAGAGGCTTCTGCATGGAAAAAACTGTTTCAGGAAAAACAAGAGGTATTTGATCATCCCTCTGGTTCTGGCACCTTCTCATTTCCATTTTTCCTTTGCCCCCGGTCCCGCACATCTTGAGGTACGACATGGGATCCAGATGATTTTCAAAGAGGGGTACATACATACTGAAAATCGGGCCAAATTTGAGTATTTTTTGTCCCTTGCGATCAAAGTCAACGAAGCCCCGATTATCAGCTGTCTCTGAAAGATTATCCTGACCGATTTATCCATTGATGTGAGGGGTGTTAAGAGAAGAAAAGATTTTTCCTACAGGATCTGCTCAGAAAATGACCAGGGCCAACAATCGCAAACGTTAAACCCTGTTCAGTAGTTACGATCATAAATCCTCAGGAATTTGCAACCGCAATGGAGTTACCAGACAAGCTCCTTCGATTTCTTCTTAGCCTACCGCTCTTTTTTCTTTGTTGTATTTGCCAGCAGTCTGCAGGCCTTGTGGCACCTTGCTGCCTCTAACAGGCCAGTCTTGGTACTACGACAGCCATTGTCGCATGTGTGGTGTGTCACACGTGTGTACACCATACACTAAAAGAGCAGGAAGTATACGCACTTGTTTCTCATCGTGTGTGAGGTCTTGGGACAAGCTGTTAAAATTCGGTATGCTTTAGTTGCCCCTGCCAGGGAGCAGGACAGCATTCCTGCAACAAGTCGGCAATAGACAACAATGTACCAAATTCACGTTAATGCAGTCAAATTAATGCCGTTGCTCGGGATGCGCTTTCAAAAAGGTCACCACTCTCCGGGACTCTTTTTTTTTTTTTTTTTTTTTCTGTCCTCGTCTCCCCGCAGCGCCGTTGCGTTCCCGCCGCTCGTCTGCCGTCACACCATTAATTGTCTGGCAAACGTCTCTTTGTGGCGGGCAAGACAAATATCGCTCTTTTTACGTGGATTGTCTGAACTCGCTAAACAGTTATTAATTTAGCAACCAATTTTTTCCCCCCGTCTCCCTCAACTTATTGTCGCCCCTTGGCCGTTCTTTTCGCTGGCCCCGTTTCCCAGGCTTCCTTTGTACCCCGGGGCTATCTTACGTACGCCTGTCTCATCTTTGATGATGTGGGCCCTGTGCCACCGGGAGCTTTGGAAAGGGAGAGCGCCACGCGCTGTGGAGATCCGCGCCACGGCCATCATCAGTCGCCAAGATCCACCTAATTAACCCTCAAGGCTCTATGCTAGCCATTTGTGTCCACCTCGCCTCCTTTTTTGGAACAAATTTAGCTGTTAAACTGAGGATTTTGTCTAATTTTGTCCTTTCTAACTCCTTAAATATGTCAAGGATATACTGGTTACATCAAATTTGACCTTTTGGCCAAGTCGTGGCCATGAAAGCTACTTTGTTTTATTATTATTTACTGCATTGAATCGTACAATATGGGTAAAATTCAACTTAACTACAGAGTGCGCGTTCTTTTGCCACCTGTGAAAGGGACAAAGGAGGAGGTTTATCTGAATCGCTTCTGTCGCCCGTCTCTGCCTATCACTCGTGAAGCGCTCCGATTTGTGTCAGTTGGTTTTTGCGGGGTAAATATTTCATTCCGCTCTCCTCGGCGGCTTGGAGTAATCGGTACGACACGAGGCAATGTACGCTGTCATCTCGGCACTGATTGCTCCGCTGTGCCAAATAGATCCATCTGAACACGAAGGCCTTTGATGAGGGGTTTGAGGCAATCGCGAGCCCATTTCTCAAGCTTTGTTCTCACGAAGGCCTCCTCTTGTAGGTTTTCCACTTAACTCAGCCCCTTTTTACTCTTTGCCCTCAAATCCGAATCATGTGGAGGCGTGTAAATTACATTTGTGGGTTAAAGTGTTTACGAGCTTTCCTGGGAATCGGGAGGAGTTGGAGTAAATCTAATTATGTGGCCCAAAAGACAGGATTTCATTGTAGAGCGAAGAGTTCACGTTCTGTTTTTTTCTATTTGTGGGTCGTTATTCACAAGATTACCTATTTGATCTTTAAAATTTTAAATGGGCCAAATTCACAACAGGTGTCTGATCCATGAACAGGCCAATAATGTTGATTCAATTCTAATAGGTAAACCAAGTATTCTTCATAATGCAGTTCACATTATGACAACATTAGACCAAGAAGACACCTAACAATTGCAGAGATACACAGAGACTGTGTCACAGAAAGGCATAGAACTGGACCTCCATGGAAATGTAATGGTCAATCCATGGCTCAAACACCTGTTGCAAATTTTGCCTTTCAGCTTCTCGTTAGAGAAGATCAAGAGATGTGCAAAATGTCCTGAAAGACTGAAGAGTCTTCGCCGCATGTGCATGTACAAACCTCAAACTGTCTACTATGAGCAAAGGGATTGATAAGATCATGTATGAGAACACGTTGAAGAACACGCCAGGATTTATTCGACGCACAGTGCGATCTCTTGTCAAAGTCAGACCTCCTCAAATCCCGTCTCCCCCAACTCTCCTTTTTCCGCTGCTCTCTTTTGGCAGCGTGTTTGGCCTATGACGGCCCAGAGGCAGCCATGCTGTCTTCTTCGCTCAATCTGCTGCTTTGCCTCTCCCAGGCCCTGACCCCCGCTATTCTCAGAGCATTGTCACTCTCCTTTAATTCTCCTTCCCTCTGTCCTTGCAATGTCGCCCTGTTTCTTGTGTACCCTCAACTGACGGCTGACGGACTGCAATTAAAGACGCTCACCACGGGCAAAGGTTTCTGCGGCTTGATTAAATCAGTTGCTGACCGTTTTTGCTTTCAGTGCAGCCAAAAGAATGCAAAACTGGGCACTCTCATGACTAATAATGGTTTACACCGATCGCTCCTCCACCCACCGTCGCAGCCCCTCACGGTTCCGCCTTTCTGAACTGAAGGACAAATGCTCTGTATTGCAGGCCATTATGAATTTACCGCCTCTTCTCGGCTGAAAGCACTTCTCCCCCGAGCGATGGAGATAGTCTCTGGCTAGCAAATAAGGCCTGCGCCCGAGGGGTAAAACCTGCAATCCTTTGCTCGGCTTTTTAGTGGTGCAGTGAGGTTTGTGACCTCACTCGCATTGCGTTCTACAGCAGTTGATTGTGCATGTGACAAAAGAGCACTTTGTGCACTGTGAGCCCTCTCAGGGCTTCTCTTTGATATTGTTTGCCATGTCCTGATTATTAAATGTGTTCCTAATGGAAGAGACTTTGGAAACCCACTTCAAATTCTAAATAGGGACAGGGGGTCCTCGGTTTACCCAGTTCCCGACATATGATCCCAACTTATGAATGGCGTGTGAAGAACTAGTGCAGTGGCGTAAGAATACATTGACAGGCGGCACAAAAAGGCATATTTTCTTTATGGCCTAGAAAGTGTTTTTCATCGAAATATTTACTGCAGTTAAGACTAACACTTTGTTCGCGTAGGTTAGTGGCTAGGCTACTTCGGTGCGTTGCGACTTATTTACACATTTGGGTTAGGTCTCCACCCGTCCTCCGTTATTTGCTGTAAAACTTACCATATGGGCCATAAAAGCATTGCTTGGTGCCAAGGAACTACATTGAGGATAGTTGAAGAGCCCCAGTTTGACAAAGGTAGTGCTTTGCTGCCATCCTGTGGCATCTCTAGGCAATTATAAACCTTTTAGTGGGGGGGGGGGGTCAATTACTGGTGGATTGTAATTTTTCGCAGCAATGGTCAGACCCGATCCCCTGTGAAGAGCAACACATTTTTGGAAGTTTTATTTATTTCATTTTTTTAAGGCTTACAATTCCAGCAAAGTTAGTGGCATATATTCATCTCAAGCAAAAGCATGTTCACCTTAGTTGGCCCGAGGAATCAATTGGATGAGCAATCAGTCGCAGGGGCACTGAGGTCTGGAGAGGACCTGCCGCCTTGCATTGTGGGTGGAAGGGTGGCTTGAAACGGTCGTGGGTTGAAATGAGCAGAACAATCAGTGTCCGCTTGTCTCCGTGATGGCTGCCTTTGTGATGCCACGCAACCGTCCACCATGTCATCACATTACATATCTCGATTGTTTTGCAACTTCTTTCGTCTTTACTTTCGCTCGCATGGCTACTTAGAAACCTGCGCCGGATCTGCTAATGATAAAAGCGATTGGATTTTTGCGTCAAGTGGAAGCGGCTCCCTGAGGGTTTGACGAGCGATGTTTGGTCAATCTTTTGACGCGGGTCATTTGTGACTCGATTCCATCAGAAACGGATTATGAGTAACGGAATGGCACTCTTTAACAGTAACATAAGACTACCTACCGCTCATTCTTTACCTCTCCCGTTTCAAGTCATGTGTCTTCTGCAGAGCTTGGATATCCATTCCTGCTATATAAATGCAGTACTTGTGTCGCTGTGTGACAAACAGAACTAGTGATTTCTGTTCTGTATTCTTTCTTTCTTTTACAGGAGAAAAAGAGCATTAAAAGTAAGCCACCATACCAACTTTTGTTTTGGGCAAAGGCATGCTTGGCTTGGTTTGCACACCCCGTCGTTACTTGATTTTGATTTCCCATGCATCCTTCCATGAGCAAAATACATCAAACATTTCAAACAAACACTTGTTCGTGTATTACTTGGCCACTCGGCCAGCGATGTGTCGCAGACGAATACCTTCCCGCTTTATTTTTTGTTGTCAGTGACACCGGGAAGTCTTAAATTGTCTCATAATACAATAGTTAATCTTAAAGCCATCGCTAAGCCGGGTAATTGGTTAAAACCCTAATTAATGGATTAAAGAGAATACCGGGACGTTTGAGCCACACAAATCTGTAAAGCTACTTAGATCAAGACGGGATTGCCAGCTGTCAATCACCAGATAAGGAAAGAGGGTGCGCCGGTGTCTCAAAAACACACTCGCACACTGCAGCACAACTGGGCCAACATAACTCAAACTCAAATTGATGTCGTCAGTGGTTCATTGTTCCTCTTCGCCACCTCAGCACAAACACGTTTTGAAGCATGACATGATTTCAAACCCTTATTCACGCCACCGTTCTTTAGTTGGAGGCTGCCGTCCAAGCCGGCGGAGTTGTCTCGTTTTTCATTGTTGTGTTCTGTTACAGTTGCTGTGGTGGCATATGCATGCAAACAAAACATTGCTTTTATTTATGGGAGCTTCGTGGTACAATCACAAGCGGAATAAATAAAAGAAGCCAGTACCAAGCCTCACAGATTGCATTTACAGTAGGTTAGTCGGGGCTGCATAATTTCCAATTTTTTTAGGCCAACACTGATGTGTTGAAAGTTGACTAGTCGCTACTCACGTCAGATATTTTTTCAGTCTTTACAAAAATTTACTGGTTCTGCCACACTTCAAAATGCACAACTGAAATGAAATAAGATGACAAATTTCATTCAGCGCACTGCAAGAGATCCACGTTAATGCTAAAAATGTGATTAGCGACTAGTCGACAAATCGACTAGTCTAATGGTTTTGAAACTTTTTACACCAAGTAACAACTCACGAGGGAGTGGTTTCATTTGCAAACAAACTATGCACAGTTTGAACATTTAATTCATTGATTCTTTCGTGTACTACACAGAGAATCACTGGACTAGTCCGTACAACCCCCTACCATAAACATCAAGCCATATTCTCGCATTTGCATTCACACTCTGTCAACACTTATCACAATCAAGTGTTAGATATTTACAGTAACCATTCCTCATTGAATAGCCAATGTTGTGGAAAATAAACAAAACGCCCTTACACCCTTCTGTTCTCTCTTCTCCCCCAGATTCACGGCCATTGCCTGACGTAGCCATGACCGGCAAGTGCACCCGGGAATGCGACGAGTACGGCCACTCTGACTCCTGCTGGATGCCCGTCCGCACGTCGCCCGAACGGCGGCCATCCAAGTCCACCACCAACCCCCAACAACCAAAGCTTTCCACTTTCATGAGCGGCAACAGTAGCAGCAGCAGCAGCAGCAGCAGCCAAGAGCAGCCCGGCAGCCAAGAGACCCTCGCCATGGCCGCCGTGGCCAACGGCGACCCCGCCGCCGGCCACATGCTGGGCGACCGCAATCGCAACCTACTTAGTAAGAAGATGGCTTCCTCCTCCTCGTCCTACGAGGCCTTCGGCTCGCCGTCTTACGGCTCACCTCCGTACGGCTCGCCCGGAGGCGCAGAGGAGACGCTGGGCCATCCCACCGAAGAGATCCCGATGGCGCCCACCGGGGAGTACAAGCCCACCTCCTGTGGTACTCTGACCCGACGGGAGGTGTACCTGTGAGCTGACACGACTTCTGGGGTCACAAATTTGCGCGTGGTAGCACACTACTACAAGCTTACGGAGCCTTGCTAGTTTAGCCACCGACTTGTACCGACTGAGGTCGGACTAAAACGACTCCAAAGACTTTTACAACAAAAACGTAAAGACAGTGGCCTTTTTTGTTTTTTAAGCGCTACTATTGGGATGCTCTAGCGACACGGTCTGCTGCCGGATAGTCCACCTGTACAATAGGACAACTTATTTTTCACATTAAACACGCACACACACACACACTACATGCATGCATCCACATCCATCACCAAACAGACACCCCTGTTATTTAAAAAAAAAAAAAAAAAAAAAAAAAAAGCATCTTTTCTCTAAAATAGAGGCAAACCTTGCTTCAAAGTATGTCTGGATATGACTGCTTTCTTCTTTTGGAACTGGCCGCAACAATAGATAGGATAATCGGTCGCAATCATTTGGAAGGAGATGTCGGCAAAGACTCAAAGTCAGAAATATGCTGCGCTTACGTCCCATGCGCCAAGACTCTCGGGCGCGAGCGACATGCACTCTGTAGTGATGAAACATTGTACAGAAACACTTGGGACTACATTTCTTCTTTTTCCCTCCTCCTCGCTTTAAGTCTCGATTATGATTGGTGAGGCCGAGCCACCCCCCCACCAGCCTCCCTGCGAAGCGGAACATCTGGGCTGCAGACTTTGCACCGTTGCGGTTGTCACGCCGAGTACCTGATTCATGAATTTAACGAGGCCGATATATTCCTGGTAAGCAAGTGAGCGGATATGTACGGGCCAGATGCGCACATGTGTATAGGCTATACTTTAAGTAGTACAACAGTAGGTTCATGATTGAGTGCTAGTCTAAAAACATTTTTTTTTTTTTTTTTGTTTTGTTTTTAGCTTTTACTTCATCGTGGGACAGACTGAGCAATAAATATCATCATGTAAACATTTACCATCAATCAATCATAATTTTGGGATGTTTTCTTTCATTATTCCCCTTCAAGCGTTCAACGGTAACTAACACTAATGTCGCTCTCCGCAGCCCACGGCATCTTTTTGAGCAGGAATGTAAGAATCAGCTCAAGCAAACTGAAAACAATCAAAAAGATACAGATAATTGACTTTACGTTTTATTTCCTGCGTGTTTTATGCCAGACACTGAACTTCAAACATTCCACGTTTTTGGAGTGTTATTGCCAATTGACGGGATTTATTGTCCCACTCACACACACAGTGGCTTCTTTCTGTCAGTATAATGAATCAGAAATGCAATGGATTTTTATTTTGGATTTTTATTTTTTTGGCGTATGTTAGCAAAGCCCTTTGGGATTGAATGGAGTGGCAATTTCTGCATTCTGGCTCTCTATAGTCTGTAAGTACGACTCGTCAGAAAGACCGTGCTCCTATACTCAATTGTATACGTGAATATTTACTTTTTTTACTGCACGCTTTATGGAACTTACTTCGCTTCATGAGAAGGAACAAGAAAAGAAAATATAAAACAAAATGTAGAAAAAAATACCCTGTAACATTGGAATCCACCTTGTCGCTTGCTTACTTTATAACTAATGAAACATTAGCCATGTAGTACAACTTAGTACATTGATTTCTCGTTTGGGTATTTCATATCACACAACCCACTAAATTCTCCCTGCGTTTTCCCAATGGATTAAATTTACATCACTGTTAACGACAGCTGAAATTGTAGAGATGATCATGAAATTGTACTGTGTATTTGGACTCCCCCCCCCCTCCCCCCCTTTATCTGGTGTCACTTTGTATATCTTCATTGCTTCTGAACAAAGACAAAAAGAGTGAATGCAAAAATTGCAATTGTGCCTTTTTATACCAATTGGTATGATTCTACGTTGGCCTGGAACGGACTGGGGACACATTTCCATACGTGCTGTGGAAGACTTCCTGGGGGGGGGGGGGATTCGCCAGTCAGATGTCAGTGAGCCAAACTTTGAACTGGGCCTAAATCTCCTGTTAAAATATACGTTCCGAGTGCAGTGCATTACTGAATGATTCCGGGTACGTTCGAAAAGTTGCTCGTCGGTCGTGAGCATAACGATGTCACGGGTTATTTGTCGCGCTCCCCTGATGTAAGTGCGCTCGCTCGGCAATTTATCGGCCGCCGTTCATCTAAAAATACAGCGGCGACGCAATCAATTGGGGTGATTATGATGATGATGACAGAATTATATGAATTGCCAATCCCATTGATTGGGAAAGAGATCATTGAAATTATGATCTCATCGCTTGTATTTGTTCACGCTGCGTAGGATAAATTGACGAGCGTGCGAGACATCAGACGTTCTTTGCATGAAACAAGCTCTAGGAATGCATATAGAGGCATAGAAAGGTAGCGTGCTAGTTGGGAGCGGGGGGATGTGGGCCCCCCCAAAAAAATAACTTGGAGACATTCAACTTCTCATAGTTGGGGGGAGGGGGCTATAGATGAAAACTATAACTGCGATGGTTCCACTCCTCTGCTGCCTGAGGTGCGTGCTCAGCCCGAGCCCTCGCGTATCCACAACGTGTAACCAGATTTGTCATATTAACCATTACTATTTGTCCTAGCGACTTGGATGTTGATATAGCAATCGAGGAAACCCGACTTATCATTGTGAAATATGAGTCACTATGCACGCAGCTTAGCTGAACATGGCAACGTGTATTGAACGCAAGTCCACTTCTATTTATGAGATATTTTATGTAAGTTAATTTGCTTTTGTACAGGTTCGTGTAAATAAAGCGCTTGTCATTTTTGTCCCTGCAAAAATTAAAATATAACATGGTAAATCTTCACCGTGTCCACGCTTCTGTCCATTTCACTTCAGGTACATCCAGCATCAACATTCTGGTGAAAATGTTTATTTTAGGTCCCTTCCTGCACGAAAAAGCCTCAAGGAACAATGCCCGAAATGGAAAAGAAGCCATTTTGATTTAAAGCAGGTATTGTGTGGGTCAATTTTAAGGAGAAAAAAAAAGAAAAGAAAAGGGCGGCCTGTAAAGTTTGAGCCCCAACTCAAGCTACACCAAAACGTACACCAATTTGGTTGAAAAAAGATATGAAGGACCAATGGCCAACATTTAACAGGAAGTCGGCCCTTTTGGGCGAGTTCCAAAGCTCGTACGTTGACGAACTCCTCCTAGGGAATTCGTCCGAATCCGCGCTAATCGGAAGCAGGTTTCCTCAACAGATGGACGATGCCGAATTTTTTTCCCGCCTACATCATCTAATGTGGGTGGAGCACAGCCTCAAACATCAACATTAATAACAATCCAATATGTTATCCACACATTTTCAAATTGACTGCTTTATAAAAACAGCATCAATATTGAGGAAATATTTATTGTTTACTTGCACTCCTGAACCGAAATTCCTTCAAATAGGTAAAACGCTGAAATTGGAAGAAGTCCACATTAAAGCATGTCATGATGTTGCACGCTCTCAATTTTATGGCGGGCTGTCTTCATAAATTTCCTACACGCAGACCTAATCAAGCGTTTCGCAACTAAGAGACCATTTTGTTATTGGCCAATTTTAATTGTGCGCTTGTAAAGCCACAACATCTGAAGGAATCTGCTTTCAGTATGCAAATGTCTTCTCTGGAGCGTGAATCGCAAGAATAAGCAGCGGGTAGCCTTTTTTTTTTTTGTTTTAAAGCAGAGGGGTGGGGGGGCGATTAAGAAATTAGAATGAATTTGAATGTTATTCATGTTCAGGCAATGAATACATTTTTTTTTCTAAATGACAAACAAGTGACTGAATCAGATAAATACAATTAAAGTGCAGAAATAGCTGGTGGCAGGCATCAGTAATAACAATTGTATAATAAATGGTAATTCAACAAATGTTTCTCTTTCGTGGAAACATTATCATTTCCGCCCCGTCTGGAGAAAGGCAGCATATTCTTGACTACAGGTGCTAAGAGTTGAATTGACTTTAATAAGTCAAGGTAACACCATGTGCTTTTGATTTATGCGTTTTATACCCACACAGTTTTGCTGAGAAATGATTGATGACCAAGGGAAAGGAGGCCTTTGAGCTTCTCACCGCGCCTTTGTGAACAAATGCAGACCGCTTATCTTTAATGAGACTTTCCAACTGAAGGGGGCGCCCCATCCGAGAAAAATCCACCCACATGAGTCTTATCCCATGGAGACGTTTGATAAATAAAGAGGTACAAATGCGGCATAAAAACAACCATGCTGAGGACCAAACGCAATACGATCTTCGACGCCGGTCACCTTTTGCAAACCAACGGTAATTCTTCCGTATTGACAGTTTTACTCCCTCCTGGTGGGCGAATTTTTTTTAACTTGATCTATGTTTTGGACGGGTAAAGCCACACCGGAGGCAAACCAAAGAACCCGTGAGAGTATCATTTTGTCATTTAATTCCGCTAGTATAGACTTTATATAGCGTTGTATTTGTGCCGATTTCCTTTAGTAGACTCTACATCACCGTATCTGACACAAACATGTGTTCATACATAAACAAATAGACCGCCTCCACAGCGTTCAACTATTGATCCCTCGGAACCACATGGGGCCACCGAATTTGCAAACCAACATTACACTGCAGGTGACACTTTGCAGATGAATAATTCATCAAAAGGTATTTACATGAGGCACACAGAGACGAGCCTCAACCTGAAACCTCGGCATGAGGGACGTGGGCGTTTGCTCCGCGGATCAAACCCTTTAGCGAGTGCAATCTGTGGGCTGACTCAACAGGGAGGGGAGCCGTCGCAGTGCCGGCGTCCGCCAATAACGGAATGGAATTGTAAGACACTGGAGCATTGTGATACTTTGATTAAATTCCAAAGTATTGCACACAATGTGAATTAAAAAAAAAAGGTACCTAAATGTATGAAACCAAACGATTAAATGGAAATGTATTGGACTTCAAAGTTAAATACAACTGAACTGTAGCTAACATATGTACTGCATCGACCGCTGTCAAAAACATAATAAAATGGGTAACAGGAAAGTAGTAACTGGTATATTTTAGATGCTAGCCGCCTCGTACTTGCGGTGCATTTGTTTTCCGAAATAAAATCATCTGTAGGCCATTAATTTATTCTTTTTTTTTTTTTTTTTTGCAATATGACTTTCAAATGATAGTAACGTGTTTTGAGATCAGAGTTGATAAGGTATAGCTTGGGGTGCCAGCTGCAGGAGGTAAAAATAAAAATAAAAACAATTAACTATTGAGCCTGTATTGTACAGATTACAGCTCAGTTTCGATACATTAGTGTCACAGGACTGTAATGCTAGCGCATATATGTGTCAAATCTCTTCAATCTGTCGTTTCACCTTCTTTCATCCCGTCATACACTCGAGGGGTGAGGCATATGGTCTCCACGGCCGAGTTGTTGACTTGCTGCTTGGGCGACGTTTCCTGACCCTGACACGAAAACCTCTGCAGGCTCTCTTAATTCCTCCCCGAGTGAGGAAATGTGTTGCGCCAATGAGCCCCTCGCGCGCAAACGCGCGCCGGTTGCATTGTCGCATTGTTTTTTTGTTTTTGTTATTTTACACACACATCTGTAATCAGTGTTGGGACGACAAATAATAAACTGATAAAAAAAACGAAATGTAAATGCATAATAAAAATCTTTGTTGCATTGTGTTTCCAGCATGTGAAAAACCACCATATCATACCATGTTGACCTAATGACAAACGTGCACAATTTAGACAATATCGCTTCATATGAAAAACCAGATAAGTAAATGTTCTGTAAAAAAAAATCCAAAATTATAAAGATGAAACTGTTCAAAAGTATGACTATGAGTCTAACCTTTTGAAAATCTCAGACAAACAACAAATTGCACTATACGGTGGCGCTTCGAGGTCATATTTGGGGTGGGGGGGGGGAGACTACCGCAGAATGGAAAATTATGCATCCCAAGTTGATACTGATCCCCGTGGGATTTTGTGGCCGAATACTGGCGAGCAGCAGTATTTTACGACGACTCTTTCACGGATGCCGGCTTGCTTCACTTCCAGAGAAACGAGTTTATCTGCGGAAGCGACGGCAGTCCGTGCGAGGCCTCCAGCCTGGCATAAGAGATTAGCGTCTGCTCCCGCCGCCGCTGTGCCAATCAGCTCAACGCAGGCGGAGGCCGTGGCAGCCCACCCACGAATTTGCGTGCAAACGCGGGCCAATCGCGACAGTTGCCCACCAACCCCTCGCAAAGGACCGCCACTGACGGCCCGAAACAAGAACGCTGGTGACAGCTCCTCGCGAGTCGACACGGGGGTGAAAACAGACAGACGTGGCCTGGAGGGGGAGAAGGTTCTGGATACGCTGGACACAAAGTACATGCAACAAATGTCTCCTCCAGTCAACTGCTCGTGGAAGCAGTTACTTCGCAGATTTGTTGTGGGACATTTAAAGGTGCATAACTTAATAACTATAACTAAATGACGTGTCCTGCGTGTCACGCAGCTTTTTCAATGGCATATAATCGTTCAAGGAAGTCCATGGAAGAAACTAGCTCTCTCTGAGACTTTGGAAAGAAGAACGTCAGGACACAATGAACACAAGTCCTGCATCCCAGAAAAATCTAACCAAAGCTCCAGAAAGAAGAAACAGAGCTGTACGCTTCACTGTATTTTGTCCTGATCTTGGAACTGTTACTGTGTTCATTTGTACTTCGTTATCACAGTGTCTGTCACACAGATCCAATCCAAACACTATTTCCTATCCATAAAAAAGTGTTTTTTAACAAGTTTGAATGTGTTTGAAGTGAGTGGGAGGGGTGAAACTATAATTTTGAAAATGATATGGTCTCTAATACCACGAATGTTCACTGATTGTGGGTGGCTTTGGAACTTATTACCCGTGATGAATGAGAGTTTACTGCAATAGCTGGAATGGGGGTGAGAGTGATTACTATCAACTCTGGAACATGCAGACAAAAGACTATTAGTGCTTGTTGGTATTTGAAATGGCATCAGTAATCATCTCCACAATTACTGACATTCTTACAAAGTAAAGCTCGAGCGGCAGTTTCCTGTTGAATTTTCCCTTTGGACGCATCAGCGTTCTTTTTGGTATTCGGTTCGCACAACATGACGTAGCGTGCAGCAGGCGGAGTCTAAATGTCTGTCTTGGGGGGTAACGCTGGTCAATCTTCTTCCAAGGATGGGAAATATTTCCTCAGGAGCTCTGTAATCTACTCCCGAGTCTCGCTGCGGATGACACGGACTCCCCCAATGCCACATTCACTCGCTTATCGAGCCTGTATGTGCTCTTTTCCCCCCAGCGTTACACGTGTACGGGACACCAAAGGCATAGCGATGATGGCGGAAATGAAATAGAAGGCGGAGAGGAGCCTCGGCTGACTGTTTGGCTTTCCGGTCTTGTCCCCCTTGTCTTCAGGCATGCCAGGTTGAGCCCGCAATTAAGATTCTGCTCAGCCAGCCGCCTCCTCCAGTGGGGCGAGAATGAGTAAGCCCAGTGGTGATAAATGACCCACATTGCTGTCAATGTCCTTCCTGTATAACCTGGGCATTAATTACACCCTACTGGTATTGCACTGTCATCAATATCTATCAGTCTCATTTTGTGGCTCACAGGAATTAGAATAGTACTTTTATGTGCAGAAATCCATTGAAACGAGTCTGCTCCTCTCAACCAGATTTCTGGCAAAGTACCAAGACTGACCTGTGAGAGGCAGCATGGTGCAACAGGGCACCCAGAATACAAAGAAGAAAAAAAGACTAGTAGTCAAAGAAATGAAAAAAGCCGGGCTAATTGTTACTGTATATTATCTGGTCACTACACTGTGGTTGCAAGCGCTTCCTGATTCCTGACAATTCAGAGTCCAGCATAATTCCGTGTTGACCACACACATCAAATTTTGCGATTGTAAATATTAAACAGGTTTAACATCCACGATTGTCGGCCCCGGTCATTTTCAGAGCAGATCGGAGAGGTCAAATCCCTCAAAACCACCTCACACCACAGGATAATCACCAAGGATAATCTTTTAGTAACGTCTAAGAATATGGCCGAGCTAGCTTTAATTGCAAGGGTGGGAGATTGGTTAAATATTGCCTGAATGTTTGTATTTGTGTACCAAGCTTTTGCCACTAAAACACAACAAAGACCACACACAATAAAGCCGTGCTTGTGTACGGTTTCTCAACTTTCCAAGTCATTATCTCAAACTTCCAGAAATCTTATCAAATTGACTCGAGACAGTCTGTCACTGCCAAGCTTAAACAAAAAAAAAAAGTCCAAAAACAGACTCCCAATCTGTCAATCAAAACATACAGGAGAGAAATGTCAGGATGGAGAAAATCTGCAATCTGTATATTTCCGGAAAGATGAGCTGATATGATGCTCCAAGCTAATACGAGTGGCTCAGCCTACAGGGGGCTTTTTACTTTAATGGTTCTGACTCGAATGGAACAAATCAAACATGACGGCGACCACTTCATTGCGAATACGACCTTTTCTTCTTCGTGTTTACTGGCATTTCAAAATCTAAATGTAAAACGCTCCCAACAACAACAAACTTGCTACTCGCACCAAATCCAGTGCAAGCTGACCTTCAGACAAGAGTGCCTATTCACCACTGGACGTACAGTAGCAGCGAGAAGGTGACAAGAGTCCAACTAAGGAAAGTGACTTTGGCTTCAGACCATCTGGCCCTGCCACTGAACCTGCTCCTTTGCGTCCATCCAAACGTCGCGGGCGCAACTCTCGCTTCCCGCCATTGATCCGCCGACATACACTCGGAGATGGACTTATTGTTGATGTCATCAGGTCGACAGGTTCCAGTGAGTGGAAGCATATGGCGAGCGTGGCATTCCAACGTGACGCTGGACTTTTGGAGGGCAAGGCGATCCGATGCCTTGTGTTACGATGATTTAGAACCACACTAAAAGAATAGCCTTTGGCTAGGTTTGTTCATCCCTGAGGTTTTATATTTTTTTTGTATCAAACTACATATAATTAAATTGAAGTCCCGCAGTGAAACTGAACTCAAAATATCATTATTAGGTTTTAACATGTGTCCTGTCAGAAGTATTACAGCTGGGTTATAATTTTGTTGGGGTTCATCAAAGTTCGAGCCTTGGACTTTGCCCAAAATGGACATGGACATCCTTTCAAATTTCAGCTCATATTAAAAACAGAACATACACATCAGTGATGTTGATTATTAAACACGTTTTGCTTGTCAAACTAAACTGGAAGAGTTTTTGCTCTCACCAACTAATCAGAGGACAGAAATTGCTGACATTGTGGACGAGCTAGCTCGCCCTCTGACGAGACTTGCAAATCTAGTTCCAAAAAAAAATAGCGCCATTGCTAACATAGCTTAATTTACATCAGCCGGCGGTACTGATTCTGAACGCAACGGGCAGATTAGGTTGACATTGCAACACAGAGGCTAAAATCTGATTGGAACAAAGCTCTAACATCCACATACACGTACTGCAGCTAAGAAAAATGCTACAAAATGAAGAGAAAAGACTGTTGGGAATAAATTATTGCAAGTTCATGGAACAAATATTAGAATTTAGGTTGCAAATGTAGGTCAGTGCTTCTGATAGTGTTTCGACCACCACTGGATATAAATTATTCGTCCATTCCTTTCCTTCATATGGTGAAAATGAAATTACAAAGGGTTGTCTTCCACCATTGCACCATGTAGAAACGCGGCCAGCTAATTCATGCATGAAAGTATTGTTGATGCCGTTGAAAAAATTTCACTGATTCCAGATGCCAGAATCCACCACGGAATTATTCATTAAGACAAGTGAAACGTTGGGAGGCTACAAGTATATCTCCAAACGGGGCCGACCATATGTTTAGTGTCAATATGACTTCACGGTTGCCCATGTGGAAAATAGCTGCGGGCCACAGAGCGCACACACTCACGCGGTGCGGTCTTTAGATAAATCATCTTGAACTGTGAAATGCAAAAACAGGAACGAAGAGCCGCAACTAAAAATAATTCCCACCTCGTTCATTTTAATTGTGAAAGAAAGATAAACGTTTGATTGTAAATATTAAACGGGTGTTGGGGAAAACTGTCTTGGGAGCCAAAATAATTTAAAAAAAGCCTAAGCTGCATCAAGAATGACCAGTAGCGTTTATCAAGACTAAAAGCTTGTCTTGAGTGGTTTGGGTTTTGCACCAATCAATCAATCAGGAGATAAATGACACTTTGGATCCCCGAGGTGTAATTCTCAGCTCATCTTGAACCGTTCAAGGAGTATTCGTCTTTCTCTCCAAGAACCCAACCCATTGATGATTGAGGTTTTCGTCAAAGCAGAATTTGTGTCGTCGCTAGACTTGCTCGTGTTCCACATTGCCGGCCCCGTTGGCTTCCTGCAGTGCTAATAGATCTCTTTTACGAGCCACCTAGCTTGATCGGTCCCACAGGAGGGCTGAACCCTCTCTGAAATTCGCCTTTTAGTGTGCATCATTCCTTTGCGGAAAATGCAAAAGCCTCAATTTGGAAAGAGGGGCACGCAACGAGAATGTGCTAATTGGCTTGGCATTTCACAAAAGGCAGATATGACTTCACGCTAATGTAATCATGCTCTTCCTCTTGCTGCGCTTGCTCGCCACAGAATGACGTGGGCGAGCTTTGAAGGAAAGCAGACAAGTGCTTTGTTTCACATAGAGTTAAAAGCCATTGTTTTGTTCCCCCCCCTCTCCTCCCCAAGCTATCCTGCATCAGACGGTCTACGGTGGTAGAGCTGTCTTCAAAACTGTTCCGAATGTTCTCTCTCGGGGGTTGAATGGGTGGTGTTTATCAAACTTGGTTTGCAGGACTTGTCTAGAAAAAGATTAGAGGAATTTAGTGTCTTGAAACATTATTTTGCCACCTGCTCAACTGGATTTGATGTCTACAACAGTGTTTCTCAAACTTTTTACACCAAGCACACGTCCAAGATTCAATAATTGTACCTAAAAGTTTGAAAACAAATAATTCTAAAGGCTTCAAAGTTAAATATAACAACTGAACTGTTCTTATCAAATGTGCTGCACCAGATTTTGAAAAAAAGTGGAAGCCACTGTAACATTATACACAACAAAGCCTGCCGGGGACTAATCAACCGCCTATAGCTTTGTTTATCCGGCTGGAGCGCTTCCCAATTACGACCTCTGTGGATATCAAGATGCTGACGAGTGTGGCGGCATTACTGTCCAATCAAATACCCACGCCACCGAGACGCCTCATCGCACTCGTCAACCTCGGGCATGTCAAACTGCTCCGAGAAAAATTGTGAGGTGCAGACGGAGTTGATTCCGAGGGCTTGATTTTCTGCTGCGGCTGATGAAGACCATCAAATGACAGTTCAACAAATTGGATAAATCAAGGGTTCTCAAAGCTTTAATCAATCGTTTATCGTATCGTCATCATTTTTCAATATAAAGTTGTAATATTACAATATTACAGTCAAACTTCAACGAAAGAAGTCAGATTTAAACAAATGTATTCAAATATACAACTGTTCTCTAAATATGTCTTTTAATCAATTTCGGTGCTAATTAGAAAGTGAGGGGAAAGCAGATCGGATGAGATGCGAAATGGACTTCCACTTGACTGGATCCTCTCAAATCAGGCTCGAAGGTCCGTCTTTCGGGTGGAGAAGCCGAGCTGCACCGAATGCGTTTAATCAATTGTTTAAAGGATTATAGCAGAGCAATATGGATGCTACTTAGCGTTAGCATTAAGCTAACAGACTGAAATGCTCAGCAGTTTTAAATACGCCAGACGTAATTCTCTGTTTCACGTCGAGTAGGGTTACAAAAGTTAAAATGATCATTTATACTCATCAGAAGAACTGACAGTTAAAAACTATGCAGCAAAATAAGCACAAAAAAATAAGACGAGATCACCAAAGTCAACACACGTTTCATTTGCAGGCGATCAAACATTGCGGCAGTCTTGTAGTGTTCCTAAAATGAATCCTTTTCAAACAACTTGGTGATGATGTGTGGGATTTTGAGGGCTCGTAACCCAGGCTGCTCTTTTTCACACTCAGCAAATTGGCCCATAATCCCGCTGAGCATGAGCGCGTCGGCTGCTTGTACATGCAGCCGGCGTCTTTTCTCTGCTTTTAAGGGAATCTCCTTCAGATGAAATTGCCTAATGATCCTCACAGGAAGTTGTTATTAGGAGGCCGCAGGGAAAGAATTGTCCGAATGGGCAGTTTCCCTGGTTCCGTCCATCCATTTTCTGAACCGCTTATCCTCACTGAAAATTTTTATCAAATGTTTCTTTAGTTGTAATTCAATTCATTATAAACAGTTTTAAATGGGGTGAATTATTTTTTCATGATTAGATGAAATTATTTTTATACATTTTATTCTGTTTATTTATTTTTTTAAACCTCGTCTACGAAAGACCTGGGCTATGCCTCCATTTAAAAAATCTAACGTGGCCCTTGAGTACCAAAGTTTGCCCACCCGTGATCTGAATAGAAGCCATCCACCCCAGAGAGAATACCAATGATGCACTTTTGTTGCATGCCTTTGGTTAATTCACTTCTAACATGTGGTCATAAGAAGATAATTTGTAATTTGTAAATTAATCTGAAAGGTCAAACGCTCCTAACCAGTAACATGCTGCGCTTCCATGTTCTCAATTTGCGTCGTCTTCTCTCGCTCCCCCGACAACACGGATCCTCTTTCCTTTCGAGAGTTGCAAACACACGCTCATCGCTATTTGTGTCCTTTGCAGTGTTTGCGCGAGCTTCTAATCACTGTGTTCTGCTTTTCGCAGGGGGTGGGGGGCACGCTGGGATTCATTAGGGAACACCCACCCCCGCAACCTCCAACCTCGAAATCAAATGGGCCTTCGGATGCTGCTGGGAGTTTTCGGGAAAGCTCTGTTGTTTGCGCCTTACCAAGATGGTGTTAGTTGCGGGTCTTTGAGATCATTTTTGTGGGATTCTCAGAATTCTTTCACATTATAAAGCCATTTGAAACCCATGGTAAATATTTTGTCACTGGACACAAGTAGATTTTTCAAGGCTCTGTACTTTGAGTATTTATTTATCATTTTATTTTACATATTGGCTGGATTACTGCAGTGCACTTTTTTTTTTTTTTTTTTTTTTTTTGGAGTCAGCCAGCCTCCCTTAAAGATCTCCTGTTAGCTCAAAATGCTGCTGTTCACCTCTGAAATGGCGCGCGTACAAGGGAGCGCATAACTATACTTTTGGCTTTAACTTGTTTCATTGATTGAATTGTTTTTAGTTCAATTGTTTGATGTGTGGAAAGCACTTTGTTCCAGCTGTGGTCGTTTTTAATCGAGCGAGTTGAGTTCTCAGTACAAGCACTATGTACCTGTACTTTTACTTCAGTAGAGAGTGTGAGTTCTTTTCCACCTCTTGCTCGCTTGCATACAAACAATAAGCCAAATGACATTAGCAGTGCAAGGATTTTGAATGAAAAGGTCTCAGGTGAGCAATGTAATTTATTTTTTATTATTATAATTATAGTAAGGAGATAAAAAAATGTGCACTTAACCAAATGGCCTGTGCCGAAAAGAAAGCATTTAAACAGACGCGATTATACTGCAAAGTGGAAGTCATTCTAGAGGCTGGTTATGTAAATTTGGCAGTTTTTGGGCGATACTTTGAGGAGAGCTTGCAGGGAAACTATCATTACATAAGCCAATCAAGCTGAACAAAACAGAGCTCCGAGCCGGTCAGGCTTAATGCAGAGAGAGCCTTTTTGTCACTTTCGTCATTTAACGTCCGAGCGAAATAGTCAGGAGTGATACGGTGCTAATCGCGGCATATAATAATGACGAGGGAAGTGCAACAGGAGGACAAAAGCGTGCCCGAGATGAATGATTCGGGTGGATGGCCACCCGTTGAGCTCGGATTGAATTAGCAACAACAACTCCATTCCTTCCCTTGCAATTAGGCAAGAGTCTAACCATCGAGCATGTTCAAATCATCACCGAGGAGTCATCTCTCAGTGCGGATTGGTAGTATGGGGCCCATACACAGGCTGGATATGGGACCATTTCCATCAATGTTGAACCTTTGGAGATTGGCACCTGCAGAGGTGACATTCAACCTAAATAGCTCCCGGTGCTAATCATTCATTTAATCCACCGTGTGTGATTGTGATTGGCAAAGGTAATATTAAGAAGAATGCCATTTAGATCGCTATTACCCGTAATATCAAAAATTTCAAGATTAGTGCGAGTTAACAGCTCCATATGGAATAAACCTTCCATCTGGATGAAATAAAAGGGTGTTTTGCATCCATGAACACACACAGTAATTCATGTTCCAGCAACTTGAGTGTGTCCCTCGGGGGACCCGTCAATGTGACTTTGGAAAGACTGCATTTAGGGCCTCGAAACATGCTTGAAAAGAAAGTTATAGTTCATGCAACATTTAGAACGTTTGTTCCGTACTTTACGAACCCGCCGAGATGGCAGGTTTTGTTGCAAAGGGGAGGAATCAAACGATGGAACCAAATTAGCGTCGTTTGGCCATGGGGTAGGTCTGTGCTCACTACATTAGAAACTGTGGAATCAGCATTTTTCTGTACAGTCTATAAACCTTAATGTAACCACTGTACAAAATTGTTAGTATGTTTCCTTTAAAGTCAAGGAAACCCCCAATGGTTACTGAAATACCTTGAACACCCGACCAACTATGAAACATGGAGGCGGCTCAGTTATGTCCCTGGCGCTAGCTTGCTACACCCGGCACATGGAGTCTTGGATCCGTGCAGAGTACAATGAAATCTCAAAACTATCAAGGTATTCTTAGAGGAAGATGTGCTGCCTCATGTCAGAAAACTAGATCTCTGTTATGTTCTGGGGCTGCTTTGCTAAATCAGGCGTTGGGCATCTTGACCGAACTAGCGCTCTTTTTCCAAGGAGAGCCAACTGGCGTTTCCCACTTTGGGAGTTCAATGTTATATGGCGCATTTCTGACTTTTAAGCAGTTTACTCATTTGTACACACAACGATTTAGGGTCATGATGAAAAATGTCAATCTGTTGTTGATTTGGAGAAAATCCTTTTTTTCCCCCTGATCCTAGTCTCTCCAATGAAATCTCAAGACCATAAAGGCATTCTGAAGCAAAATGTGCTGTCCTCCAACAAGAGCAAAATAACCTAAACACACGTGAAAAAAACGGACTCGTCTGAAGAGCTCTGATATAATTCCTATTGAACTATCTACCCATGGAAGGCGCTGTAACGTGCAGCCTGGAGTATCATTATTTTTAGGCTAGTATAATTAGAAACAAAATACTAATAAAAAACATACTGTACGTCTTTTGGACCACAAAAATGAAGCAACATTTTCATTATTACATTTGTCCAAGGTTACAAAGGATGGATTCTACTTACAAATAAACCAAACTGTATGACGCGGCGGATGATGACAGCACAACTAAATGTGTTTTAATGGTCGAAATCACTGTTATTTAGCAGGCCATATGGTGACCTTATTAGGCAACGAACAAGCACACTGCCACTTCCTTAGGCTTTGTCAGAAACCTGATAATATATAATAGCATTTGGCAGGGTAGTTAATTATCAGATGGCCCCTGACACTTTGCGTCAGAAGCCCCCTGCCATCTGAAGGCAAGGCGAACAGGTTATAACTGTAATCCAAACTGCCACAGTCACTTTGAGAGAAAAAAAACAAGAGAGAACAAAAAAAAGAGTTGGCAAGGCACGAGTTGTACACACACACACACACTCACACGGACACAGACACACACACGTGCTTTTGTGCACACGGTAAGCAATGCTACAGATGTTATGATTATACAGTGTCACCCAAGCTGTAAAACTGTTGTTTTCAAAGTGGGGTCTGCAAAATAATTGTGATACATGTGCCCTCATACCAACTGTCCATCACGCTGTACATTTTGAGAATATACTCGCACTCCTATTTTTAAGAGCCCCCGAACTGCCGATATGTGGACCTCGAACTGTTAAGGTCATTTTCGGAGCAGTGTGCACATTGGTGACACTTTGCCAGCTGTTAGGAGCCGACAGTGTATTTATTATACGAAAACAGCATGTTCCACGTTTGTTGCTAAAATTGGAGTTGAAAATTCCCAATTCAAAGAATAAACTTGAATTTTATTCAGGTATTTATTTGAACGTGTAAAAACTTAAATTTTGATTTAGTAGCTACTACACTATTAGATTCCCTTCTGAGGCATTTTAACTAAAACATTTGCAATCCAGTTTTGCTTTTCCGTCAATCTCCTTGTCGCCATTGCTTCGATAAACTTGGCCTTGCCGAGCCTCACTCTTGCAAATTTAACTCAAACAGCTGTTCGTTGCACACGCCTTGAGCACTTTTTGCAGAGAAGAGGGGGGACGGATTCCACAGGTGTGGTCGAAAGTTGGAGACTAGCTTTGCCAACCGTCGACATTTGTTCCCGAAGGACCAAACTCAAAATGTGAGGGATTGACGCGAAAGCGGCATACACACGTACCCCCCAGAAAGACCGGATCTCACCCCTAAAGAGGCGCCGAGGTCTGTGGTGCTCCCCGCCCCGCCGCCCCCCACTCACCCGTGCCCCCGCAGATGCTCAGGTGCGGTAAGCGGTCGCGAGCCCCCGCCGGTGGACCGGACGCTTGGAAAGAAGAGTAACAAGCACGGCCCCACGCTGGTCTCCAAGCTGTGTCGTCGATCTGCTCACTCTGTCTCTATTTCCGTTCATCTCCTCTCTCTGTCTCGTCACTCTCAAAATGGCTTCCATAGGACCACAAGGAGGAATAATGTGTAGGAGGAGGGCCAGAGGTTTAATTAATTTCTTGACCATGCCTATAACTCAAAACACTCTTATATGGCATTAATCTGTTCCAGCCACGCCCCCCCCCAAAAAAATAAATAAAATAGATGCCAATTGTTAGCCTGTGTGCCTATGGAGTTTCCTATTGTATGTTAGCATTCAGGTAGCGGAGGCTATGCGGCTGCTCTCATTGTGTTATGAAAGTACTCAAATAAAACTATTGTTTACTGTTTTTCTGTCCCTAGGATCTCACTCAGTCAATCAAAATCTCAACCGCAGTTGACTCCTCTCTATTTACATTTTTTTCATTTCACGTTGTCTTCCGTGGGAGTTGAAAAAAAGTAATAGGCATTTTCTTTTTGACAAAGTAAGGCATAGAAAGTACAGATATCTGTTTCAATGTCACGAGTAAAAATAAAAAGTTGTCAGAAAAATGGTCAGGGAAAGTGCCGACACCTGAAAAAAAAAATCTACATAAGTACAATGAACAATCAAGACGCAGGAGAAACAGAGAATGAACTTCCTTAAGTTGAAACATCTGCCCCATTTTCCTTGTATCCTTTTTCATTTTTATTCCTTTTGTTGCAACATTTCTCATTTCACACATTTATCATCGTCGTGAGAATTCACAATATATTTTCATGCATTGACTGATGCAGATAGCCGCACAGTGCCGCCTGCCTAATGCAATTGCGATTTGAGAGGAAAAAAAACACTGCGTTCAGTTCATCATCCAAAACAGTGCTGCGAGGCCACATTATCCGAGAAGACTGTTTAGCACCGGAGAGAGAGAGAGAGAGAGAGAAAAAAAAGAAGGGAGCCGTGCTAAATGGGAATTAATTCAGTGCGAGACTGGCAGAAGGACAAACAGAAGGAGCAGAAGGAGGAAGGTGAAAGTGGCACAAAGCACATGTGATGACAAAACAGCTCATACGGACTGGTCCACAATATTGTTGACATTTGTAAAGAAAAGATTGACTGGGTGAAAAGGTAAAGACAGGACAAGTCAACTCCTCAGATTAATATTTGTGGTTCTTTGCAGAGGATAAAGAATATATGCATGTGAGTATTGTTATATTATCTGTAGTCATCTGAACCTTTTGCATTTAATTTTGTTGGATGTACAGACTAGTGTGAGCTAACAGTGTTGGCAGAAGCTGTCGGTTTTGGGGGTGTTGGGGCATTTGTTTTTGGCAACGTGTCCATACGCTGAAGATTAGCGGTATATATTTAAAAAAATTAAATATTTTAAATCATCTCATTCAAACTAGTTGAAGTTTTCCTCATTTTTTAGCTCATTCTTTTACATGAGCGGGGTTGGTGTTTACATGTTGCTTTTTAGATTAAAAAAAAAAAAAAAAAAAAAAAAAAGGTCAGTGACGGTCATGTGATGACTGTCCACTTTACATCCATTTGGCCAGGCAAAGTGCGCGCGCAGAGTGGCGAGTGAAAATAGTAATGGCGCTCTTCATAATCTCAATGGCATAATTGAGACGCCACCTGAAAAGTGTTATCCAGACCGACCTTCCGGCGGTCAAGAGCGAGGCCCAGACACACTGCGGCGTGCGCTGCACATACTTAAAGGTACGTGCGGCCTTCCATGTCTCACGACCGAGAGAAAATGGACAGATAATCGCAGCCGGGCAGGTTAGATTTTCGCAACCCTGCGGCCAACCAGTCCTGTGACACTCCCACAGGCTTTGCATCCAATCCCCTCAGTTTCCTCTCCATCCTTTGGACCAATCACATTGATTTGATAGCTTTGTTGTCAACCCTCTTGCTCACACCACGGGCGTAACATGAAAGAATCTCGAGCTGATGAGCTGGAAGAGACGCTTCGCTCCAACGGTACCGAGGCCGATCTCACGCTGGCCCTGAATCGGGGAGGGAAAATGTCATTCAAGGGAACTTTATGAATTATTTTCTTCACAATTTTAAACCGTGAAGCTTCACATTCTGGTCAAATGTGCTGCAGAATATGATTTGTACATTTACATTGGATTATTTTGTCTAAGTTCCTTCAGGTTTCAACGTGCATACGAACTAAAGGTACAATAAGCATCTCCTAATTTATCGTTATACAGTGGTGTCTTGAGATACTACTCCGTAGACTTCACACCAGAGACCAAACTAGTTCTCTACAAGCCATCAAAAAGTCAGTTTTCCATATAATGTCTGCTTTGAAATGTGTTGAACTATCTTAAGAGACGCATTTTGTTGGATCAAGAATAGTACGAGATCGAGTTGAAGCCTGTAATGTTAGAAGAAGGGTTTTCAATCATGACGGATCCGGCGTACCACCGCATTCATTCAATAGCAGCTGCCATTTAGCCGAACTATACAGTCACTTGATAGCATGAAAATTGTTTTCATGGAGTGTCACGTGGGGCAATTTGAAGAGCCCGTTTTGTGACTGAAAGAAGATGCATTTTTGTTTGGCATGAACTCTCTCTTTACAGAGGCGATATGCAAATGGGACGCTAATGAACTCAAAGTATTCTCTTTGTGGAGAACTGATTAACCAAGGGGCTGCTTTGCCACACATTTGCATTTTTCTCAAGTCAAGTCCGGGTTCTCCAGTCACAAATTACAGTGCTATTCCAGGCCAATTACATGGAACAAGTGCACCATTAACCAGTTCTGAACATCACACGCGTTTGCGTCCTTCATTTTTCCGCTGAATGCTTCCGGCCAAGGGCTTCTTCAGACAGAAGAGGACGAGGAGGACGCGGGATCAATGGTCAAAGGACAACCAGGACGAAAGAGTTATGTGGAGGAACATAACAAGAAGAGAATAATTGAGGTTTGAAGACATTAAAGCAAGCACTCACTACTCACGGGGATTAGGGAACAGCACTCGACAACATAGCAAAGATTTGCACAAAAAAAAAAAAAAAAAAAATTGCCTCAAATAAATCAATGGGTGTTGTTAGAATATGGGACGAAGCCAGATTACTCCCAGAAAAGCCACACAAGAACCACAAACTGGGGGTTGTACTAGTGGACTAGTCGACTTTACTACTCCGCAATGACGTCGACTAGTTGCACGTTATTGACTTGAGGGGAAGGGTGTGCAGAATTTAATTAGTTTGTCACCTAAATTGTCTTCTATTTCTGAACGTGCAGCTTTAGTAAGTGACTGGAGAAAAACCTGTAAAAGGAGGAAAAAAGACAAAGAAGATCCTGAAGCATTTTTCTGCCCACGCTGTAGTGCCGTATTGTTATATTGCCGTGCTTTTAATTTGAAGGTCTGCCTTTAAAACCGCTTTGCATGGCTTGCCATGAAATGTGTTTTGTTTGTTTGGGTTTTCTCTCAGGCTACAACCATCTCATCATGTTGGGATAATATCATATTGGTTTAACATTATTATTTTTTTTAAATATACATAAATGTTATGGATAGGTGCGTTTTTCAGTGGATAGTTTTAGTTATGTTCTACAGAAGGAAAAAAAAAAGGTTTACTGTATTCAAAAGACGCTTTCGGGTGTGTACCTCACTCTACTGCGAGGGCAAGCGCATCGGATTCTCCACTCATGCAGGAAGCAAGCAAAAAGCAGGAGTTCCATATTTTCGTTGGAGGTGAAATCGTGGTTACTTTTCACATCAAAAAGCACTGCAACCGAGCCACTTACAAGTGAAGCTCTGCAGGTGCACGGGAACACAGCGACGCCCCCTTTTCGTCCTCTTTTCTTTTTGCAAAACAACAATAAAATAAAAAGCAGCAGCAAAATCCAATCTCGCAACAGAAACGACGCCTGTTGAGGTGACAAATGTTCGGGGGCCGTCTCCAGCCAGCTTCCAACTGTTCTATTCATTAACTTTCTGCCTCGCTCAGCCGCCGCCGCCGCCGCCTTCCCTCTCTTTCTCGCCGTGGTGCAGAATCTCCGGGAGATGCATTTTGTGCATAGTCTCCCCCCGCTGCTACACCTGATTTCACAAATGATAGGGAAAAAAACGAGCCAGCGGAGGCTGAAAGGAAAACAAAAAGGATGGCAGTGGCACACTGGCGTCATGTTCCTCCCTGTTCTTTTTTTTTTCCCCCCCAAAGATAATGGGGCATGATTAGCAAACAGCAATTGGCAGCAGGGTGCACTAGTAACAATGACTAGAAGCTGGGTAATTTCAGTTCGCAGACTCCCTGGCATTTATTCACAAATGGAGGTCTAACACACAAACTGATATTCTAGATATATAGCTTACGTGCGCGCCCGGGCAATAAACTGACTTTAGATTGTGGATTCTGTATTTGTGGCAGGACATTTGTCACATGCTGATAAAATCTAGGCTCCGGGGCGTTTATGTGAGCCGCCGACAATAAAGTCTACTTGTAAAAAGTTTAGAAGTTCGAGCCAATGACTTTATTGATGTTAACGCGTTATTTATTCGCCGTTAAGGCAGGGACGCATCCATGCTAAACGCCACCAATGCCGCCCCATAAAAATACCCGGCGGCAATAAACTGGCAACACGGTAATAATGGACTGAACGCACGGCACGGCAAGGTAAGGGACAGTCCTACTAAAAAGGGGGACGGACGACGATAAAGACAAACATGACAAGACCGCGTCACAGAACGGTGAACATTTATTTGAGTGTTTTTATTTGTTTTTGTTTTAAATCTAACAATGTTCAACTGTTACAGTGCAATAATATTAACTATACCATTCGGGAAAATCTATGTCTCGTTTTTTTTTTTTATGACACTACGGGCTACTACGCTAATTTGGTATTTGAATGTTGGTTACAATGGTTGTATTTGGAGAAGTAGGAATTTCTTGGGTGGCAAAATTTAGCATTTTGGGGGGCAGAGGGCGTCCGCTACTTGGCTCGGTCTGCAAACAGTGAGGGATCACGGTACATAATCCTGACACAAAGGTAATATATTGTTCTCAGCTGTGCAGAATGATTGTTTTGTTCCCTTCCCCCCGTAGCTGTACAAATGCAACTTGGAATAATCTCTCTCTTTTCGCATATGCATACAACAGGAGGAAATTATGAGTCCGAGTGAATGTCGTCTCATTTAGCGCAGCCGTAATCCTGCATGCAGATACGATCTTCCGTGACTGGTCGGCGCGCGTGCCCACATATATTGTTCGGCGGCAGCTCCCCTTTTTAAGAACTCAATCTGCAGAAAGCGCCTCTTTTTTTTTGCCCCCGCTCCTTTCCGTGTGCTGCATTTTATTACAACGAGGGCATCAGACTAATGCAATATACTGTTGGCCTGCCGCCACATGCCAATTTACGACACGATAGCTCTGGCAACCCTCTGCATACCAAGTAAGTCTGATTTGTTGTATCAGCTGTACTGCATTTCAGTGTTTTTCCTCCACTTCCCTTGCACCCAAATATGCTAATCGTCGGGTAAAAATGCAACACTTGGAAAATGCGGCGCTGGTGAAGTAGATGATTGCAAGGAAATACTGTAAACAGCACTTGAGCCCAAAAGTGAGAGCTGAGAGACGACGCTGAACCACTGAAGCTCAAGAAAAATCAAATGGAAGCGCAGCACACGTGCGTACGGTATGGAACGTGCAAACAAAGATATACGCCGAAGATTTGGCGTTTGTTGACTCAGCCATCATCGTATACAATGCAGGAGCCAAAACCTATTGGTTCCCAAAGTGCTCAGTGCAGATCCTAACATCAGGGGTTTCATGTCGGATGGCGTCAAGAAACAAGGTTAGTGCCACGGGAAGGCGTTCACAAGTCATACAGGGCATTCTTGCAAAATACGCAGCCAAAAGTGAAGCCCTGCAGAAGTGCTTGTGCTAGAAGATCAGCATGAAACAGACTTTCAAATGTCACTCGCTCTCAATTTGAATCCTGCTAGTGCAAAGAGCGTCAAACGCCTATTTCTAGATTGTCGGCTTTCCCGTCTGGGGAAAATGTCAGCGGCTCTCAATGAGCCTGTTCGAAAACAACTGTTCCCCCCCCCCCAACCCCCAACCGAACAGCTGCATTGAGATACTGGCCTATTAGGTATATATGGATCATCAGCAGATGCAGCTGTCGGCGGAGAAAAGGCATCTGGGAAGGGAGCGAATAGGGGGCGGAAACTGCTGCACTACCAGGATTTTAGAGCCGTAATGGCAAAACACCAAATGACAACATATAGCTTGTGCTTCTTTACCTAAAAGCACACTGGGGAGCTTTTTGGCTGGATTCTGGTCCTTGAATCACGTTCCAAATAATGGTCATTCACAAGACCAGCACAAAAAAGGGATTGACTGGCATATTCCCCGACGCGGTGTTTGGTGGTGTTAACAACCAGTTAAAAAGCCTAACTGGAGGGGATGTGTCATCTTGAGGCCAGTCAGCGGCAGAGCCTACGAGGGAGAGAGTGCTTTGGATGGGGGCCCGGTAACAAAAGGTTAGCTCGCTATAAATAGCTCGCCGGATGACGACCGCGCCGGTTCGCAGCGGTGTTCAGTCAGGCAATCGGGTCCGTTTAAACTCGCGATTGCTTGTCAAGCTTTGCTTCCAAACGCATGTGTCAGCGTCTTAACTATTGACGCTGCCAGCTTTGGTTTAGCTGGACATATTCATTGAGGAAACTTCTGCAAAGGAGGACCGAACAATACAACAACAGATGCAGCAGCCTTGACATGTCGGATTTATTTAATAATATCTCGCAGAGACGCTTCCGAAAGTCACGGCAGAAAATGAAACGCGGATAAAAACAGCGTTTCTTCACCGCGGCTTTTTTTTTTTTTTTTTTTTTGTACTGACAACTGTTTTCAAGTGTCGTTTTGAAGCAGCAAAGAGAGGTGACGGCAAATCAGCATTGCGGTTTTGCCTGCTTCATATCGCAATTAACTCAAAAGCCTTGCAACAAAATGTCGCCGTGGATCTGTTTTGTTTGTGATGCCCATTTCATCAAATATGCAAATGCAGGTGAATGATGTTCACGGGCCTCTTCACTCCATGTGATTTTGAGCTGAAATAACGTGTCTTTGGATTAGTAGGACTTTGGGCATTCCACCCCTGATTACACCTATGGGCATCAGTTCGCTAATGTGAACGCCGCCGCCACGCACGCCTGCAGAAGCGCAACAATGGAATTAATCAGGAGAACTTGGCTACGCTGACTGTATTGAAGCTCCGGAAGGGAACTAAAACTCCATTTCATCCGGATGACGTCAAGGCCTGTCTCCATGTCAAATGTCTGAAAATTTCAAAACATAAAAAAAACACACAAAAAAAACAACTTTGCTTTATTTTAGTTTTCGCATTATGGCTCCACAGCACCACTCAGTGCATTTCAAGAGATTCCGAGTCCCTTTGCTCAGTGGCATGAATATTCCACCTCAGTGTTCTCAGCAAGCTGTCTCCAGAGAGCCGGTGCTCATCAGGGCCCTGATGTGCTCAGAAGCTGTGGCTGATGCCAATCACGCTTGAACGTGCCCATGCCAGGGTTAAAGGTACGGGGGTGTGGGGGGAGGAATGTCCTCGCTTTATGACAGCGTTCTGTTTGACGTAACCTGAATTTGTGTCAATAGCTTACTATAAACGCTGTAGCAAAGTCTTCATAGTACAGTAGTTTGCAATAAAAAAAACACTTCTAGACCATAAAAAAAACAAAAATATTTCTCAAAAAAACTGAACCTGTCTTGTGATGAGGTGTTCATTCACCAGGCTTTAGTCTAGCACTAATCTATGCTAATTTATAAAGTAATAGGCCATAAATAATGTATTCTTATGGCGGGCTGCACTGTCATATGCTCACGCAATAGTCAGGTCTTTATTACGGCAAATATTTGCAGGAAAAAGACTCCTCGGCCATAAATATTATACAGTAAGTATTGCACACCATTCGCAACCTCCAAACATCTTATTTTAGGATGGCCGTAAACGAAGGACCCCCGTGTATGTATCGACTCTTGAAATAAATGAATTTTTTTTTTTTTTTTTTGCATCTTGAAATATGTATAAACTCGAGATACATGACCGCTAGTGACCGAGCCATCCATATGCTGATGCTAAGGGATTGGGGGGGGGGGGCAGAATATCTCAATTTTCGCCCCGTTCGCTCTACTTGCATCAAAAACTGTCTTCGCGCTTGACTCTGTGAATAACAGCACCCCAGTGGAATTGCGGGTGATAAATAAATCCTGCAGGGAAACAGGAACTGGATCATGGAAGAGGACAGGTGTGGTGGGGGCTGGGTAACGCAGTCGGGAGATCAATGGGTCTTTTAATTATAAGTGTGGCTGAAACTCGCCGTTCAGCTGCTGCAGGCGCCGACTTTCACTACCTACAAGTTACAATGTATCAAACGGGTGTCCGTAAAACGCAAAAGTGACACTTTTGTGCTTGAGTTGACGAAAAGTCCTTAAAAAGCTGAAAACTAGCCAACTTCATTCGGAAACAGAGTACAGTTCGAATAGCATTGTGTTATTGCCGATGATCCTGATCATTTTGTCATGATAATCGGGACACTTTCCGAATAAACACAAAAAAAAAAAAAAAAACGTGAAAAGTTGTATTTGTGAATAGTTGGCGCGTTTGGTGAAAAGGGCGGGGGGTTGCCTGTATCCCCCCGAGCTCTTTTTCCTCATCACCTGCGGGCCTAAAAAGAAGAACAAAGCCCAGCTCACGATGCATCCAGATTGCAACTGGGGCAGGTTGATCACCTGAGAGATCACGGCTCACGGGTTTGACGAATACGGTATTAGTCGATGATTTATTTGGCTTTCTGTGATTCTGCGTGCAAGCTAATTAGAGGGGGTGTTAAATATCTAACACTCAATTAGCATGTTGACGTCGCGTATTGGCTTGCACTTTTGGCCGCAAATGAGGCAACGGATATACAACTGAAAAAGAAGCGTTTCTGGCAATATTTTTGATAAAAGCAACAACGGAATATCAGAAGGAGACGGAAACTTTACTTTTGTCCTTTGCTCGACGAGGATTTTAGTAGCCCGGGTGGACGGACGTCTCGTCAAGCCTCCGCCTCCGCCCTTCTCCGCACTCTTGGTCAGGTGACGGAGCACAAGGGGACGGGTCATTGGGCAGCACCCAGGGAGAGTGGCGGCTCACAGAGGAGAGGACAGAACGCCATCAGCTCTCTCTACCGTGCTCTGATGCCTTTAGGCACGGCTGGCCACGTCTCGCAGTGCCAAACGCACTCGGGGGACCCCACTTTTCACCTGCACGAGTGTCTGCGAGTGCACAAGTGGGCACGGGCAGCGTAAACGCAGCTGGGGATGAGTGGATTCGACTGGATTCTCTCTCGGGCATCACATCGTTCCAGGATATTACGGCAACTCGGTTTCTCCCCACACCAATGTAAAGTATTATAGGTCATTTGGGGATAAAATAGAGGTTACAGTTACTGTTATAGTCAGGCCATATTGAACAATAGTTTCGACTTGAAAGCGAACCGCGCGATATGCAAGATTCCGGTCGAGGCTCCTCGCGGGCCTGACGCCAGAGACGGCAGGGTGGTAACCCTGTCACGATGTCGCAGAGAAAGGTCCGGAGCGCTTTTGAAAGGAGCAAGATAACAGCTGATGGCAAGCTGGTAAGGGCGATATAGGCAATGAAATAAAAACGAGTATCTCCAAAACATAATGAAATGGTTGATAGGAAGCAGTAATTACTATTCTTATACATTGCGGAGGGGCGACCCTGCACCTCGGGTTCATTTTTCCAAATCTAATAAGTCAGATTTATTTAAAGGGTTGTGTTGTAAAATGAGCTTGAGTCGCAGATGAAAACAGAGGGTCGAGGCGATATGTTGAGAAATTATCAAGTGATACTGTTTTACTCGCATTTTCAAAGTGTTTTTATCACACAAAAACATTCCCCCAAAACGAATATTGTATGAACAGCTCGTGCATATGTCTCCCCTCCCATAACCATCCAAGAAGCACCCGTTGTTCACGGAAAAGATAAAAACAAATTAATATTGAATACGCATAGAACTCAGAAGAAACTCTGAGAAATAAAGAAAATCATGTCCAAGTTTGAGGTTAGCGCTGATTAAAATGTGCGCAGCTCCCAGTGGGAGGCATTGCAATTATTTGCGCGGATAAACCATAAACTTCGAAAATGAAATATGACCTAATGAAGAACGACGACGACAACAGGGGACAGGGCAGACGAGAGACAATTTGTCTTCTACATTTATGCAATTCATCAAGAAAAAAAACAAACAAAAAAAAAAACAATGATTCCAGGCACGTTTTAAATTTTCTCTTGAGAAATCATATTTTAAATAACTGATCATCTCGACGAGAGGCATTCGCCGCTGATTAGTTCAACAATGTGGCAAAGCATATCTTCGCCTTTCTCAAAGTGTGACAAGTTTTGCCTTCGGGGGGCATTTCTGCAGACTTCACCCCCCCCCCCCCCCCCCCCAAACCAAAATCCATGACTCTGCAATACGCAATCTACCCGCTTCGTGTCAAGACACATCTACCTAGGAAAAACGCAGGGTGCAGAGCACTGATTATTTCTTCACCCCCACTTCCGCGGTGCACAGATGTGCCTTCCTGGCAGGTGCGCTGCATCTGCCTGTACCTCCATGTTCAGGGATTAACTAGGACAACTGAGAATAATTAACCATGCAAAAGCCCACCTCGACTCCTCGTCCACCTGCCTAAACAGGACTGACAAATAATGGATGACCCGGGCTTATATTCAAATGCGAGACCTTCCGCAGAGGGACGAAAACTGTTTCGTCTTTGACGCAAACATGAGGGCCTCTGTTTTGTCGAGGGACATCAAAATCCCCGCTTCCATCGATCTGCGTTGAAAGAACTTCGAAACCTGGACCGCTGCGTCCAAGTAATTACGACATTTATAGTTATACAGTGTTGTGAAAAAGTATTTGCCCCCTTCCCAAATTCTTATTTATTTTTTTTTTTGCAGTTTCCCCACTTTAATGTTTAAGATCAAAGAAATGTAAATATCAGACAAAGTAAACAGAAAATGCAGTTTTGAAATTGTGAAAAACTGCAACGTTAATCACTCTGGAAAGGGTGGCAAAGCCATTTGCCAATCAACCTACGGTGAAAGCCATTATCCACAAATGGAGAAACCATGGAACAGGGGTGAAAATGACCCCAAAACCACAGCAACGAAGGCCACAAACCAACCCAGGACAATATCTAAAGAACTGCAGGTCTCCCTTGCCTCAGTTAACTGAAGGCAGCTCTATGGTTGTTTTAAATACACAAAGTATAAGTCTCCTAGTTTTATGTTTAGTTTGACAGGAAACGTCAAGTGGGTGTGGCATTAAACAGTCTTTTTCAAAGAATTGGTCAATATTTGCCGAACTGCTGCTCGTTGTGAAACGAGTTGAGTTCACACTGCCACGACACAGCGCTCATATATTAAGTTTGCCCTTGAAAGTCAAAGCGAAGACAATTGTCCAAAAGACGACTCGTATTTGGAAATAGTTTTAAGTCGGCTCACTGTGAAATTTGAATGTGAAAAGTGACATTTCATATGGTTTTTGAGTCTTATAAACTGCTTGCGCGGAACAATATATGTGGGCCGCTCCAATGCTGTTGGACCCATGAGTAGGCGCCTTAATGTGTGCAGGCAGTACATCATCCAGATGAAGAACCATCAACCCCGGTAGTATTATGGGGATTATTTCTAAAGATTTCTCAATTTCACAGACAATTCAGCAGATTGGCATTTTATGTTGAAGTAATGGGATCGTGTTCGCGGTATTAAGTGTCACATTAGTTCATCTGCTCAGCCATTTCTGGACAAGTTGGGGGTGGGGAACACGAGGCAGTTGTCAGGAGGCAGCTGGGGACCATGCTTTTCCCCCTTAAAGCAGAAGGTCGGGAGATTGATCGGCGCAAAGTGAGTGTCCGTCTGTGACAAAGTGTCCTTGAGGGAGGAACCAAGCAGCTATGTGGCTAAGATGACTTCATTACCTCGGCCAAGCATGAGGGGTTACATATAGTGAGCTGCGGTTCGCTCGTAAGCAGTTAGGTTTGTCGCATATGCAAAACTGACGTAACCGATTTGACAAAAACGTTTCGGCGGAGAAAGAACCCATTTGGTTATGCAGTGGTGCCTTCTGACGTCGTACCAAGACTGACCTGTGAGAGGCAGCGTGGTGCCACAGGGCATCCAGACTGCCGGGAAATACGACAAAGGGGAAAGAGTAATGTTACAATAAATAAAAGAAGCTAGGCTAACAGTTAGCTTGAACGGTACCTAAATTGCAGTCGCAAACTTGTCATTTCTATTGTGGTGAAAGACGCGCGTCACAATCACGGAATACGTGGCTCTGCTGAACTCATTCCGCGATTGTAAATATGAAAACAGAAGTAACATTTACGATTGTCATCGGTTTAAAAAATGATAATCACTCAGGATTTTCTTTGAGCAGTGATTCTCAGTTTTTGGTACTCAGTGAGTGCTATGTGGCAAAGTTCTTTTATTTTTTTTGAGGTACTACTCGGTGATAAAATGTTCGCGAACCACTGTTTTCAAAACATTGATCACCCGTGAGGGGGAAATGCTTGTTGGTAGGTGTATACCCCGCTTAAAAAGAAAGAGGACGGCGGGTTAATAGCACACTAACAGCCTTGGTTTTACGGGCACGGAATGCGGTACCTGAGGTCCTCAAGAAAGACAGAGCGAGCCCTGCCGCCCTAAAACGCTATCTTCAAATGACATATTAATATGTTATGGATCATTTGATCTTCCTCACATCCGTTTCCTCCCCCTCGCAATCCCTCGGAGACAAAAGCGAGTCTTGCAGGCAGGGGCGAACAGCGGCGGCTCGCCTAATGCGGCATCCGGCGAATGGCGAAATATCAGAGTCATCGAGAGAGGACGTCTGGAGAGCGGGGAGATTGGAGCTCACAGCCGATAAAAGTGTCCGTCCGTGGGGTATAGAACATTCAGGCCGCTCTCTCGCCTGATGCTGGAGGGTCTTTAAAGTCCTCAGCCCCCCACCCCACCCCGTTTCTGCAGCTGGGTGCTAAAGAAGTGGCATTACCGGAGCTCGAGAGGCTTGGCCACATGATTCAGTGGGCCATTGTGGGGAAAGGTGCTCAGGGAGTGGAACAAACTGTCACAAGAGAAAATTGGGTAGAGCGACGATGAAGACGTGTGTGTGTTGTGTGTGTGTTGTGTTGTGTACGGGCACAGAAACGTGGGGAGGGAGGTCGTTTGTGAGAATGGGAACAAGTTAGCAGGCAAAAATCATTGTTCGCGCATGTGTGCGCTGTTCACGCTGGCATTTGCCTGAGGTATTGCTTCGGTGACCTTTTCAGCTAGGTTCCCCCTTCAAATTTTAATTGGGACTTCTCGCCAAGATGAAAATACTAGCAGATTTACAGTCCATTGAGAAGCAAACTGAAAGGAACCATGTGAAAAAGTGAAAACAAATTACTGATCGTAGAGACAGAGGAATTTGCATTACCAGAAGGCACAATATGAAATATCGGCGAAGGCATTTCGACATTTAGAGTGGAATCCTGTTACATTTGGCTCTGGATCGCTTTGTGAGCCAGTCAACACTAAAGGGAGTGAAGTTTCAAAATATTCAGGTGGGGGGAAAAAAAAAAAAAAAAAAAAAAAAAAAAAAAAAAAAAGTACTAATCGTAGAGAATGAGGAAAATTTGGATTGCCAGTTTTCAAAATCAAAGCATTTACGACGGAATCTTGGTGTCTGTCAACACAAAACGGAGTGAAGCATAAAACATTTTGAATGAGGGAAATTTGCATGACCAAGTCGCACAATAATAAATCTCACAAGAAAAGAAAAAAACAGGGTAGAAAGCCTGTCATTATATTTGGGCTCTGATTGCTTTGTGAGTGTCTCAACCGAAATGGGAGTGAAGCATAAAACATTTCATGACAAACAAAAAAGAAAAAAAAGTACTGTTGAGATTTGCTTTATCGAGTCACACAAAATACTAAATATCACAAGAAAGGAACATTTACAGTGCAATCCTGGCACTTGTCTGGTAGCTACTGCACTCTGCTCTATAAGCCAAGGGCCAGAGTTCCCTCTCAGTCTCCTGCAAATGTTAGCGCCACTAAATTATTTACATGCTTGGCATCTTCGAGCAAGGCGCCCTCCTCCCCTCCCTCTGCGTTCTTATTTGCTGGCTGGCGTTCCCTCAAAAATCACAGAAAATGCTTAACACTCCAGCTAATTATGATCACAGAGAGCCGTGTGCTAATAAGTGTATGGTTACATTTTCAGATGAGGAATTAATTTGAGGTAGGATAGTCAGCGCCCCAATATATATATATATATATATATACATACACTGAATGACAACAGACACAGCGCGTATTACAGATGCCCCATTACCTGCACTTTTTCCTGCTATTCTGAGGCTTATCTGTACCGGATGTGTAGCACTTAAGATTCGCCAAGGGTAGGGTTACTCTGAGAGACTTTGTGAAATTTGCCTGCACTTTAAGGCGAGTGCTGACAGCACTTTCTCCTGAGAGGAGCGAAAGTGACACCGCTCCAACAGCGGGAGGGTGGCGACGGAGGAGGGAACAACCGCACAGCCGATTTGCCCGGAAAAAGTTTTGGCATTTCATCTCTTCGGAGCGATGACTTCAGCACGGATTAGGCTGGGTCTGTTTTTTTTGGGGGGGGGGAAGCCGTCAGGTAATGACATGCCATGGGAAATTCACCTGTGAGCTGTCAGGCAAAATAGAAAATAATCTAACGCGCAGCGTGGAAGCAGCTGGAACAAACAGGCTGACTGCAAATTGTTGCTGCATGTTTGATGCATAATCTGTCGATAAAGGCGCAGACAGCCTCATTCTGTGTGTACTACATGTCAATTGGAAGGGAATATACAGAACATTGACTTGCTTGTATACAAATAGTTGGGTCGCCCATCAAGTGTGAAATTAAACAGCGAAGTAAATTCTTTACTATCTGCCTATCTCTAAGTGCGTCTGTGAGCGAGCTGTTCTGAATTTCGCGAGATTGTGATGTCGTAATTCCACATAATAAGGACGGAGAGTTGCTCAATGTGTGAAGCATCACGTCAACGGCAAAATATAAACTGAGCTGCGCTGAACTCTGCAAGATGCGGAGACGAGCAAAGTTGTGCTGGTGGTGTTTTGTGTTTGGCTTGCATGCTCCACATGTACAAATCTGCACACTAATAAGTGCATTGAGTTTGAAGTGTATTACTGTAAATATAATAAAACTTCCCGAGGCGGAGATTTTTGTGTGATGTCATTTCCAGCTTCACCTCTTTAGCGATATCAATAATTTACTGTTTACATGGATTTGTACTTTTTGCTCAATGGTGGTCACGGAAACCGTCCCGTCCCCGTCCCCCGCCCACCAGATTACATGAATTAATTTTTGGACAAGGGAGCAATATCATGCCATATTCTTAGTTTCTAAAAAGAGGCTTTTTACGACTTCCTTGCACTCCAATTCTACCCTGTGCCATTTTTGGCCACAGACAAGCTCACAGGGTAGTAAAATCAAACACGGCATGAGGATTAAAGCAGTGTGTTACGCCTCCCTTAAAGCTAATGACAAAGTGCCCGGAGCATGTTGGTTAAACGAGCCCCAGAAAGGCAAGAAAATCGCTTTTGAGTGAAAGATACAGGAGGCTGAATAATCGCCATGCTGACTTTGCTCTGCTTCACAACGTGCTGGCTACCGAAACCCGTGTCTGTATAACGAACCTCCTGGGCTTTGCCGAAGACGCAGAGCCGTTGTGCGGTAGCCCTTTTCTCTTAGCCTCCTGCGAGCTAGCACGCTAATGATGCCGTACTCATTCTAAGGGGAGTACCGTCACACTTTTTTTTGCACTTGTATCTTGCTATATCAGCGCCATATTGCGCACACAATTGCCCCTGCATTTTATTTGCGTCATTTTTTAACGAGGTTTTGAGGATAACTTCAAAATCAGAAGTCAAGGAAAAATAGTAGTTAGTAGTAGTAGTGAAATGCCGTCCATCCAATCAATCCATCTCGTACTCATTTGAGCCATCAAGAAGTAGGTTTGCATTACTCATCAATGAACGCCAAACAACTTAATGCTGCTCTGCTTACCTTGTGCAAATCCACCACGGGCTTACTTAACCGTAGGACGGCTTGCATTTTCAGAAAGACGCAGATAGATTGAGATTTACCTGCACGGTTTGACTTCCCACTTGATGGGTGGGCAGGCCCTTCAGAGATGGCCATTTTTCAACAAACATTAAAAAGTCAATTTTTCAAATGTCCACATTAAGTGATGGTCAGCAGACAATAACATCGCCTGACCCCCCAACCCCCCCGTCGCCCGACTCCAAACGCCAGCTTTTTCCTTAATGTCAAGCCACTTTTTGTGCATTCAGCAGCCGTCTGTTCCTCAGAGGAAAAGGTTAAGATGCTGCGTCGGAGGGATTTTGGCCAGGACGCCGCCCATACTTCCGACACAATAAAACTCCCGGGAGGGCGGAGCCGCAGCTGAAAGTCGCTGACGAGGCCAATTTGCCGGGAGGTCGCTCCAGAAATTTGAAACGATTAGCGGCGGATTTAAGCCAGCGCCGCTGCTGATCTGGAGTTTGAGAATCCTAATGGGGTGGTGTGCACGTCTCTCAAAGGCAAACAATTAGCAAATAAATATATATATGTTGGACTGTTTGAAAAAGTGGACAGTTACAAATGGGACCTAGCATGCCAATTAAAAAAATATATATTTTAAATTAAAAAAAAAAAAAAAAAAAATCATAAAACCAAATTAGTCCTCCTTACTTTAACTTTGGGCCAACTAAAAGTCCTGCTGTGATCGTGAAGTACCATCAAAAAAACCTGACATCTATTTGCGGACCACGAGAGGGAGCACAGGAACCACTAACAGTTACTCTTACCACACTTTGAGAATCACTGCCAAAGGATCAGGTGAGACTTCAGAGCTTCTGCTTTCCTCTACACGCCGAAGAGTGAAGTTCACGTTGAAAAAGCTCTTACATTTTCTTTTCTTCTACACGCACACTTCTCATATTGTCATATTGATTTACTCACAGGTGCCAGGCATTAAAATACCAGGTGTAAATTGAAGATGAAATCAGCTACAGAATTCCTCATAGCGTGGTGCTACTAATGTTTGACACAGTGTTTTACAGAAACCCACGACAGTAAATCCTTCGAGTTTCTCGGCTGCCTCTCGAAAACCCGACGCTTCAGCTCCATCTTCAGGTTTTCTTTCCCCCCCCCCCCCACCACTTGGTTTGAGGTCTAAGATCACAATTGCCTTCAGATCAGCAGCCAGTTCGTGCGTCGTCACGATCCTTCTCCGAGAGGCAAGCTCTTACGAGGAGCTCCAGAATGAGGGCGATCGATGGGCTTCCACTTTGGAATAATTGTGCCAGTCTGTTGCCACCTTCTCACCGAGCCTTTTGCTGATGGTTTTGTAACCCATTCCACCCTTGTGCAGGTCTACAATCTGGTCTCTGAGAGCTCTTTCAATCATGGTGGTATTGAAATAAATGAGCCAAACAGTTTTGTTGGCTAATAAATCAGAAGCCTGCACTGTTCAGTAGTGGGCAAAACTAAAGCTGTCCATGGTGCTGAATTCCGGATGTCTGTGCTCAGATTTTGAGCACCGCCAGTTATTTATTTATTTATTTATTCATTCATTCAGAATCTCTGACAAGAGCAAATATAAAGTACATGCTGGCTGGGTGGGAGGTCCATCTGGAGCCTTGGGATACTCTTGTCATTGAAGGGCACGCAGCGTGGACATGCACAAGGAGAGAGGCGACAGATGCTCAGGGGTGGGGAAAAAAATAAATAAAAAATACCAGTAAAAACGCAATTAAAAGAAAAAAAGGAGGTAGAGGCTGGCAGCAAAGGGTGACGTCTCCTTGACGCACGCCCTCTCCTCTTTTCACCGTAAGGAAGTGAAAGCAGTATTTTTTGTCACTTATTTTTGAAGTACCTGTACCGACTTTATTTTTGAAAACGGATCTGTACTTTTTTAGTTTTTACTGTCAAAACAGGTACTGTATGTACAGTAAGTGACGTTTAAAATTCATTTTCACCAGGTGCACTTTTGCGTTTTTTTTGAAAAAAACATTATTTTAAGAATTTTGAATCAGTACGTCTACTTTCACCAGTCTTTTTTTCTCAACGTCTACTTAAGTACAGAGTGTGAGTACTTTTGCTACGTCTGAGGGCACACACAAACACACACGTGAAAACAAAGGCGAGTGGATGTGAAAGTGTATTAAGCGTGCGGCGCACTTTACTGCTGCCTCAGCGCCTTGACATGCGCGGCTGTCGCCGGGGGGGCCCCCGGCCGTGGCCCCGGATGAGACGGCGCGCCGTGTCCACTCAGCATTCCCCCCCCGCCGCCCCTCTCGCTGCCGGTAAATTAGTCGCAGCAATACGCTACCGCGCCTGTCGCCAATCTCCCGCTCTCCTGTGTGCTATTGTTCATGCCCTTGAGGAATGTAAGTGTGCACCTACGTGCGTGTGTGTGTGTGCGTGTGTGTGTTCAGTCTGCTGAGTGCGAATTCAGTGTTAAAAGCATGACAAATCGGCAGAAACAAATTACTACTAATCACATTTAATCTAACCTCAATGCGGAATCTTTCTTGAGTGCTGTGATTTGAATAACAGCATGTAAATAAGGGGGGTATTTACATTCTCATTTTTATTAAGTGTTCTGTTACTGAAATGTAAAAAAAGAAAAACATTCAAATAATACACGGGAGCAGTTGCTTAGGCAATGTTTCTGTTTTGACTTTGAGCATTTTACAGCAACAGAATCTCAAATGAGGCAATGAAGCCTTTTTAATGGCCCAAAAAGCAATGTAAACCTCGCGTAATTTCCAACATCATATCGTAGTAAGTGTCTTTTTCTGATTTTTAGTCATCTTTTTATTTGTTTCAATGCTCGTCTGCCAAAATATAGCTTTACGTGCCGATTGAGGATCAAAATGTTCGTCTTTAAAAGCCAGTGGTGCGTGTGCGCAAGCACCTTTTATTTGCAGTCTGGGCACAAATGGCGAAGAAGGCTTTTCACTTTTATTCACTTTGCGCATTATTTTAAGATTCGGCGCAGCAAAGTGTGTGGCTTGAATGTCTGATCTGCTGAGGCTTTGAACTAACGAGCCCCCTGCCTCCCGAAAGCGCACCGGAGGTACGACTTTGCTCGCCGGTGGCGTCCCAGGCTATTGGAAGCTAGACAGAGGACCCGTTTGCGACTGTTCATCACGCACGCCCTGGTTGAAACCTCAGGTCACGTCTTTGAATCAAACTATCAACGTACTGTAGGTGAGCAACAGATGACAAACGCGTAGATATTTGGATGCAAATCAAGTCCTGGAAAGACAAAATTACACACGCCAGCAAGTCACTGCTTTCCCCACGGCGAAAATGGATCTCCTGGTGAAAATTTCCAACTCGTGCCCAGGCAGCAAAGTGCTCCTATCAACGTATGCAAGTCAAATGACTCCCCTTGTGGCATTGCGCGCATCTGAATGCACATCTCGTTCCTCTTGAAAACGGAAATGCAGCCCCCCCCCCATAAAGTGCTGAGTATCTCGCCGTTGCACTCTCGATATGTGGCTTGGGTCGATTGCCTCGTGTCGGATGGTAGGTATGCGCTTGTTCTATTGACCTGTGGCATGGCAATAGGTGGCGCGTCAATAAACGCTTGGGCACATCTAATTTTCACCAAACTGTCTGTCGAGGTAATCAAACAGATACATTTGGAACAGAAGTGGACTACTGGATATGTCAGTTTCGGTTACGTTTACAACATGTTGCCTGTGGCCAAAGCAGCCCTGTTTGCTCAAAGCATAGGGCCAAGTTTGATTTTGGCCGCTTTATTGTGTGTGTGTCCCCATTCAAGTCTTGCAGCGTTTTTCTCACGCTCCATCACGAGGCTCATCACATTCTTGGTGAGGTCTGTCACATTTCTCACATCGCTCGCACAACGGTTTCTACGAATGAAACGTGGATCCCGGGCAGCTTTGGAGCACATTTGTGGCCCTGGCAAAGTCGAATGACGTTCCCTTGCCGGGCCGTCAGCGGGGGGACAGTGACACTCAAATATATATTAGATTTCTGTCAACAACTAATTCACGATGCACACTGCTAGTTCCACTCGTGCACACTTTCCATCTCTCATTATTTTATACACGCAAACAGAAACGCCACATTAAACAAACGGCTTCACTTTAGACGAGTCGCGGGCGACGAGTGTGAGACGTCAGGGGAAAGTGTACACATGCATCTCATCCACGATGGAGCGCCTCCAAGTTCTGATAATGCCATTTCACATACTGTCAGGTCTAGTTGCGTTCAACTCCTTTTAATACAACCGACTGGCTTTCTCATCTGCACCGTGACTGCTGTGGCAAATTATTTGACACATTTCTCAAATATTATTGTTGCGTGTACCCCGCCGAAACTCTTCTCTTTAAATGTCAGAGAAGTGTGCTTACTGCTATTATAGTGCGTAGTGCACTCGAGATGACAGACACAGCAGACCGCACGCATAAGGATATCGCCACAGAATATCGTGAGTATCCTTGGTGATCTTAATGTTGACCACAGACAAAAGGACTTGGGATCATGAATATTGAACAGGTTTAGCATTTACGATTAACGGCACAGATGGTTTTCCAAGTAGATGACGCTCCACAAAACAGGACCATCGCTTGGGATAATGTTTCAGAGAATTGGGGCATTTGCCGACTGCGCTCGCATGATAGGGAAAACGCTCAAAGTCAAGGCTACAGTAGCTCAAGGCTGGATGGACCAGACCAACAACTCAACTTGGACACGACAGGCGACTATCACCCTCTACTCTCTTTTGGGTATTAGAATCATTGTCGACATGAGAGAAAAACAAAATAATAATAATAATAATAATCCCTTTGATATATATTTACAGGGTTTGACGAGCACGGTAACGGCGGCAGCGGAACTGCTGCTTCGGCAAGCACGACAGATGGCGCAGCCTGCACCGCGCCATATATTTGGTTTTTAATCACGCGAAGCCCCCCCCAGTCTAACGACCAAAACAAAATGTGACAACGATAATGATAAGCGCTCGTGATTAAGAAGGCAAAGCGCAAGCAAAAGGGTTTTTGCAGTGACACAGACCGCATTTACCATATGGTTGTCTGTTGAACTCCATAACTCAGCACAAAAGGATGTCGGCTGGGGAGGGGAGACACTGAAATAAGACTGAGAATTAGCCTCATCTAAACCAAAGCGCAAAACATTATTTTTCCAAGTCAGGCGTGAATCAGAGAAGAAACACGTCGCGCTCAGAGCTTGAAGCAATCAGTGAGTAATTAGCAGCCTGACAATTTGCACTCCAACCAACACTAAAATAGTACGTCGGAAATTAGAGGCGATAATACTCTCAGTCGAGATGTGCCGAAGAGTTGGAGAGCGAGGCAGATGGCGGGGCTTCATCATTGGCCTGTGCGGCAAAACACAACTCCCCCCCATCCCATATGACCAATTATCAGGGTTTCACCTCGGACCGGTGGAGGCGACGGCGGATGGAAGTGTGAGCAAGCGCAGGCGCGTGTATGTGTGTGGAGGGACCACAATATTTCTCTTAAGCGAGTGCAGTGACTGCAGCAAAGGAGTATTCAGAAAGCACGTAACTTTGGAGTTGGTTTTGGGGCTCGGCTTGACTCATTCTCTGAATTTACCCGGCACATGTCTATTGCTTGAACCGAATGTTAAGTTAATTGAGTATTGACTTTTTCTAGCTTCCGATAAGCAGCACTTACATGATTGCTTTCGGCAATATGTGCGGCATTATGAGGGCCGGGTCACTTGCATGAGGCATGACTTCTTGATCCTTGGGGGCGGTTTGACAAAAAAAAGACACCTAGGAGCTGTTACTGCTGAGAAATGGCTTAATAGGCCGTTTCCTTGAATTTAAAAAAAAAAAATATGTGGGCACCAACAAGAGAATAAATTCCTTCCCTTTCTAATTTCCCAGGCAGGATGTCTGACACCGGTTTCGTTGCTCCAGCACTTCCAGTGTCTGCTGTCACCTTTGGGGAGTGACTTGAGTGTCGATCAGGCGAGAGAATTCCTCCGCACTGCCAACTTTATAGCCCCGCTGATAGTTTTGGATGCAAAAATGCCTCCCTCTCACGTCGCCGCCGCCCACCAACCCTCACCATTTTCTTCTCACCTCCGCCTTGGCACTCGGCACCGCCGAGATGTGAATTTCCTCACTTTTGTCACAAAGACAAGGGCTCGTCGGCGGGTGAGATCTTTCAGGGCCATCGCATCGGACTCGCGGGGGCTCCGTGGGCCAGATGGACCTTCACCTCGGAAGAGAAGTCCATCTGTGCCAGAGCAACTGCCTCTCTAACCCACATATCCAGTAATAATCATAATAATAGCTTAGATTCATAAAATTTCCAGAGACCTGAGGACGCTTAACAATAAGTGATGGAGCTAATTAAAATGTGTATGTTATGCGCACCATATCAGTTACGGAGTAGCTCGCGTTGGCCATAATGGATTATAGTGACTTGGTCTCTGCATTTGTAGCAGTCGGAGTGTGTGTTGAGGATTTTGCACCGCTTACGTTCTGGTAAATCAACAAAGAGGGAAACACTACATTCATTCAACAGCGGCACGCATGGAAATTAAATTCCCTCGCTTAAAAGGAGTGAGCTGTTCTATAAATAATGGCAAAATGTCTTGATAAGGTGGGAACGGGAAACATGCTCACTGCGGTCAATTGGGGTCAGCTCGACTCTGAGAAAACTGAAAAAGGAAAAAAAAAAAGAAAAAAGAGACCCCCACCGGCAAAACACGACAATTACATTTCGCTCCACAATCAAAAAGGAGGCAGTTTAGCTTCCCCGCCGCCGCTCTTTGTTCCCGTCGACTCAAGCGAACAGAAACGGAGATGAAGTGAACACATTTTATCAAACGGTGGCCAAATTCACGTCGGTCTCCAGGAAGAAAGATGTTACCGTCTCAGTTAAATGCTGTTCCCCGTCTCTTCAATCTATTGGGTGCAGAGGTTAATGTACATTTAACTTGACCCCATCAGAAAAATGGAGGTAAGTGATGAGATGAAGATTGAAATGCACGCCGCGCAGAGCACAAACTGCAAATCTTTGAATAACTTTACAGGAGTGCAGACAAAGAGGAGACGACGTATATCAGGGGGCTCGTACCTTTTCCAACATGGAGACCGCTTGTGAGCTAGGATTTAGTCCTTACCAAGGGTTCGCTCTGTGCTGCGAGCAAATATTTGACTTGGATGCGAAGAAAGTCGTGCCTTGTGGAGTTTAGCTGACAGCGAGGCACGTAGCCTCACGGCGCTTGCTTCGAGCCGTTTATTGGCACCGCCAGTTGAGCTTTCCAGTCAAATTAAACTTAAAACAAAGAGAATTACACATGCATTTAACCAGACCACATTAACTTTGTCTCACAAAAAGTCTGCGAGTTTAAGGCCACAGAATTCCATAGATGGACTAACAAAATTTGCTTCAATATAGGTAGTTGGGGGATTTTTTTAATTCAATTCTTTATTTCAAATGTGAAAAACCGACAGACAAATCAACAAAAAAAGAATTAAGAAAAAGTAAAATTATTATATTTGATCCAATAGAGACCTATAAAGCTCTGGGACCAGCAGTGGCTGAGTATTGGGGTCCTGAACGGGAATCGAAACTGCTGCAGCAGCAACAACAACCAAGACAACTTTGCGAGCCTCTAATCGCCAGTGTGTGTGCGTAGCAGTATTGTTGCGTGGTTCCTTTCAATTAGATTTCGCTGAACGAGAGCCCCTGGGGAAGCCCTGATTGTCACAATAAAGTGTGGCATTACCTAAAACCGGATTTAGTGGCAACACGATCCTCCAGTGCTCGGGGCGAGGCATTTCATTAAGTCTCGCTGCTCTTGTGGAAAACGCCATATAACTGCTGTATCTATATTTATAACAGTGCAGAGACCTGTTGTGCATAGGCACACTCTGCGTCATCGAATTGCAGCCCAAGTACAGCCCGCCAGCATCGGTTCACCAAAACGAAAGGATATCTTCACCACGTCCATTTTATGTTCCACCGCCAAAAGCAGGAATCAACTTTCGTGTGGCACCAGACGACATCTGTCACACTAGGCCTGAGGCTTACTTGGAGAGTCAGTCGGGTCAATAGATGGAAACTGACCCATATCTCACTGGGCAGCTCTGACACACAGTCAACCAGGGAAGGGAGCCAAACCGTGAATGAAATTGCTTCACTCCACCATCATACCAGGATTGACAGATGAGGCTGTGTCGGGCAGTCGGCGGCCAGGGGTTTACGAGGACAAACCACGGATCCTCTCCGTCATTAAGCCTCCAAAGATACCCATCGAAAAAGCTATTCTCCATTAAGACACTTTCAATGGCACAGTAATCTCCAGTTGCAAAAAACAGCAGGAGACGGGCTTTGAGTCTCCTTTCCAATCCCCTCTTAGGGAATCCCAAAGCTCCACAGAGCCCCTAACCAGCGGGCAAATCTGGCCAGTCCCATCTAAACACGACCTTTTATGACCCACAACAGATAACCTGCTGGGTCCCATAAGCACCAAATGTTTCCTCTATTAACTTTTAGCATTTGTCAAGTGCGAACATGTACTTGTTGAACTTGTTGTGATTCGGCGGACGGAAATAAACCCTGGTCAACTCAAGTCGGGCTGGCTAATCTGGATCTCGACGCAGTTCAGGATTAATGCTCTTTCGCACTGCGATAGAATTTACCTCTCTAAAGTTTTTTTTTTTTTTAAGACCCCGATCAATCATACAGACTGTACACGGTCTGCAGCGATTTGTCCAATCACACTGAAATTTATCACTAGGCATACTTCCGGGCCCACCTGTAATTGGTGAAAATCCACAATAGAGAGACCATCAAATATTCTGTATATACAGTTGTACCCCTTCCACACCCTTTAAACATTTAAATTGATGAAAACACTATTAAACAAAAATCACTAACATAAAATGTCGTTTTAGGTTAACCGTTACCCATTCAAGGAACACTGTACTTTGGAAGAAGAAAATATACACATTATTAACAAACATGAACGCTATTAAAGATAACTTTTCCAAGAGTGATTTTCCATTTCATACCAGATTGACGCATTTGGTGTGGGTGATATATTGGCCGCATCACGTTTGCGTGTAAGCGTGAGGTACCTTGATTGTTATGTCGGATGCCATTTTAATTTCCCCAGATGGAGGAGCCAATTTTTCTTTGTGCTTGTCACGCAAACACTTCGCCCGGAGGTTAAAAATCGCATAATTGACAAAAGGAGTGAACGCATGCTAGAGACCTGTAATTAATTAGGAATATTGTTATTCGATTTTTTGTGGGACTCGGTCGGATTGGCGCCCGTGCTGAAATGTCATCACACCAACACGGACTATTAAATTAGGCCTGGGCCCTTGCAGGGAAATAAACTCATTTGCATGCACTGAATGGTAATTAATGTCTAAAAAGCAAAATGTTAGTACTGCAAATATACTCAACGATATCAGCCAGTGGTTCTCAAACTCCAAAAAATACTTAAATCTTAAAGCATTGTCCCACCATAATGGGAATATTAAAATACTGAAATATTGCCAACATAGTAGGCCTGAGTGTTCATCAAAAACGAGGCGGCGGTTTTATTCCTTGTAAGTCTCTTTGGTATTGCAAACCACTAACATTATATCCAGTTTGAACATTAACACTGTGCTTTAATATGTGAAAAGAAAAAAAGTATTGAAGATATTTTAATTCAAGTTAAATACAACTGAACTAATTAAGAAAATGTACTGTTCATGAAAAGAAAAAAGTACTGTACTGGATTAAAAAAAAAAAAAAAAAAATGTAAACAGGATGCATGCGTAGCTAAAAGCTTCATATGTTCGTATTGCATGGAAATTTCAACTTCTTTTGCGGTCAAGAGCCACATTAGTTTTTGTTTTTTTTTTTTCTTTTTATAATTCCAGAATAATGGGGCAGGATATTTGTAGATGAAGTTAAAAAATAAATAAAGCTATATTTTAAAATCACAAAATAATTCATTATGTATAATTAATTACAATTAATCAAGTCAAGTGATTTAATAAAAAATAAAATTAAACAAATTGTATGTTTTTGGGCCAAAATTATGTTTTTTTTGGTGCATTAGTTATAATAACAACCACTTATGAAAACAAATATAAAACTATGTAAACTTTAGTATTTTTATATTATTTTCAATAAATACATTAACCAAAAATGTAATGAGATAATTAAATATTCACACACACAAACACACACACGTTTTAAGGGGGAAAAATTGCAGATATTACAGGACACCTGATGATGTAAAAGCTCGGTGGGCCGGATTAAAGAGCGGCGTGGTCGTATGTGACCCGCGGACCATGCTGGGCTCACCATACTTATGGCTTGAATGGACCAGTTGGGTAAATATTGACAAACACAAATCTGCGGTGTGTTTTAATTTACAGGCCGATGTCAATCATTCACTTGAACTTTATCGATTAACTTTTCATGACACTCGTCCTTCTCTATATGCATCAAAATGAAAGAGCTCATCGAATGCCTTTTGGCATTCTGTTCCTTTTCCATCACTTAGAAGAAAGAGAACGCTTTCCCCACATTGAATGTACGTACTTGACGTGAACAGGCAACGGGTTTGCACTCACGCCCACACGATCAATTCTGAGCGTCCAATGGTATCGTGACCTTGTGCATAGCAGGATTGTATTGGACACTATAAATCCTCCAGACCTAATTTGCTGTTATTATGCAAAAATATATTTCGGGAATGTGTTTCATTGTAATGCGACATCCAGTTATACTGTCCTTTAACTCACACCAATGGACATTTGGTTATTGTCAGAGTCTCAGTCATCAGTTGTATGCCCCAGTTCACTCACTCACACCCACACACGTACACACTGTGCCAGGGAAAAAGATACGAGTCATCCTGTCCGTCATCCCCGCAGGGCCTTTGGAAGAGTGGCCACCAATTGCAGCCAACCGGGGCGAGCCAAATGCTGCTTCTGTACACCAGCTGCCCCTGACACCCTCTTTACTCTCCGCCTGGCTCAGTTGCCACCCCCCTTTGGTCGTCACTCGTCACTGGTCTGCGACGCAGAGGTGGGACGAAGTCACGTGTGCGAGTCATACAGTGAATGAGTCTCAAGTCTTATCCTTCAAGTCCCAAGTTACTGTGGCAAAAATCAAACAAAGTTCACGTTTGACTAGCTATCAGTTAACATAGCTTGCCCGTCAGTATCGGTTTTATATTGACAAAAAAAAATAAAAAATCCAAAACAAAACAAATGGCACACTCCCTTGAAATTGCAGATGTTCAAATGTTAACGTGCAAGACTTGTCAAGTAGGGTACAGTGGGAACTTGGTTTACAAATGGGATTGATAAACTGGATAAATATAACTTCTGGGGCTAAAACAGATGAATACTAATCGATTTTCACTGGGATTACCACCTTGGTCTGGAAATATTTTGGAACAGAGGTTCCACTGTAGGTCAAGTCCAGTCTTATGAATACCAAGTAAAACTCGAGATCCAGTTTTTCATAAACTTTGGCCAAGCAAGTCTCAAGTCCCAAAATTGGTGACTTGAGTCTGCCGCCACGTTTTCCCTAAACAGCCCAAACTGCAGGAGCTGGGTGACATAATTAAAAGCCATAAGAAAATGAAAGGGGCTTCAGCTCTTTAGAAAATCCGCATTATTCATCAGCCCTCCCAGAGGTTTCATTTATTCCCCATGCACTTGGCAGGTGGACAGGGTGAAAATGACTTATGCTCCGCAACGTTGCCAGTTCCTGCCTTGGAAGCACATGGCAGATTGGCGGGAGCACTGGGCCACCATATTGACCTGGCACTGACTGAGAAATGTTGGGGAGAGGGAGGTGTTTGGGGGGGGGTAGAGGTCACCAAACCGCTAGTTGTGTCATCATATACTCTCCTTCGCCATAAGATAGTCAACATCTGCTACAGTGCCAACTCCCAAGACAAATACGCCCTTGGGCATACAGCTAGCTTGAGTGGCTGCTGTACTACAAATCAAGGGGGAGGGAATAAATAAATTAAAAAAAAAAAAACAGGCTGCCTTTGAACAAATAAATGCCTTCTACCACAACTGACAGTTCAAATGATCAATGTGCAAATAACTAAATTTCTGGGGGCTAAAAATTCCAAACGGTGCCACTCATGCAAAGAAGCCGCATGATGAGATTTTAAAACGAGTCCATTTGGAGCCCTCATCATTTTGTCATGATTAACCTTTGGGCATCATTGGTTATACAAATCGGCCTTTGACTACAAATACACACCGTTTCAGACAATTCAATAACTCAAAAGGCCTCACACAAAATGCATGTTTACCAGAGGGAATGTGCATGGCCAGCGTGCCACCGCTCGCGGTCTGGCATCTAACCCTTGATCCCACCGATTTTTTTTGTTATTTATTTATTTTATTTTTTTACACCCACTTTCAGATGACTGCCAACACATACACCTCAAATCCCAAAGGTTTTAAAATTCAAATTAACAGAAGCAGCGTGAAGCGCAACAAAAAGCCAGTTCCCTCTTGACTGTACATATGTGGACCTTGTTGCATACATTTGAATGCATACAATAGGAAAAAGGTGAGGGGTTTTTTTTTGGTTTTTTTTTCTCACCTAGTGGATGTCTTTATTTTTCATTGTACCTTCTTGCACATTTAATACCTCCGGAGCCGCAAAACCTCAGCTCAGTGTGGGCTAGTTCCATTTCCCGCTCGAGAACTAAAAGGATTTCCAACCATAGATAATGTTCTTTTCAAACTCCACCACCATCCCAAACCTTTTCGATGTTTCTGGGAAGTAGCTATTGTCTCAAATACTTAGCAGCCATATTGGGCCAAAAGCAGCGGCCAGCAACTGCATCCGTGGGAGAGCTGGGATAAGAAGATCAGATTTGTCTTGCGGAAATATTCCATATTATATATAAGGTTCCTTGAATTGAATTATGAGCAAAAATCTAAAAAAATATATATATACACCATTTGCTTGGGGCAGTAATCGGCTTTATGGTTTACCGATTGACTGATAACACCTCAAACTGTTAACAGTTTAAAATCAGAATGATCGCTTTTGAATCTGCTGTGTCCCTTTAAGAGCGTGACACAATCATGCCAACTTTGTGACTTTGACACGATAATCTGGCGCCAAATCTTGACTTTCGAAAACCACAACCACAGTCATTCTGCAATGTCGGGAAAACGGTTAATTATCCCTGAAGTCCAGGTAAGCGGGAACGACTCGAAGGACACGCCTGGATAACGTGCGCCAGTTGACAAAGTCAAAAAGCCGTGCGAACATTCCAAGCGCAAAATCAAACCAGCGTGAAATCATATTCCTTTAGCTGCACTTTGTTGTAAATGGAACTAATCTGTTTGTGAATGGAGCAGACTGAAACATTTAAAATGTATGAAATGAAATGAATAAATTACAAAGCCTCAAACTAATTACATTTTTTTTTTTTAAAGAGTCCTACTGTTAAATAAATCATTGTTATTTTAAGTATATTTTGTAGCGTTTTGCATACTTAAAAGTTCACTTTGGTGATGTTACATTTTTCTTGTATTCAAGATCAAATGTTGCAATGCTTTTGGCTTTCAATGTGTATTGATGTTATGTTTTCCATTTCGTAACATTGCGGTAATACCGATAATCGTGAAAATTGATGATGCGACACCGTGTTCTTCTCTCGTTTAAGAAAAAGTTTGCATATAAATGTAGCAATACAAAAATGGAATAGTTTACAACAGATTGTGCTGTGTTGCTATGACTATATTTATCATCAAACATCGAAGAGATAGAAAATGTGAACGTCCCCCAGTTGGCGAGAAGAAGAGAAAGCGCAACATTTGCACATTGTCAAATTAGTCGCTCATTGAAGTGTTTCTTGAGTTTCCTTTTTGTAAATATGTTGCATGGGAATAATGATTAGGGCAAATGGAACTGCTGTTATAGGAGGAACCAATTGTATTTGAATTGGCAGCGCAGGAGAGATTTCCCCAGATACCAGTACACAGAAAAACAGTCGCGGAAACGCTTGGCTTGCTTACAGCGTCGGCGAGCTGAGGCCGCCGTGATGCAGAGAAGTCATTTCGAAGCCAATTTGTAAAGTGTCTCGCGCTCGTGCAGGTGCGTTTATCAGTGGCCTACCAACAAGTCTGACCTTGCAATGCCCTACAGTCAGCACGTCTCATGTACGCCATAAATACACGATGCGTCCGGAAAGTATTCACTGCGCTTCATTTCCACATTTTATCTCAAGTAGAGATTTTTTTTTTTTTCCCCCCTCAATTGAGCTCAGTTGCATCCTGTTTCCATTGATCATCCGAGATGTTCCCACAGCTTAATTGGACTCAACGTGTTGCATTTAGTTGACTAGACATCATTTGGTAAGGCGCACACCTGCTTGTAAAGGTCCCAAGGTTGACAGTTCCCAGCCAGAGCCCAGACTTGAATGCAATTGATCCTCTCTGGGGAAATCTGAATTTTTTTTTTTTTTTTAAAAAAGAAAATCAAAAAATTCAGTTTGCTTCGGGGAGGGTCATCGCACCGCAACATTGATGCTGTTTAGCATTAGCATTGAGCTAGCGGACTGAAACGCCAAGCTATGTGGCTGTTTTAAATACACGTGTACGTCTTTGTTTTAGTTTAACAGTATCGAGCAAAGGCAGTGACTACTTACAAAGTTGATTTCTTAAATCTGTTTCACTTTTCATAAATTTGCAAAAGTTTCACCAAAACGTTTCGTCATCACGGGGTGTTGAGTGGAGAAAATGGAGAAAAAGTGGAGCGCTGCGAATTTGTTCAGCATGAACTGTAACGTACATAACTGCATTGGATAAATAACCTATTATTCTGCCATCCGTGGGTAAAAGAACCGAAATGATTGAATTAAAAATAAGACGAGGCTTGTGTAATATTGGAATGGGATGGCGGCTGAAGGTGGGGCTGGATATGAATATGTATATGCGTATTTATCCGGAAGATGATTACTTGCTGGAGCGTTCATTAATCATTTTTCATAATTCATTCCGTGCATATTCTTCTTTTTATTGAATTTAAACAAACCCATTAACGGGGATTAACTTCCCTGAATGAGACTTTGGTTCCGTTCCCAATTGCTTCCAAAAGGAGCCTCTTGTTCCGTCAAGTGGAATTACTTGCGAGCGTCTGCAATCTCCACGGAGACGAATTATTGAACACAAGGGTGTGCTGCGCCGTCCCCTCCATCCTTCGTCTTCGCCACTTTCCCCAAGTTAATTTATAATCACTTTTCAAAGAAGACAGGCTCTCATTGTTTGTCCCCCCACCCCGTTTAGATAGGCATGTGGAAATGCCCAGTCATGATAGTATTCCTGCATGTTGTTTTTTTATAACAGCTAATTTGTGTTGGGACATCATCACTCTCTCTCCCGGGAATGGTGTCGAGTTATTTTCTCGGTCCTCGTTGCCGCTTAGCACGCGGCATTAATTATAGCCCGAGGAGAAATGCTTTTCTAGACCCTGACCTCTTCCTTTTACTTAAGCCCACGGAGAGAATGAAAAAGGGGCAACAAAACAAAAAAAAAAGAATGAGAAATAGCTAAGTGAAAATCAAGGATGCTTTCCAGCAGATTAACCATAAGGCATATATTAATAAAAGTTGGATGATGGGATGCGAGCGGAGCCTTGAGCAACAAATGCACTTTTTTTTCCCCCTTCCTGCTGAGTGCTCGATATTATATTCATCACTGATGTTTTTCTTTTTTATTCCTCCAAAGAATTAAGGATAGCTGTAACTACCTTGGGGGCAATACCAAAAGCCCACTGTGCAAAGCTGACCCAAATCTGTAATTATAGTGCTCATCGCTTATTACTCGGTATCTGGCAATCCACTTCACTCATGTTGAATTTGCATTACCTCGAATTGTGTCTTCAATTTTCAAATTAAACAGTTTTTTTTTTGTTTTTTTTTATGTAAATGTTATTGGCTGTAGCTGTCTTACAATTATTTCATTTTGGGTTGCACAGCCCAAGGATTTTAGCTAACCTCAAAAGGAATTGTGAGAAAAGCTTGAGGCCATTTAGCTAAGGGCAGATACATCAGCAGACTGTGAATTCGGGGTAAAACAATAACAAAGGACAACATAAGCAACGATAGGGTAAACACGCAAACCATTTTTTAACACAATCACAGAGTCTGTGGATCGGCCGAATTTGAGATCGTAAATGTTGCACAGGTTTAACATTTGTGACCATTTTTCGAATAGTCGGGAATCACTCAACACACACACACCATATGACGTGATCCTCTTGGAGAATCGGGCCTCTGCAGACTTTGACTCAAGGTTGGGGAAAATAACAAAATTTGGCCCGATTACCAGTATGTGCACCACGGCTTAAGGTTAGAGACCACCTCGGGAAATCAGTCTTATATTTAAATAATTATTTAAAAAAATGTTAACCCATTTCTTCCTCACTTGCCCTGGAGACATTTTGGTGAGAAAAAAAATATATATATATATTATATATACACCAAATGCTCACGGTAGTGTGAGCACCATCTGGCATCATGTGTACTTATAGCACCAATCGCATCTCTCCTGTCAAGCTCGCATCGCTACTGTATAACACTTAACCTCTTAGCCCACAAAGACGAAGTCAATGGGAGCCATTCACAAAAGCACCAGAAACCTCAGGTCACCACTCAGACTTAAACGGTCGGCTTTCTGCCTGGATTGCTTGTTGTGCTAAATTACAATTTTACATTGCTCAGAACAACTTGAAATGTGGAAACTCAAACCCAGAAGTTTCTTCATGTGCACTTTCTCAGCGCGCAGTATTTTTGCAGGGTATTTTCAAATTTGGGAACGCAAAGAACTAAATAATGGCATTGACGACGTGTATTAAGATGAGCCGCGAGGCCCGCAAACAGCAGTTGATCAGACTTTTGAAACATCACCTCCCGAAAAAGGTATACACTCTCATTACATGAATTTAAAGTGGCTAGCAATGCATTAGGAACTGTATTTTATTTCTCTCTTTTTAAAGGGTGTCCCTTTTCCTTATTGATTGTGATCATGCACTGGGCATTACAGATGAATGTCACCATTTCTCCTGGAGAAAATACAGTCAATTTGTGGCGTAAAAATTATCAGTCCTCTCACAGGCACCCTTTTTCCTGCACAATCTCGAGTCGGTGTAATTGATGGGCGCAGAGCTATCGAGTATTTTATAGCCGCCGTCTTCCCTGTAATTTCAATCAAGACTTAATGGGACAAATCAATAGGACAGGCTCTAAATGAAAGACTGGAACGCTGACTCTTTTTGATATCTGTCACAAGCACTCTGTAGAATTCTAATCGGCTGGGCGGTAACGTTTGAAAAGCATATATTGTACGTTGCCATTCAATTAATTACTGCACATATTGAAGAAAACTTGAAACTCACACACGCACTTTCATTTAAGCCAATGATGCTTTATTGTGTAAAAGCACAGTGGCTAATGCTAGTCTGCTATCTTTATAGAATGAATTGTCTTCTACCGTATGAAATTCTATGTGAAGCTCAGAACCTGGAATTGGAATCATAGAAGTAATAAAATGATTGTTCCTGTTGGACCAAAGATGACCGGGCACGATTGGACCCAGAGCAGAAGTTCATGACTTGGTCACAGCAGAACTTTTCCGGCCATCTCACGTAGCGTTTGAGCGTGGACACTGTTCGAAACAAGCCAGCCTGAGTCAGACCCGAGATTTCATGTCGGTCGACGCCAAGCGGAACATTGTTTGTCCGGGCTTGCTTCCAAGTCTTCCATTAGGCCTTTGGCCCAGGTGAAGAGTAATTAAAGGCGGTGCTGACTCAGTCTGCCACATCTCTCTACTGCCTCGGCGTTCACATTTCGTTTTATTTATGTTGCTCTCCATCACGATTCTCTCAATGAAAAAGCTGTTTGTGTTTATTGGTCTCAATGAAAAGGCTTAGCATAATTGTTAATAATGAAGAGGAATGGCAACGGTGACCCATCAAGGCTCCCAGTATTTCCATTAAGTGTGCAGAGAGCAGGAGGAAGCTCAGGCGAGGGCGGATGGAGGGATTGGGGGCCAAGTGCTAGCTTTTTTGTTGACGTCTAAGTCCGCCTCGCTCCCCTTTCTGTAAATCTGCAATCAGTGGTGGGACGTGGTGTGTGTGTTGGGGAGGGTGGGGGCTCAGCTAGGAATTGATAGGTGAGGTGGAGGGGAGTATTTCAAAAGTGGAGGCAGCAATAAACACCAGGCAAGCACATAAACAAACAATAAAAGAGACGGCAGCCGGCGGAGCGGAAGGAGGCGGCGGAGACAGCTTTACCCACACCCACCTCTCCCGCACGTCGCCCTTCTTTACCGCTGATCCCGCTTCTCCTCCAGCTCTCAGCTGCATGACTATTGCTTTGCGGGGAGCCCGGGCGAGGAGAGAAAAGCCCAGACTTAGAGAGGCGCAGTGCTGAGGCGGCATTCAGACGGGATTACAGAGCAGGCTCTCTGATCTGCCTCGCCGCCATTTTCCACATCTCGCTTTGATTGCGCTCACGACCGATGCGATTACACAGGCGGGGAAAATAATGTTGACAGGGCAAACTCCTGGAAGATTTTGGGCAGCAATATTAATTTCTCATCTTGCACATGAACAAATGGAGACTTGAGAAGAATTCAAATGTGCCAAGTCTCCTTTGCAGGGATGATCATCGATAGCTTTCGACGTTCTTTAGTCATCGGCGGTAGAAAATGGGTTGGTTTCACCAAAAACGCCAGAGCAGATATAACTAGCTGTTAGTGAAACGGAAACCTGTCAAACGGAACAGGGACTTTGTGAGACCCTCTTCCACGCCGTTGAAAAAAGTACTTGAAAAATCTATGACCATGGCAGTAATTCCAGTTGACGAATATAAACAGCCACTGCAGTGAATGAGTTAATATCGAACGGGCTTCCTCCATTTGTTTTGTATTTTAGTTTAAGCGACCCTTGTGAGGAGAAGCGGCTCAGAAAATGGATGGACGGATGGATGAAAGAATAACATGAGATGTATTTAAATAATTCACAGAAAAAGTGTTTGTTTGAGCCAGTGCGGATGACCCAAACCAAAAGCGATGATCAAATGTGATTGTTAGCCTTTCGTTATCATATCACATTTGACGGTTTGAGAGAAAACATGGCCGTCGAAAAACTTTCCTACACACTTCTGCTTTAAGTTGTAGGAGACGGCGGCGGAAAGCCACATTTTTAGTCGAGAGCAACAGCCTCTTAATACTAGAGTCGGGAAAACAAACATGCAGACAGCTGGCTCGTGTTTCTTGTGAGACAAGATTCAGTGTTACAATATGGGCCAGATGTGAACATTTCCGCAGCTCAAATGAAAATACATTTCTCCAGCAAAACCAGTCGGTCCTGCCGCCAACTGCTATCAGCGAACTGTTGCAGAGAGATTGTGCAGATACGGAGTGATGGAGGGTTTCTACTCGGCCGGTAGGATGACTGGTTTAAAGATAAACGCGAGATCTAATAGATGTCTGTAACAAACGCCCATACACCCACCAAGGACGACAATCCTTTGCCCCCTTCCTTTGACCTCTTACACAGCTCTTTGGCCCTCATCTTCAACGGGCGGTTTCTCGGGCTCGTCGAGCTAAAAGCCCAATGGCCGTTTTGAGTTTTCTACCTTTTCCGAGAACAACTGCCTCATCCAGAACTGAAAGCCCTCCACCCAAGCGACCCCACCGGGGGAAGCCTTCGCCTCTCCAAAGAGAGCACCACGAAACCCTTCCAAATGTGGAAAACGAGGATGAGTCTCTTTCACAGCGGCAGTCGAAGTAACTTAAGATATAAGAATTTGAACGTGTTGGTGACACAGCCTTTCTGGACCTCAAAAATGTCATGTTAACCTTCCAGCAACATGTCCTGTGAAATTGAGCATCTTTACTCGATTTTCATTCAAATATCTTCAACCAAAAGTGTGCTGTTGTTTTTTTTCCTGCTCAACGCCATTGATGGTTAAAACCCAGTGGTAACCTCGGAAAATCCATGCGCCGGAGAAATGCATATTAGCACTAGAGAATAACAATATTCACAAGTACATCTACACATAGGAATAAAAAGTTCCAGCAAAATGAACTTTATTTACATTTCCTCCCTAGAGCGGCAAAGGAGGATTAAATATACTGTATATGGAACAAATAAACAAATCACAGTGTAAGCACCCTTGTGGAAGAACTTCTCCAAAACACACTGAAGCAGCTGGTTCTGTTAACAAGACTGGCTGACGGTTTAGTAGAACTGCAGTCACATTAATCAGCGCGGCTTTATAACAGCCGGTAGGTAGGGGTGATAAAACCTCTAATAGTTCACAGTGATGAGTTTAATATGCGTCGGGAAATCATTTGGGTGATTATTTGAGGGTTTTATAGAGACTTAACAGACCTGCCTGGTTGTTATCCGCATGGTGTCCACAAGGAAAACACAAGCAAAAGGGGTTTCTTCCATATATTGAGCCAATTCACTAAAAAAGTTTGGAATATCGGGACTGTGAGATTTCAGGAAGAACCTAAAAGGCACTATAACCTTTCAAGCGAAACATAATTTAACTTCTCAAAACTTTTGTATGCACATGTACTAAGATTCCAAACGCCGGCTCCCAAATTGCGTCTTTGTTTTAACAGCTTGCATGCGCTGTCGGTGGGCATGTTGCGCGCGATTAAGATGAATCTTTTACTAAAGAACCCAAAGTGCTAAATTCAATGTTCACTCATTCTAATTGTAAAACGTGGTGCTGACTGTTGTATTTCAAGAGGGTCTCAACCATTGCACATTTGGGAAAGCACCACAAGTGCAAAATGGAGTTCGAAGTGATGGAATTGGAAGTGTTAGTGGAGGCGGCAAAAAAGACCCCCAGCCTCAAAAATGAAGGTTAAGAAGATATATTTACAGACAGACACACACACACACACATATATGTGATATATTAGTGTTTAAATGTGTCGTTCTTATTTTCACTTTTATAATTTGCTCATTTAACACTGACTGGTTTTTGTTTGAGATTTTATTGATTTCTAAGATTATCTCAAAGACATTATAAACTTAAAACTAAGTACACTTAAGTGAACAAGTGATAGCATTCAAAATTGTCCAAGACCAAATATCGAAAAATCTTAGGTCTATTTTTTTTTTAAACCAAAAGAAATGTAAAAATAATAAATTAAAAAAATTAAATCCCCATTCTGAGGGCTTCCCCTTTTTTAAGTTAATCCTGATGATGTTAACGTTTGGTAGTGGTTATGGTCCAAAATTGGCTATGGTGCTCCTTTGAATTAACCAAAAAAAAAAAACTCACTTCGCTCCAAGAATTTTGGTAGGTTCATCTATCAGGTAAAGTCTCAAAGACCCATGCTGTCAAATGAACGGGAAGTCGGCCATTTTAGTTCAAAGTGGCCATTTCGGGGTTACCAAACTTTGTAGGCGTGTTCATCTTATATGATAGAATTTTTAAAGCTACATGAACAATGGGAGGCATACTCATGAATAGAACCCCCCAAAAAGTCTCAAAGACCAATGCTGCAAAATGAACAGGAAGTTTCATTTGACCGTTTGCCCTTCCAGTCATTTTAGCCATTGCCAGTGGTCCTGGAAGAAAATTTCAAAGTAAATCTTATGTCATAGATTTAGTCCCATTGCTACCAAATTTTCACCACGTACACTAGACCGATGCCACGTACACTAGACCGATGCCACGACAGGAATGACAATTACGTGAATCGTGTTGCAACACGGATGCAGTGTCTCCCCATAAGGTGGAGTACAGATAATAGATTTAGGCGACCGTAAGCAGATTTGGCCTCGGGCCCGACTTATAGGCAGATCATTCGGCAGTTGTAAACAGGCTTTGGGAAAAATGAAACCGTTAAATGGAAAATACATTTATTAGTTCAATCCGCTTAGTTCAGGTTCAGCTCTTCTCCCTCAAATTAAGTTTGCTGGATTTCACAGGATATTAGCGGGCAAGAAGAAAAGCGAGGCATCAGGGGTGGCTCGTGCATTACCGCAGTCATGTCGGTGCCTTGATGTCGCTTAGAAACCAAATCCCCGCTTGCTTGTGAAGAGAGAAAAAAAAAAAAAAAAAAAAAAAGCGACGACAAAGAAAATAAACCAAGCTTCAGTGGGAAAATTGATATTCTAACATGCAACATGATGCCATGAGTAATCAGGTATGTTTTGCTGCAGCTTTCAAAAGTACTGGTGAAGCAAATAACGATGACTGGATCCATCATCTAAAAGTTCCCAGTGTGACTCGAGCTTCAGAACGGTGATTCTCAAAATGTGCTCTGCACACGACTCGTGGAAAAGTTCTTTGCGATGATTACATCGCATCTCTAGCGCCATCTTACAACCAAACAAGGAAAAGTAGCACTTTTATAACTTTTATGCTTGCTTGAATCCGTTCATTTTGTCCGTTTCTCTTAGTGGGAATTTAAGTCGGTAGTCACTTTTCTTTTTTTTTTTTTTTGAAGTCGCCAGAGAGGTTAGAAAAGTCACTAATTCAGCAAAACTAACTGTGCATCTGAAAGCTAGCACATCGCTGTTCTCAGCCTTTGAAATCTTTTGGACAAATAAAATGTATTACAACATAAAAATCTATTAATCTCCCCGCCCGAATTAAAAAAAATAATACGGCACCCTTATTTTCATCCCGAGATGCACAGTGTAGATTTGCAGAATACTGTTCTGTCTGAATTTTCAAATTTAGAAAAGCATCAGACAATGCACAGAGTCACATAAGAGAAACTGATATTGTTTGTAATCCATTTGATCTATTTCAGAAAATGGCAAAAAAGAAGCTGCGTTCCTCACAGATGCCAGCCAAAGGGCCTTCTTCATAGAAATGAAATGGTTTCATCTGCAGCTCATTAATTGGCACAGAGGCTAGAATTGGAGATTATTAATAACTGTATTTCACGCCTGTATGCACTCTTCTTAAAATACATCCTGTTGTTCCAATTAATCTATCAAATAGAAGCAGACAAATGAAATTTAAGGGGCAAAACCTTGCTGCCGCTCGTCTTGAGCGTTACTGGGAAAACTGAGTCTGCAACATTAACAATAACCGATCACCCTGGTGGCAGAGTATCCTGAGTTTATCGTCATTACGAGGTCATCATCATTTAAAAGAGGTCTTCCAAACCAGTACCTGTTGCGATTAACAACAGGCGCGGGCCGGGTGAACCTGTTCAAAACCCTCTTGGGTCTTGGGACACCCTGGAGAAACCCATTAAAGCCTCTCGATAAACAAAACATTGCCAGAGGTACTGAAGTCCTCCATCTGCAACCTTTAATTTATTGGGCTGTCCTGGGTTGCATTTTATAGCTCCATTTGCATGGCTTTAGGTGACTCCGATACATGTGCTAAGTCTTGTATATTTCGATCCAACCGAGCTCCAGATAGGGTAACTCGCAAACAGAATTACCCACTTCATAATTGCCCATTTCTCGGCGCTGATCGATACGATAAATCAATTTTATTGATGAATTGAAGTGATCAGAGAATCCTGCGTTCCGACGTGTGATTGTCACAAAGGCTTTGAGTTGCTTGGCTGTTCCTCCTCTCGCCTCCATTCATTTAGCTCATTAAAGGTGCTTTTGTGGTGTTGGACAACTCGTTATATTTTTGACGCGTTTTCTTCCAAAACTTGTGCCCCAAAAAATACATTTTGCAGTTGGGAGGACTTGTGTCATCAACTGAATCGCTCTGTTTAAATAACCTTGAAAGTTGCTGTCAAAGAATCTCCCGTGAGGCAGCGGAGAATCCATTTACAGATACAACTTTTCCAGAGTCGCTGCCATCTGCCCTGTTGGAGGTAAGCGATTTTCACCCCAACAATGTCAGAGCGCAGCTGCATGCGTGGGGCCCGCTCTGACCCCAACGTGCCAGTCTTTTTTCTTTCTTTTTTTTTGGCAGATGTGCAATGTGCCTTAGCTCCATGCATCTAGCATGTACACAATCGTGAACCAATGTTACATACATAACTTTTGATACCAGTTTAATTATTCAACACAAATCACCTTCACCTGAAGCTCAATTATATTAGCAAGCATTTAAAAAAAGCTAAATAACACTAGTACTAACTGATGTGACTTCACATATGGGCAAACATATGCGCACTTGCACTTTACACAAATGTTATAAGTCATTAAACTCACCTTTTGGTATTTGCACACAATAATAAACTACACCGGGTATTTGTAGCTGCATCGCGAGAGAAGCAAAAATCATACTTTCAGCTTCACTTGGACTATGCACAAGGTTTTCCATAACGTTCTCTTTCAGACCCTGCGGGAAGCGATTTAATGTGTTCCAAACCCTGAGAAGGAGTCACCGACCTCATATTGCATCTGTCGTCTATGGGGTCATTATTTTGGATTTAGTAAGTTCACCTTGCAACCATAGTGTGTCGAAGAGTGTGCCAAAATCTGTCAGTCCTATAAATTCTATAAAACTTTGATCCCAACTTAAAATGCATTGGGTTAGCCCTTTTCCGAATGATCTCGGTATCCTCTTCTGTCAGATATATACCATGAGTTTGGTTTCTTTCAAGCGCTCTGCTTTCAAATGAGTTTCATATTTATTCATATTCCCAGCCATCATAGACAACGCCAGCCCCTAAAAGTCCACACGGAGATTACAATCAGACACTTGTCATGTTCAATTTTCGAAGCGATTTGTCCCAATTGCCATCTCTCCATTTCCTCCTCATTTCATTCCCTTATGTCAATGTGATCAAAGGCATCGGCGCCTTAGTTTCATTCAAGTGGCGGCAGAGGAGAGGACTGAGATTCACGACGACGCATTGCCTGACAGACACCGCCACCATTAATTGATATTTGTTGTCCAAAACACTGATCGGAAGGCGAACTATTGTTTTATGCTGTCTGAACAGGTCCCACGTAAATTGCACCTCATTTGAAATTGGCGTCGCGTCAAAGAGCAGCAAGTAGCATCTGGAATTGTCGGTTGAATATCCGCAATAAAGAATTTTGAATTTAAATGGAAATCCATTTCAAAAATAGAGGGATTACAGTGACTCCTCACTGGTTGGGTCCACCAAGACCTGACACGCATGGCAAACATTTTTCAAACGTTGCGCATTTAAACAAACCACATAACTTTGTATTATAAATGTCCACTAGCTTAATGCTTTCACATAATACGAAATGCCATAGATGCGCTAACCAAACTGGTATTGATATCGTGGTACTTCTAAACCTTTAAACAACTAGAATTTGAATGCAAACAGTGCAGCAAAGCATAGAGCAATACTCACGGGCATATATTCTTTCTGCTCTGCGAATAACGATGAATCAAGTGTGCTTTTACCTTTTTCTATCTTGTATTGTATTTTTTTTAACAACACACAATACAAACAAGGTAAGCATAACTTTGTTCTGGGGCTGGAACGGATTAAGTCCATTTCTTCTCATTTCAAAGGAAATTGAATGATTCAGTTCATGAACTGAGTTTTGGAATGAATTAAGTTTGTGAACCGAGGTCCCACTGCAGTTTAAACTTGAACGTACGGCAAACTATGACCCCAAAACATTAATACCATTTCACAATGATCTTACAACTTCACCCCTAAAAATCTATTATTCTGTAGCTTTTGAATAAATGCAGCGGGAGTATAATACCAATTGTCAAGCAAAAACGAGACCTCTCATTTGTTAACCATTCAACAGAGCAAAAACTAAATATGTGAAGACTTCGCAGGCTGAACTTAACTCCTCCCCGATATCAAAGACCTTGGTCCCACAGCCTCGAGGGATCACTTCAAAAAACTTCCTTGACACCGATGACTACTTTCCTATGATGCAGGGCTTTGACGCCATCTTGTCGCATCATCAATCTGACCTGCTTACAATAAATAAGCGTAAAGAGGTGAGGTTTTTTTCCGCAAATAGTTTTAGTCATGTAATGCTGAGAAATGCATAAATCAGCAAAGCTTCAACATGTTTGATAAAGACTGATGCTGTAACTGATGTTTTCCTCCACAGCCAAGAGGCTTGACGTTTTCTGGAAGAAAAAAAAAAAAAAAAAAAAAAAACGAGGGAACAAGGTCCGGAGCCATTTCAATTGCGAAGCAACCCAATTCTTGACACAGTACGTCCTTACGCGGCAAGACACGCTCACCTTTTGTTCTTCCAAACATGAGGCACCTGGGTGTCACTTCAGAGTTCGTCCGTCACGCCAACATGTATTTACCATCGTCCGACCTACATTTGTGTTGTCACCGCACGGCCCGCAAATATCTGTCACTCGTCTATAATACACCCGCCCGTCATACTACTCTATTCATTCACACCGTAATACAATATTTGACAGCTATGAATCCGGTCTACTTGCCTTGCATCGGTTTCATCTCGGCGGAAAGACCGAAAATAGAAGCAGAGGTCCAGTGTGATAGTCCGGGGGAGGGTCATGTACAGTACATAAAAACACTGAAAATACGGGTTGGCCCTAAAGTTATTATACACTTCCTTATTTCACGTTTTATATATATATATATATATATATATATATATATATATACACACACACACACACACACACACACACGCACACAAAATTTCCTGCAGTCTAAGTGTATTTAATCTTATTTCTCAAAGATATAACTCCAATTTAATAATTTTGTACATTTTGCCTACTGGTTAAACCTGTCCGGTTGAATAATCCTGCGGTTTTATTAAAAAAATAAATTAAAAATTCTTTAAAAAGGCTGCCGCTTTATGACAGTTCTCATTAGAAACACTTGGAATGCAATTAGAGGCTTATCGGGGAAAAACAGGACAAGCTGGCTGCGGTGATAAGCAGAAAAATCAGGTAACAATTTCCAATATCCACTGAATGCTGAACGCTACGCTTGCAAACTATTAATTAGCCTAATTTGGGTTCAAATTATCTACTGTAGGCAGTTTAATGTGAATAAAATTGTACAAAGAAGCAATTTATCACGAGACAGTTCTCGTCGTGTTGCAGTTTGCCGTTTGACCGAGGTCATACAAATAAACTGCTTTCTTCAAAACAAAAAAAAGTCGTCGGGTGCTATTCAAAGGCCCAATTTATTTTTATGACTGAAAGACTGGCAAAAGCCAGATTGTCACCGTTCCAGGGACCCCATCTCCGTGTCGCAATCATCTCTGAAGCAAACGGCAAAATCAAAACACTCCTGTGCTCTTTTGAGGTTGTAGACTACTTTCCTAAAGTCAGCCATTTTGTGGTACTTGTGAACCCCAACGCAGCAGAACGGCAACCACGACCCGTCATTCGGCAACAGCAGCCATCCATCATTCAGTTATCGGCAATCGAAATGATTTTCTCCTCGTCACGTGTGGGGGGTCGCTCACATTTCAAAAATTGAAGATAAAAAAAAATTTTTTTTTTAAATCTGTATCCTTGTACTGAAGACTGCAGGCAGAGATGATCAAGTATTTAACAATCCAAACATATTTCTATTTTGCTGCACGGCAAACCCGACCCGAAAAATCAAACTTCCCTCCGCATAATCAACCGGTGTAGAACACTTGCATGCATCAAAAGTCACTAAAACGCAGTGTGGGCGAGTTTGAGTGTGTCGTGATAGATGCACAGCAGTGTTTTAATTCCTTTTGTTACATCATTCATGGCAAGTTTTTATATATATATATATATATTTTTTTTTTTTTTTTTTTCTGAGCAAGCGCTTGATAATTTCAACAACAAGGTGTCTTTCTTTTCCCCGACTCTGTTTTTGGAAAAGTGTATCTGAACTTTGCATGAATGCTTCATGCTGCCAATTAGTGTATTTTCCCCTCTCCCGGGAACTTTAAAGACAGATAAATGTACAATAAAACACGGCAGAAGTTACCAGACTCGCAAATATGTTGCCTATTAGGCTGCTACCACTGGGTCTACTTCTTTATTTTTCCTTCTCATTTGCACCATCTTCCAAAGTCTGGGAAAGACGCAACAGACACTAAACAAATCTGCATTAATTATTCATAAACGGCTTCCTCTTAAGTTACAAGCAATACTAAAATGCAAAAAATGTGGAATGTGCTCAAATGTAAATGATTCACTAGCTAGGTATGTTGTTTCCTTTAGAAGGCGCATCAGAGGTTCTCCACTGGCGCACCCAGAAAAGAAAGGACAGGGAGAGTGGGAAGCAACATGTTCAGACATCAAAACTGGAACTGAACTATGTCAAATATGAATGTGTCCGAGGCAAACATGGAATTAAAGTAAATATTTAATAAAATGGCCGATGAAGTGCTGCCTTTAGAAAATAACTGCTTTGACTTTGTCCATATGGCGCCTGTCTGTTCTTTTACGACTGCTTGAGAACAATTAAACACTTTTTTTTTGTTTTTAAAGAAATAACGAAGTTATAATTACATATATATACAGAATGCAAGGTATGACATAATATACAATGTCAATTGCTACAGGGATGTATTTACAGGCTGTTTACCAACTGTGAACTACTGTCTACTATTTTCACATCTATTTTTGGCAATAGTTCTTGGTCCCCAACCCTCATGAATAGCGAAGTTTGTGCAGATAAAAGCCGACGATCTAATGGGGACCGCCGAGCGCTTGGAAGTTTGCCGGGAAGCCCGGCAACTCGTTCAATCTCTGACTTCTCTTCTGCATCTCGCGGGCTCTGTTCGCCGTCCGTTCCCGCTGCTCTATTATTTCCTCATCAGATCTCCATTGATGCCCGTCACGGCTCAAGCACTTTTCCGTTCATCCCGCCTTTCATCTGCTGCCGGGAGGCCTGTTAGCCCGTGGTTCAACTTACGATATTTATCGTGCGACGGTGCATCCCATGAGCTTTCCGCCACACCTTCAGAGTAGAACGCTATCGGCCTTGACTTTTAAAGGATCGGGATCTGGATGTTTACTTGTGCGCGCGGCAACATTCCTATGTCACTCTTGCTTTATCTGATTGAGATAAGAGCCAATGGGAAGTCTCCAGCGACTGATTTCTTCAAGCTTTGCTTTTGTAGTCGCATGTCTCACGCTCCCCGGTGAGTTGTTGTTAAGCATCTTTGGGAAGGGGCTATATAATTTTGAGCTATTATTATCATCGTTATTGTGGGGCAATATAAATGGGGCATGCGCTATCATTCAGTCTAACAGCAGCATTTACGCATGGGTATTTAAAAACTTCCCGTTCCCTTCACGAGCTACAAAGCGGCAACGTTGCTGGCATTCTAACGCGTTTGCAACGGCATGAAAGCGATGAAAGCTTGTCCTGTCATGTTTCGTCAGGGCACTGTCTAACTGGTAAAGGCTAACAAGGGTGAACGCCGGGAGCGTACAGCGCAGTAACGCAACCTCCCCTCCCTTCCCATCCCATCCCCGCAGCACGCACGCTCGGAGCCCCGATGCAGCCAAAGCCTTCACATGGCATGAGTGTCACACACACAGCGACGGGAATTGAAAGGTTTGCGCCGTTGACGGCGGGAAGAGAGGCGGTAGAGAATTTGACAAGTCGTACAGTGGCGGCGCTGCAATGCAGATGGGGGCACGTGAATGATGTAAAGCATTTTGAAACTCTTTAGGCGGGTTTGCGGTGCTACAGAACTGCCCGCGTCGTCGTTACGCTAAGCCGATCTGGCACAAAGCTTTTGACGACCGCAAAACAAAGGGGGGGGAGTAAAACGGAGCCGCAGTCAGCTTAGCGCTGATGGAACAGACACGGTGGAGCATCAAGCAGGCCCGCTCTATACAAAAGGATACCGATTCGTTTGGACCGCACACAAATGCATCATATCCCCTCGTGTGTGGCACGGCTGGCACCGACAATAAGCAAGCCCGGACCCCAGGGCCGGAAAAATACTGCTGGGCACAGCTCGGACTTGTTTGTTGCCTGGATTCAAGAGGACCTCAATAACTAAAGTGTTTTAGTCCAAACTGAAAACGCATCCAAATAACTTCTGACAATGCACAATTTCACAAAAGAAATTCAAGTAGAAACTCTCGAGAAAAGGTTTCATGGATTTAAGAATTGTGAAGCCGCTTCCAAATATGTCAAAATGGAATTGACCCGTTAAGACGTTTTTTGATCGAAAGAGGCTTTTGATTTGAGTAAATATGACCTCATGCTGCAAATTCAACAGTTAACTTTCAATTTTATTTTCAGTTCTTTAAAACTTAAGATCTTGAAACTTTGAAACTTGTGCATCATCATTTGGAGCAGTGGATTTTAACTTTTAGCTTTCATGAAGAAAATTCTGCTGCTGCCCAGCATGTGGGAAACTGAGGATTTTTAGAAACAAAACATCAGGTCGAGATTTACTTTCAATATTTTTTCCTTTCTATGCCATGCAGTTTTTCGTGGTATGGGTTCAAAAATGATAATTCAAAGTGTATTGTTGGTTACAACTGTTGTCTAAGCCGCCTATGAGATAGACCGCTTTCATTTCTGTCACGAACGCAACAGCTTTGGCTTCCGTGGCGTCTTTCTTCTCAGGGAAGAAATGGTTTCTCGCCATTTTTATTTCACAGCAGCTGTCTCCGTGTGTGAAAAGAAGACAATGTCACACATTAGTACGCTCCTTCAGCCAGGAATTACGCCTGCAAAAAAAAAAAAAAAGTATTTTCAGCCACCTTTTGCGTTGCCATAATGATAATGAACGGAGGGAACAAAAGCTTGTGCGTGACGTGAAATCGGTCCTCGTGCAGCGGTTTCAGTCAGTCAAGTCGCCCATTTTAGCGCTTGGGAATTGCTCGGTTAAAACTGATGAAGTCATCCGACAACGTTACCCTTAAATATAAATGGCTTAGTCTACAGCTGATCAAATTTTGCGAAAATGCACCGGAACTGTGCACGGAAAGATCGCCATTGAAGCAATTCAAAACATTTATTCAGAGTAGAAGACTTTCTTCACTGGCAATAATTTGTATTTCAACTGACAGACTCAAGGAGGACTTTTAAAGGAAGGTGAGATTTTTAGGGAGAGGCGCATAGACTTCATCTACAAGTGAAGGTAAGACAATAAAACATTTCATATATATATATATATATATATATATACACACCTAAAATGAGATCAGACGGGAAAATCATGCAAAATTCAAACGATTAACTGGATTTTTGTTATTCTTTTGTTGAACGGTCATTATAATGACATCGCGTCGTTTCGGTACAGGCCTAAAATTATTATTTTTTTGCACAATGGGTAGCATTTTAAATAATACATTTAAGCACTTTTTTATGTCTGCCTGGTAATTTAATGGTAAATAAGCTATTCTGTTCAACGCAGAAATGTGTAAATCTGACACTAAGCCACGAACACCGCAACACGTCACTGTATAAATTTGTACGACCCGACTTATGACGTGCTCGACTTGCTCGAAATGTAGCGGGACTCGACCGGTAACTTGGACTTGCTTGAAGCTGAAGACTCGAGGCTTACTTATGACTTGCATGTGAGACTTACTCCCACATCTAACGGGTTGCTTCTCTCGTCACAGCAGATGTGCTTCTGTTGAGTTGGTGGTATAATCCACATTTCTAACAAGATGAAACCAAGCAGAAAAAGTGTTGAAAAATATATATATTTTGAATCCAAACTTTGGGCAATTTGGCAAATTTCCAGCCCGATTGCGAGTGTGCACAGAGTGAACTTTCCTGACATTCATCTGACACCAGCCTACTTTACATGACAATCTGCACGCCTTGGCACCTTTGCTCAGAAAGGGGACAGAGCGTCAAACACATTCACGCTCACAACACACTGTGTTCTTTTTGATGTGACAAAAACCCAGAGGCGGCTGTTAATTAAAAATTGTGAAAGGATAAAGTTAGTCTGAATATATGTCTGTTAGGTGTACAAAAGGAGTCTAATTAAACATTGAAACGGATCCTAGTCGCCGTTTTTTGACGCCTCCTCGTCCCGCCAAGAAACGAAGGTGGCTGAAATGAAAGGGGCGAGGCGCCGAGGTGGCGTTATCGCGGCATAATGGTGTCACTCGCCCCGAGTGCAAGAGTTCAGCTCACGTCGAACGAAGCGGGGGGGGGGCGCTCGCATGGAACCCTGCAGGCGAGCAAAACGGGTGACTTCACATTTCCAAAGCAACTTGCATAACCAGAAACGCCGTCAGACTCGTTTCACCCGAGACGTTTTGCTGCCTGGTGCCTTTTTCGAGCCTCGGCTTTCTAATTGCCAAACAGATGCCTGGCGGAGGGCTTTGACGAGTGTTATTCGCGAGAAGCTTATCAAGTTAACATTTACAATTCACCACTGGGTGCTTATTAAGTTGAAAGCAAAGATGTGCTCGCTAAAGCGCAATATTCGAGTTCACGACTCTGTGCAGCTCTGAAACTTTGAAATTAAATGTGGCCGTTTTATTTGAAGATCTGATAAAAAAAAAAATAAAAAAAAAGTATGCATTCACACTAAATGTCACTCATCTATTGTGCTCTGGAACTCTTTCACAAAGTAATATGAAATTGTGTCATAATAGCTCTCCTATAATGCAGCCGCAATGAAAATTTGGAAGCAGTTTATTGCCTGCTATTGTGAATTTTCCATTTTAGTATTAAAGCCTTGTTAAAAACCAAACCTTCAGATGTCAAGGCAAACTCAAGTCTGAACACAAAACGCATACCATAACAGAATTTTTGGTTGAATACGAGGACCACAAAGAAATTAAATCTCTCCAGCCTGACTTGTGACCTCAAAGTGATGGCTGAATTTCTTTATTCACTCTTCCCTCCAGCTGCTGCTTTATGTGGCGGTAGATGTTTGGCAGAGTGGAAAGCCGACGCTTCTCCTCAAATGTACAAAATCCCATTCTGTGAATCAATACTGAACACTGCAGGTGTCGGCAAAAGGCCCATTTAACGTAAACATCTCATTTCAGCCAGATTCTAGCAGTCGGAATCGGTGTTTGGTGCTCGCGAGCTCGTCACGGGTGACATCTTTGGGCTGTTATGACTAAAAAGCAGATAAATCATCTCATCATATTATTACATATACACAGTTGTCCCTGCATTGAATTGGTATTATATATATACACTTTATTTTTAACACGTTCACTGCCATTGACGGCTTTAGAAGTCAAATATCCATGTTAACTGGGAAGGGTTAGCAGTGAATGAGTTTTAAAAACAAAGGGAATTTTGAAATAAGTCAGTGAAAAGAGATGCACGCAAACATTTTAGTGTACAACTAACATTCAATTCATGTTAAGAAGGGATTTGGGGAAATTAAATGCTTTTACAGCTGGTTAAAGTGAAGAAAATGCAATTTCAGGTACTCGAGTTTGACAATGTGGGTTGACAAAGACATCTGCAACTGATATGAGATTGTTAATGGATACAAAAAGTCTACACACCCCTGTTCAAAAGCCAGGTTTTTGTGATATGCGAAAAAGGAGACCAAGATAATTTGCCAGTGACCTATAACCTCTACAACTCACTCAAAATAATATGTTTTATCGAAGGCAAGTCAAAATAAACAACTGAAATCTAGTGGCATAAGTGTGCACATCCTATTGTAGCTGCGGATGGTCTTCAGGATTAGCCAATCAAATTCAAACACATATATTTGTTTTGTTGGTCATTAGTCATCTTAATCCTCAGCCCACAGTGGCCAGCCACAGCGCACTCTCAAATGAACTTTGTGCCACATTTATGGGGCAATAGCACAGAGATATGCCAATTTCACCATTTTCCCCATCTCCAGTCCAGGTTCACCCTGTATTTGTTCCGTTTGGTGTCCAGTACAACGGTATGTCTAAAGTGAATAATCAGCTGACACACCCAGAAATGAATGGGGGCCACAAGTCAATAATGCAAGTCAGACTACGGGTGCGCATGGTGTGGGGCTGCGTAGGAATGTCACATTACAGAAACATTGATTTCTCAGAGGACACAGAGGGCCATCGACACGGGCTGTGGGGTTGGTGTTGCCATAGCGACAGTAGCGCTCGTAAAAGATGTCTTTAGTTGCTTGATTAGCCTTTGAAAGTGCAGCGGTAGCAGCACGATGTGTGGCATTATGAACACATGACTTGCCCGCCAAGAACACCAGTCGCATTCAGAGTCGAGCCAAATCAGCGCTAATCTCCAACTTGAGGCCGCTGGCAGGCAACCAATTTACTTGTCATGTATGTTTGTCACATCATGCGTGTACGGATGTTCAGTGAAGCCGTTTTCCGCAAGAATGTGCGCACAGATTAGTTGGTTCAGTGTGGGAGAAAAAAGAAAATGAAAAAAAGACTTTGGAGTTGCAAGGAAGTGAATCCACCACTCGGATCGTCGTCGTCGTTCCCCCAGATTTCCCCCCCAGGAATCAAGAAATCGTAATCTTCTTGACTCAGTTGCTTTCAGAGCGCAATTTTATTTGTCTTGCTGTGAACTGAGTTTTAATACTCATCATCCTGTGAGGGATAAATGGGAGAGAAAAAAAGAGCTGCTTTAACCCAGAGGTACTTAAAGGCATGCAGCTGGATGGATGTTTGTACACAACGCAGCAAGAAAGTACAATGGTACCATTTGTTCCAGGAGCTAATCCGTTCCAGCCAACCCCAAACATACGCTTTTTTTTTTTTTTTTTTTTTTTTTTTAAGTGTACTTGCTCTCTCTCTCTCAATCGGAGTTTCAATGTGTATTGTTTTAAGTGTCTTTCAAGTGCCCTAAATGCTTCAAAAACACGGGTTTCTCTATATGTTGGATTTCTCAACTGTGATTGTACGGGGATGGCTATTTTAACAGCATCCATTTTCTAGTGGTGAGGACTCCCATCAACAGGGGCACGTGTTCCAACCAGAACACTTCAATCTGTGACTGCAGGTGAGCTGCCCGTGAACTTGTGAAGGCTCTGACGCAGGACTCGCCTGGAAGTATATATATATATATATATATATATATTTTTTTTTTTTTTTTTTTGCTGTTGTGATTAGAATAAAGAACAATGTCAACGGCCTAGACAGATGGTGAGAGGCGAGATGGGTGTCAAGGGGGCTCCATTCAGCTCAGTGAGCGCATTCCCCCTGCAGAGCCTGCGGCTGCTAACCTGCATTGGCGGTAGCTCCTACTGTACATCGTGATGCCTCGCAGCGCCCGCCGCCTCCCGCCGTTGTGTCGGCCCTGTTCGCTCCGCTACCCGTGTGTCAGAACGCTTCACGTCCGCGGTTCGCGGCGTCTCTCCCCTGGCTGCTGCCTCTTCCGCTGAGCTTCACGAGGCTGTCCGTTCCGCTTCCTGCAGACTCCCACATCGCCTTCTCTCCCCTCGCACTTTGTCTTTCGCGATCAACTTCTTCCTCCCTCCCGCATCTCCTCGCGTCCCCTGGTCACCGCTTTCCTCCGAGCCATTTTACCCTGCGCTTAATACGCAGGGCGGATGACACGCCGGCAAACCGGCAAACTCAGACTGGCTATAAAGGCTGAAATTATGTTGTTAAATGCTAAGGGCTGATGTGACGACCGCAATGAGGAAAAACGGATAAAGTATAAACACTTATTTTAGAGTCGCACACCAAGGGCATTGCACAGCTGAAAGTTTCTCTTCTCTCCCCGGAGATGACATGTTCCACACTGTCCTCTTTTGGCTGATGAAAAAACTGCAGGCGCCAGCATGAGTGCTCATGCGGCACTGAGAGGATGGAAATGCAGTGAGAGAGAGAGCACCGAGTGTACATATGTCTTGCTCTCTTTGGCTGTCACACGGAGAATGTATACGAGGCGCAAAACCTGAAGCACATCGTCAACGTGTTTATTTGATTGTGTACAATCATGCACTTTGCTCCACAGAATTGTGTGCAGTCAGGGCAAGGCAAATGGCTGTGTGTGTGTGTGTGTGTGTGTGTGTGTGTGTGTGTGTGTGTGTGCGTGCGCGTGGCAGTTTTTGATACGCCATGCCTTGGCTGAGTTGATGTTCTGTCGTGCTGGCGGAGCCACTGAAATATTCCGACGGTGGGTTCGGTGCACCTGTCAAGAAGTGCAAACGACCAGGAAGTCATCATTCGGCTTACGACGGTTCGACTTTTTTTTTTTTTTTGTCTTGTTCGGCTGTTCGGTCAAGCAGAATGGAAAATCTGTATCCCTTTCATGCCGGAACAGTTTGACTGTGTCACAGTGGAGTTTTTAAGCTTCCGCTGTGGTATTTTAATTGAGGTTTATTGAGAATCAGACTGGATCATTCGAACAGAACAAAGTTTCTAGAAGGGAGAGAGAAACAAAGACAAAAGACAAAGCACTAATTGTAAACAGGATGAGAGAAGTAAATCATTATATTATCTGCAACAATGAAACCTTAAATATGAGTGTTGCATGGGGCTGTTGTGCTACACCCTGTGAGGGAAGGACAGGACAAGATAGAACAGGACAAGGGAAGGAGAAGAAGCATGCAGGACAAAGGTCGTGAACCCGACTGTATAACTGAAGTGCGGTGGCATTAATTATGTGAATTATAAAAGTCAACAGGACGAGAGTATAAGTGAGGGGATACACAAGCGATTTGCATATTCATGAGTTATTTGTCGCAGTAAGTGCGTGACCACACACTTCGTCCGTTCGAATGGGACTCTCGTTGGCTGCCTGCAGATCCGGTCTGTGTTCCGTTTGTGAATCTGACAAAACACTCCTTTACGTCATGACCCTGGGGAGGGGGTGGGGAGTCAAAGTGATAATCATTGGCAGTCTCCACTGTGTATCAGAACCACGAGCGCGCTACCTTGGCAGTGTGATAAATGACTCCACTGGGAGAAAAAAAGTCTGACAGAAGTTGCTGCTTTGTATTTGTATTTGTCTTTTTTTTTTTTTTTTTTTTTTTTTTTAAACGCACACCGGCTTTTGTTTGCTTTGGTGGCGCATGAGCACTGCATAATTTGACACTCAAAAGCTAATTAATATGTAAAAAAAAAAAAAAAGCTGCAGCCTAAACAGTTGCTGTGTAAAACGTGGTGCTAAGTAAACAAAGTAAACAAACCACATGCAATCATTACATGGCCCAGTATGCTCCTTGCCCATGTGTCCCTGGCCCGTAATAACCGCTCTCTAATTACAGTTTCTCGCGCATTTTATAACAGTTTATAAAGCAATGCAAGACTAATTAGGGGAAAGAGACGATATCCAATTAAGGACCTGTGTTTCGTCTCAAAATGAAGGGATCCGAGCCGATTCATCTTCACCTTGCGTGCCTCGAAGCGACATGGACGGAGGCCGAGTTCCTTTGATAAGATGGCCCCCCTCGGGGCGCACACAAAGAGTAAAAAACTTCAAAGCAAAAATGACAGAAACCTTGCAGACTCATTCGGAGTTCGTTCAGCAGACAAATGACCTTCGTAAATGTCTCACACTGGTGAGAAACAAATATACCCACAAATTCCAACAAATATAAAGCACACGATACAGATTAATAATAACAATTCGATGCACATTGTGATGCTGCCACCTGAGGGCAGTATAAGAAGGGAAGACTGATACGCAGTACTGTGAAGTCTATACTGTACAGAGTGGATGTCTGTAAAGTAGAGACCTCACTCGGCCTAGCTCCTTGCAGAGGATAAAGAATACATGACTGTGAGTACTGTCATACGGAATGTCTCAATGTGTTACTGCACTGTTTTTGTACAAATAGTTGTTTAAAGGGTTACATGTTTTTCCATTATTGTTAGCATTAAGCTAGCAGAGGAAAGGCAAAGCTGCACGTTTGTTTTCAATACAAAACTTGTAATTCTCATAGTTTTATGTTCAGTTTGGCAGTAAACTTCAACTGGGGGCGGCGTCAAACAACTCGAAGCGTCTTTTTGGAGGAATTGTTCACAAGTGTTTGCAAACATGCTGCTTACCGTGACGCGACTTGAATGACATGCAGCGCTCGCAGGAATTTGCCAAATGACGGCTCTGATCTGGAAAAAAACTGTTCTCAATTTGCCTTAGCTGGTGAAGGAAATGAATTCATTCATTCGTATCTGACGCCACCACTGCAGTTGATAGATTTGGAAAAAGCCTCAGATTTCACCTTGATTGATTCAAATTGGAGGGAGATATTGTTGGCTTTGGTGAGCCCGGGGAGCAAAGAGGTAAACTATACACGAGTTTCCTCTGCAATACCTGCAAGTCAGGCAAGAATGCTGCCCTGCTGGTCATTTCCTCTTTTGGTGGAGAAAAAAACAGGCCCTATAGACTAGAATCAGATTAGTGTCATTCGGCCAGCTGCTGTGAATGGGAGTCATGTCAGTGGGTGTCAGAGAGAACTCGGTCCGTCAGCGCCCGGTGTCAAGTCAGCCCTGATGGCCTCATCCCCGTAGACATCACAGAGTGGCCGATGAAACCCGGAGTCATTCAGTGGCGACCCGCACAAATGGAAACGGTCCGCTGGCGGCGAGCGCAGAGGACAAAGACGGCAAAAGCGTCCGATTCGGTCAACCCGCCTATTTATCCGCCTGACGCTTTAGCCCCGCAACGCTTGCAGAAAACGATGACTCCTCTGCTATTTTCAGATTGAACGCAACAAAGCAGCGAGCAGGGAAACGACTTGAAATCGAGGCGCAATTAGCTAATTGGCAAAGATTACGCATAAAGACATATGCTCACCAAATTGCGGGAATCGCTGCCGCGTTCTCGCGGACTGCGGCATAAACACTCGAGCGTCTGATAAATAGTCAAGCAGACGTGCTCAGTCGGGGGCTCGCGCAATTTGAATGCAATTACAGCCCCATTGTAATTGATGGATCGTTTGGGCCCCAACTTGCACGAAACATGCCTTATTATTAACCCCAGCACGTGGTCAACGCATTGTCCATATCCGGCAAAAATGAAGACGTCTTAGCATCCATCGAGAGACGGGAATTGCCAAGTACATTAAGCACATGAGCAGAATTTCACAAAAACATGAAAGAGCATCAAGGCCCTAAGGGACCATCCAGTTTCCCTTTCCAAACAACACGTAGAATGAAAACATGTCACATTCGTGTATTCAACTACATTATAATATGAACATTATCATTCTTCACTTGGCAGTTGTCCAGATATCTCCAATATCCAGACCGATGGCAACTCAGCTTCTTCCTCTCAATGGTCTCCTAAAAACAAAACAAAAATGAGGGGGGGAGGGGGGCTGCGCGCCTCCCAGGGTGGAAGGGATGAGCCGTGCAAGCACTTCCTCCGTTTGAGATTTTGCACTTTCGACAATGGTAATTGCCTGAGCCCACGCGGGTTCACAAAGTGCCACCTCCGCATCGGGTTGCCTCTCTCCGCTTCATCTGGACATTAGATTACCTCTGGACATGATTTGTGTCAGCAGTCTTGAGTTTAATTTCCCTTAATCACATTCAGGCAAGCCGGTAGAATCAATGCCGACCGAACGGACAAGGCCATCTTTTGCCCAGAGCTGCGTGGAGGAAATAGACCCCGGGCTGGAAACCTCCATCAGCTTCATATATTAAAAAAATAATAATAACAATAAATAATGTATAGAGTGAACGGTGGCCCTCATTAATGTCCCATTTTGGAAAGAAAGTTTAATACAAGTCAAGAAACCTGGACAAACAACATTGGATTCCTCGATTGCATTATGTTTCATTCTGACGTTAGCGAGGGAACGAACACAGGACGACGTGTGCCCAGGTTTGCCACGGCCGATTGTAATATTGAGACGAGGTTATTTTCTCCCTATCCACATCCTTCTCTGCAGCGTCACGAAACTCGTATCCTACCCACACTGAGAATAGATTGGTATTTTCACATACACTACTCCCATAACCATTAACACAATGTGCAGCTGACAAGGGATGAATCTGTGATAACATTTCAGACAGCAAGTAATTACAGCTCAAATTATAGCTATTGTTACGACCATATTTAGCATCTCAGATATATAGTTTTATTTTAAGCTTCTCCGTTTCGGTGTGTGACAAACCAACTCAGAAAGAAGACAAAAGCAAAGACTAATATTTGTGTATTTCGTTTGCAGTATTTTTGTATTTTTCCATCGAATATTTTGGGATTTTTTTTTTAAATGTATTATTTCTTAAGTGTGTATTTTCTTTTTATGTAGCATGTTTTCATTATTTCATCCAACACATTTTGTTCTAATATACTGTTTTTATCATCTAAAAATGTCTCAAATATTTGCTATTTTTCTAATGTTTTTCATGTAAAATTGCCAGGTTATCATTACAAATGATAATCGGTTCTCAACCTGGATAAATAAAAGGTTAAATTGAAAAACCTACATATTTGCACATGCACGTTTTCCTAATATTTGTGTATATCCCCTGACGTATTTTATTGAGCAATAAAACCAATAACCGGACTTAGCGACTGTGATACATAGTACTAAGAGTGCGCGTATGTGGCTCTGTCTCCTCCGCAGACGGTATTGATTAACTGGCGTGGGCACGGTTCACTGGTTTGGTCAGCCAAGGACGAGAGTGCGCGGGCTTTTCAATCCGTCATGTCAACTGTTCTGGACACAGGGGAACGTGGACGTGTGGACGGAGAAGAAGAGATGACACCAAGCAGTCGATGTCAGCACGCTCAATTGCTCACATTCACACCTGCGCTGAAAGTGCAGTATAATCCATCATTTCATGAGATAATGCGCATTTGAAGGACAACTGTCTGTCTCTAGTGGACCCTGCCAATAGCGACAGTGTGGAACTGAGTTGATCGGTTGCATCGGCTCGCTACTTAATATAAGGTACATTAAATGTTGAAATAAAGACAGTGGTTTGCGGTATATGCATTTAAAAAATAAAATGCGTCCATCCTTGCATCACTGGGTCAAAAATGTTATAAAATGGCCAAAACGAGAGAAGTATTTAGTATTTTTCTGCATTGTGAAGCAGCAACACACACACACGACAGTGTGCTTTGCAGGTCATTTTTTTTATAAAATCAAATATTCTGTAAACCATTTATTTTTAAGTATATGTCATTTAAAATAAGTGACATTGCAGTCATGGTTTCACTCAGAGGGGCATTACGATTGTGAAAGCCATATACCTCATGTCGTTTTACCTCTCGACAACATCATCATTTGATTGTTTATATTTTTACCAACAAATTGAATTTCTGAATCGGAATCTTGGAAAATAGTGGCAAGCAAACATGTTAGTGTACAACTATTGTCAGAGTTATGTTCAGGAGGGATTTGGTAAAAAAAATAAATAAATTAAAAAAAAGATTTCAAATCTGATGGACATTTTGGTGCAGATTTTCTTCCAAAATGAAAAGAGCCACTGTATTTAGGAATAAAAGTACACACACATTTTGCCTTTGAGACCCATATAAAATGATATTGCGGGCCAGATCTGGCCCCTGGGCCTTGTATTTGATAGCTTCCTATATTAACGCTTTAAACCAGGGCTGTGTCAGAAACTTTTTTAGATATTTTTCAAACCCAAACTATGATTTTTATTTTTTTTTTTCATTCAATGTGGGCCAGCCGATCAAGCAACGCATCTAAAAAGAGATCCTGCGGCGTTTGCTTTGTTCAGCGCATTCAGTCTTGACAACACGCCCTGAGCATCTGACACTTCCTGGCAGAGATGAAGATCGCAAATTTTTGCTAAGCGAGGGAAGCCCTTGCCCTCAGAGTATAACATTCATTAATCACGAATAACAGTAGGTCCATGTCTTGTCGAATATTAAGCAAAAGTATCAATTTGAAAGTCAGGAAATGGTTTGTATGCATTGTTAGGGAGGTGGCTTTCCGTGAAAAGAGGACACCCTAGCAACGGACGGGAAGGGCGTGCGCGTCTGGCCTGGTTGGAGGCTCATCTATAATGGACAAAGACGATTAAGTTTAAGCAGTGGCTGGGCCAGATAGAGAGTCGGTTCGAGCGGTGGGCCGCAGATAAGGATGGATGCAAATACGCGGCAAGAGTGACAGATTAACCTTGGACGAGGTTGAGCATTAGCGCTGTGAAGACACGCATGCTGTTTAACGAGCAGGTGTTGTTACACTCCACACTGGGCAATGCACTAGTGACTCGGGCCGAACGATTAATCGTTTCCTGATTGAAATTGTGGTTTCAGACGACGAGATCCTGTGATCGCCAAACCAGCAGGGATTTTGGGTTATTTTATTTTTTTTAAGCCCTCCCGACTGACCCAAAACCTGTATGTGCTCGCTGGCACGGCTAACCACTAACCTGTGAGATGAAATTAGATCGTCGACAGGGACAACAGTTCTCAAACTGATCAATTTAAAAACTGTGAAAAATGACTGCCTCGTACAGCCTTTTTAGTGTGGTTGCATTATTAGAGTCATAGCTTTTAATGTTTTGATGCTATGTCATTTTCCCTCATGTTTGTGAATGTTACCGTACATAGTGAATATTGCACTGAAGCTTGCTTTGAAGAATATCGCGAATAGAATCAAAATGGCGATATCCCCTAGAAAAATCGCAATTAGGATTTCTTTTTTTTTTCCTAAAATTGGTCAGCCCTACTTGTGACCACACAAAAAAAAAAAGAAACAAGATGTTATTTATCTTTTCACTAAACACACAGAAATCAGTGGCTTGTTTATGGATTTCATGATTATTTATTATTTTCCTTCCTGCCTTTTGGTAAGCAGCAAAGGTTTCAAGCCAACAAACACTGCAGATGAACATGGATACTGCGTCTCTTCCTCTCCCTTCCTTGACGTCACATGCACGGAGACGGTAACTAAGTGCAGGTAAAAATAGTGCGGCATGGGCAGGGGGATGTGCCGAGTGCTTGGAGAAACGAAACGGCGTATATAACAAAGTGCGTCTACTTTGACCAGGCTGCCTTTGACTGCTGTCCTGAGCTTTTGGGTGCCGTTATTTCAAAAACACTTTTAGATGGAACAAAATTTCAAAAGGCAATTGATTGGAAAGCCGCATATGGAGCACGAGGTCGAAAACACCGAGCAGCAGTCTGTCGTGGTTATGTAGCCGACAACTTTTTATTAACTTCAAGTGTCTCTGATCTCTGGTTTTTAATTAAAGGTTGAGCTGTCAAAAGAGATCACCTTGATTTTCCTGGACGCTGATGAGGGCCGACTGTTCGTCTACCGTGGACTTTGGTGTTGCAGCAGTTCCTATTTCTTGCAGCAAGTCAGGAAATTGCAGGAAATGTGATGAGACGGTAGTTTGGGACTTGAAAAGAGTCGGGGAAAGGATACAGGAGCCAGTGGGCCCACCACATAGACCCTTAGAGCCAATTAGAGAATATTTCTCAGATGGCTCCATTCCAATTTACTTTGGAAAGCCCCCACGCTAATACAGGGTAATGAAGGAAAATATACTTTAGTACTGATATGCGGTCTTGCTTACAAATTATCCACTCTACTCAAAAGAGTTGTGGAGGTACATTCGATTTAGACGGAATTTGGAGTCCCTAGACGCTTCTCATCTTATCAACAGTTCCATTTATATTAAGATATTCGGATCATTTATAAAGGCCTGAATGGTCACCTGATTAATGCAGTTTTGCATTCTCCATAAAGTGAGAAGACCAGAAAAGGTCAAATAAAGATATTACATTTCATAACACAACTTCAATCATTGCAGAATATCTCAAAGAGTCGTTTCCTTTTTTCAAAGTTGCGGCGTTTGCAAAATGTGACCGTCGAAAGGCTCCTCGCTGCGAGCCAAGCAAGATGTGGGTTTGATGATGACATTATGACTGTTTTACACTTAACTTTGCCTCATTTTAAAACCTACTTTCGTCCATGTATTCTTAAATTAAATGTACGCCACTCAAACAAAGCCACGTCTTGTACTGTTTTTAACTGAAACAATGTAGCCCAATTGAATGGTTAACTGACCATTTTAAAGCATATTTACACATAAATTGAGAGTCAATGCCTGAAATTTTGATGATATCTTGCTAACGTTAGCGAACTACGGACTGAGTTTAAGGACGGGCCAGAGAATTCACGCTTGGCAGAATGGGTCTTCAAATGACGGAGAAAGTTTGTAACCCGCCCGTCCGTTTTATATCGCACTTGTCGTTTTTATAGCCGAAGGTCCGCACGAGGCGGCCATGACGGCGATGATCGAAAGGTACAGAGCATTGGTTGTGTGAGAAGGTGCTGACAATTCGTTGTTTGTGTCACCCTGACAGTTTGATTTGAATTGGTTAATATCAAGGGATTTTTTTTGTTTTGTTTTTTTGTTATGCATTTATTTATTTTAAATAATCACAGGATCCCCAAGCACTTCTTGGCCTCTAAACTCGACGAGCAGCGCGCATGTATCAGCGTTTGGGTAAAGCGCGTAGGTGTGTATAATTAGATGACTCAGAGAGAAGTGCTCGAGACACCGCCGCCGACAATATTATTCTCTCTGACGCTCCTGTACCTCGTCGGCAGCTCCAGTGAGATGGCGAAGAGAGGGAAAGGTTACACCAGCGAGGGTGGGTATTGAAATTCAAGAGCACTTCACCTAGCCCAGGAGTGGCTGTCTGATGATTAATGAGCTATTTGGGGATAGTTCAGCTATTTCAAAATGCACGGGGTCTACATAAGTGGTATAATTAATTTTACAACACCGAGGTGTTGTTAGCCCTCAGTAGCGTGCCGCACGCCAATAAGCATTCGCTAATTAAATAATGGCCCAAATAAATAAATGTGTGACATTCAGAATGTCAGCGAAGAGAACAATGTCAAGCCAAAGTTGATCTTTGCTTTCCCCACTGGGCACCTTTGCATGAGTTTTACATACTCCAGAATCAGGTAATTGGATGACTATTGATTCTCGTGTCCGCATGTCTTGGAGAAATTCCAAGAGCTGAGAAGCCGAGCCAAGTGCCGGCGTGCGCAGCGACAGACCCGCTCAGGTGTTCCAACAGCCCTTAGCCTTTCACGACGCGCTCTTCATCAGAAATGAGTGGATTTTATGCTAATCGTCTCCCACATGTAAGTACCGGGCTGCTTGACTGCTGAGCGCATTAATATATTTCCGTTCTTGTGAATAATGTGAGAGGATAGCTTGCAAAAATGCTGCTTGCGCTCAGTGATTTCCTAAGTTGAGCAGAGTTTAATCAAAACCACAACTCCTTTACAGCTCCAGCAAGGCACATAAAATACTATTGAAAAAAAATTCTGGATGGATTTCACCCCAATGGAACTGTGTGGAGACTGCTTAGAGAGGAAAGATGGACACGGACATTTAATACAATTGTGATCCTCGATATAAACATGTTGTACCACGATTTCCCTGGTCTTGCACAGCCATGTATTCTAATGCAAACACCAATACTGTAGCAAGCAGCAACGGGCGGGCATTTGCACCCTCAAAATGATTGCAAAACCTTGAAGCATTGCGCTGCCAACACGTTTGATGCGTCGCCCATCTTTCTAGGATGCCATCTTCCGATGAGGGCTCATTTCCACAAATTCCCGCGTACAAGTTTGTCGCGCAAGCCCAAACTGTACAAAATGGCTGCTTCAAAGCAAAATGGCTGACTTCCTGTTCAATTAAAGCCACGTGTCCTTGTGGCGTTTTGGTGCTGTTGATAGACATGTCCACCTGATTTTTTTGTCAATTGGTTGTCTGGGGCTGACTTTCTAACTAACCTTCGAGGGAGCGTTATGATGTTGTACGCAAAAAGGAAGCTTTGCAATTTTGCCTCGTCCATCTGTCTAGGATACCTTCATCCATTTTAAAGCTTCATACATATAATTCTAAAATATAAGCATGCTATCCTTTCGTTCGACACTTGCCTCTGTGACGGTGAATGAGTGTGGAAGTCGGCTGGCTGTTAACTGGCTAAACCATTAGCCACTCTGCGTGTTGAGTGATGGCATCAGCTGAGGCCATCGGCAGGTCATCTAAGAATGTGCTTGCGTTTACTGAATTTTGTTACCATTAGTTCAAATAAAACAATTGAAAGTGCACCAGCTGCTGTGTCTATCCTCCCTCTATCCTAACCACCCGCGGAGGGATTACAATTCATGCTAACTAGCGGTGGAAAGCTATATTAAACAGCGTTTACTTTACTGTAGACTTGCATTTGGGTAACTTAAACCGGTGGTACTTTGCAATAGGCACATTGAACTTTAGCTTCTTTTAATAATTGTTAAAAGAAGTTTTTCCAAAGTGTGTTCCCAAACGTTGGACATTATCTTTTACACACTTTCCTCCTGGCTCAGGCACATTCCTAACAGCATGTCACAAAAAGTGAACAGTGATATATGGAGGGATCCCTGTACTTCCGCTCAATTTCAGGCATGAGTGATTGAGACTTTTTTGTGCTCGTTATGATGACATTCATTGAATCGTGTGTCAATTAACGTAACTGGCGTCTGTTTTTTTCATGAATACTCGGTTAGTTTTGGGGGGGGGTTATGTTGGGGACCCATAGAATACATTCACTTTCATCAAGATAGCTGCACTTGACCTGCAAAACTGCTAAGTTGACAGAAGAAGAAGGGGAAAAAAAAAAAAAAAAAAAAAGTTATTACAAAGTACCCATTGCTCCAGAACCTTTGGGAGCTTGCAAATGCCATCTTTTTTTAAGAAAGCTATTTTAAACGTTAAAAGTTGTTTAAATATTTATAAAGAGAAGAGACAGCATATAAGTATGAGCTAATTGTGGATTCTGGCCTTTCAACTGGCTTTGCGTCAACCCTTTGACATGATTTTCGGTAAAGTTTTAACAGCCTCCATCAAACATTTTGCTTTTTTTTTTGTTTGTTTTTTTAAATATTTTGTTTCATGATTATGATCGGTTTCTCGCGCCGCATCGAACATTTACACGTACGACGAAGTTTCATACCAACGACATCAAGGCTATGACACGCATGTGCAGGGTTATTCACATCAGCCTGTGGTGTAATATTGATGGAGAATGCATATCTGACAGCACATTACCAATAAAACGGGTGACATGTATGATGATGAAGTTAATCATCAATTCAAATCAACTTGTACGTTGACATCGTATTGATTCCACATCAGGCAAACGCGTCTGAGTCAATAGCCCTTTTTAATCGCTGACCCCGCCGGCTAAACAAGCCTCCAACTTCGTCTCTCCCTCAGCAGTTTCCCTGAAAGGTAACGGAGTCAAAATGGGCAGAAGTAATGGGAGACAACACAGGCAGGGACAGTGCCAACAGCTCGTGGGTCCTGTGCCCATGCGACAGATGGATGTAGTCTCGGCACTGATTAATGCGCTCACTGGCTTGCACATCGGTGGTCGCGGCAATTAGGAGTTCACAAAAGTGGGTTGAATGTTTGTTCTGTCTCCAAAACAGGTGTTAAACTTGTTTGTTCCCCTAATTCCACTATATTCGGTTGAAAGGGGGATGATCCAGGACTGTGATGAACTAAAATCATAAAGGAGGTTGCAGGAGATAGGCTTACATGGAAAAGGGTGACGCGCTGTGGCAACCCCTAAAGGAACAAGCCGAAAGGAAAAGAACAATAAGATGGCAGCCGCCGTGGCTCGGAGTCATCCCAGGCCTGTGAAACAGGTTAGAAAAGAAAACTTTTTCAAAGTCATGGTCCAATTCATTTGGCCTTGCTACATAGTAGAGTGCAAGTGCCGTAACATATGAAATTGTATGGCGTCATCACATGCCAAACGCGGTAAACCTGGTGTTTGTATCGTTTCACAGAAGAAGAGTCTCAAGAGGGCCTCGATTACGGCAACATATACAATAAAAAAAATAAAAATCAATCAATCGGCGCTGCTGGACGAGTACAGCATGGTGACATAGGGAGCTTACCGCAAAGCAAACCATGCCACCGGGACGAATAGCCGTCGAAGCCAAGTGACAGTGAGGCTTATCAGCGGTGAGCCATATTTCCTCGGCCTCCCCAAAGAACTGGCTGTACAGTGCATGCTAACCCCTGTCAACCCGCCAACACGCACACAGAATCCATACTGTGAATCACATCCAGGCTATAGGAGACAAACCTACCGTAATGCCGCCCCCTTTTAGCAACCAGGACAGCCAAGCTCCCGACTGGGAAAACAACCGTAGTTTTTGTTCCTTGGTCTACCAAAGACTCTGCTGACACACTACCCAACACACTTTTTATTCTGTATTTAAAAATCCCCCCCTCACCCTTTGAGACTGATGTTGGGTAAAGATGAAAAATTGCATTTTCAGCAGAGTGACATCTAATCTGTTTGGCATGCATTAATTTCCCCCGACGATGTAAGTGCTGGTGGGCTGAAATCTCTGGACAGACATATACTTTATTTGTAAAAAGGGACAAGGACATCACACGCAGCACATCAGCAAATCCCTTTCCTAACTTCAGGAAATTGTGTTTTGAGCATTAATTTGCATTCCATACGATGTGGCTAAATGCTTCTCCTCATCAATGCCACAGTTGATTAAATATGAGGAGGTAGCGGTTCTTTTTTTGAGAACAATTATTCATTTTGGTTTACTGACTGATGAGCGCCTCAGTGGAACAATGAAGAATGATCGTGATGATGGAGAAAACGGGTCATTTTTCATTGTGACAGGTATTATGCGGCCAATTCAGTACCATAATGTGCAAGTAAGATGAGCAACACAAGAGTGACCTTTTTTGGTCTTCTCACTTCTCGCTGATGTACCTGATGGGAATTTGACACGTCTAGTGTTAGCAGATGTCAGAAGTTAACCATGTTTTTTGCGTAGGCTATAGCTACATCGGTCTATCAAGCAATTGGTTATCAAATAACTCCTCACAACACGAATACAGTGGGAATCAGTGCGGTGTCCTCTGGAATTGATTCTTTCGTAAAGTCAGATACAGTTGCACCTATGCCAAGGACTTGTGTGAGTTTATTGCCACTCCCAGTGAGCATTTGTTAGAAAACTAAACAAAATTTAAGAGGATTACATATTGTGTATCTAACCAAATCCAATAATTTAAACATTTAAATGCTCTTAATAGCTTCCAGTCTTCCCAAAAAGAACTGACAAATTTATAGTGTATTTTAATGAGGAAAAAATAGCACTCTATGAACTTTATGAAAACATACAGTAATTACAAAATTAAATAAAAT